>NC_042618.1:302130513-302430513 GCF_901001135.1 Rhinatrema bivittatum
CTTAATGCAATCTATGTGATAAAGTTCTGCACTTAGAGAAGCAAAACCGAATCACTCTTGCACTTGTGCAAGAGACTGCTTTGGGTTCGAAGGGCTGCAGTGACAGATGCTGATGCCTGTCTGCAGCGAGGGGGCAGCAGAGATTCGTCTTGGCTACAAACACAGCATTTCTTCCAAACTAATGGACAGTTTATCTGTTATCCTACTCTACTCAGAATCTGCCATAATCCATGAAGTGTCATCATGGAGCAGGTCATGAGAGCAGTTCTGTGGTCAGGCATATACCTGAGTATTTATAATTATTGTCCACATACACCTAGAGTTTGTAAACAAACACCTGAGAACTTATGCACACACTATGTGTATGCATTATCTGTGCGCGTGCACACACGCACACACTTGGGAGTTTTTAGATTCACAATTTACTGTTCAGGTAACTGATTATTTAATATTTGCTGAGAAAATCATC
The DNA here is from genome assembly GCF_901001135.1 of Rhinatrema bivittatum. NCBI lineage: Eukaryota > Metazoa > Chordata > Amphibia > Gymnophiona > Rhinatrematidae > Rhinatrema > Rhinatrema bivittatum. Next base: position 302,130,983 of record NC_042618.1, read on the forward strand.
CTGTAATTGACCACTCAGCAGTTTAAGTCAGCTTTTAAACCCTCTCTTTACATTCAGCACTAATGTCCTAAATCCATGGTCCCTTCATCTGAGTTACTGAAAAACTAATAGACAAGGATTAATGTTTAATTACATTCATGGTGCTGTTTAATTTTAGTAACCATTCCAGAATGATTGTGTTAGATTGTCACAGGTGAGAGATATGAAGACATAAAACATAATGCAATTATACACAAACACATATAACATATTTTCACACACACCTATACATATAATACTTAAACACACATAACCCTATAGAAATATATCCTACACACACACACATGCACATATCTATTTACTGCACACACACATCAATACACAACTCAAGTCCTACACATATACAACATTATAAACATGGGTCTGTACATATACACAATTACTCATACATAGACCCTATATAAACCTACTCTATAAATGCATTTTCACACAGCACACTTTTATGCATAGTTCCCTGCACACAATCCAATACACTCATACATGCTCCTATCAGCACACATTTATGTACACTTACAGATTCATATATTTATACACCTCTATAAACTGACACATTTACAACTATGTATATAAATATCTATATCTCATGCTATATATGTAGATATATAGATAAATATCTATGTACCAATATACACAATATACGCTCATATAGTCCACTATAAATACACATCCACACAAGCATATATATGTACACAACTTTATATAAACACATACATTATCTGTCAAATCAAAAATACCATAACTTATTTTACTCTAGCTTAGCTTTCGCATGACACTAAACTTTTGCTAAACACTGAAGAAATACAAATGAAAAGCACATTCTCCTTGCTACTGTCAGAAAGAGAGAACCCTGGAGGCGCTCTGTGTTCTAGTCTCCTCCGCAGCAGAGTTCTTCCTCGGCAGCTCACAAACATATATAGCCAAAAAAAAAAAAAAGAAGGCTCCAATCCCCGCCAGACATTGTTCCTTCCTTACTTTCAGGCGCACTCTGCTCGCCTTAGTATTCTGCTGCTTCCAGTTCCAGCATTTCCTTCTCGAGAATTTCTCGCACATCTGGAAGGGATTGATGGACATGGACAGTAACAGTGTGCCTGAACTGCACAGCTGACACTTAGCATCGCAGGCTATCCCACACCTGCAGAAATGTCTCTGCAGGACCCATTGTACAACACACTCAGAGACCTCAGATATTATAACTTACAGACATCTCTCTATAAAAGAGAAGAGTGCTCATCTCAGTTGTATATTCCCATGTCTTGTTAGTTCTCTATTGGGAATAAAAGTCTGGTCCTATTAGTGATCAAACTGCACAGGTATGAGGTTTAATCATTTTCATCTTAATTACACCATTTGAGGGCTGTAGAAACAATCTTTTTAAAAAGCGTCCCACAAAGGGATTGGATCTTGATATCATAATACATTTTATCATTGTGGTGGAAATTAAGAGCCAAAAGAAGTGGAAAACAATTCAATAAAAATAAGGACAATATATCAACCCGTGTCCCTCAATGAGAAGCCAGCATCTTTCTGGCAGGTCAGAGATGGGAACACTGTGGATTTCACTCAGGAGCTGTGAAGGGCTGGGAGAGAGTCCTGCTGGCTGCTTACCCCTGTGGAGGGCTGGAAGAGAGTCCTGCCGGCTGCTCACCCCTACCTGATCTGAATTTGCTCCGAATCAACAAGGAATGTTCGGAGCCCAGGAGTGTCATGGTGAGTTTCGGAAAAGAATTCCAGTTCCAGGAAGTCCCTCAGTCAAAGCCAACCCGAGCTCAGGGGGTGAGGAGGCTCACCCGAGCCGACAACAGGTCTCTGTTGCCCTAGCCAGCGCCTTTATGACTTGGAAAGACTTGGTTCCATCTAAACTGACCCTCCACAAGAAGCGACTGCTGAGCCTTCTCCCGTGCAGAAGTAATTAATGTACAGCCGACAGGACCCTCCTCCCTTCACTCAGGGTTACTATCAGCAGCATCACTGGGTCCCGCTGATGTCATAGTCTAGTAAGGATTATCACTAAAGACATAGTTTGATATCTGATCCCTATTACTAAGCAGCACTAGCCCAGCCAATCAAACAAGCGTGCTGTGTCAGACTGTAGAGATTCAGCCGAGGCTTGAAACATCAACAAACAAGCCTTAACCCTTTCCAAGCTCCATGAGAGGGGAGCGTCTGTGTTCCCTTGTAGAGTCATCCCTCTGGGCCACAAGTTGCTATGAGAGGAGAGCTAAAAGCTTGTACTCCCTGTTAGAATGACTCGCAGGCTCTCTTCTAACAAACACAGCTGAATAGGACATGGAATGGGAATCAAGCAAGAATGTGGTATGGAGTTTGGCAAAGGGCAAAATGATCCCTGCCAGTGACAGATCACTATAAACAAGGAGAAATGCATTGCATTATAAGAACAGACACTGGGAGGAAAGACCGATGCCAAGATAAGGGACCAGAAACAGACATTTGGTTCAGAGATGGATGCGGGAGTAAAGATAATTGCTGGATGTAAAGAGCGGAGACTGACCCTGTTTTATGTTTCCAGCACACATTTTAGGGGCAGTGGTTTCTGAGAGAACAAATATATAAATATGCACTCACATCTCTGAATAAACTGGTTCCTGGGAAAGATTGTTAGAAAATACTTTGTGCATCCTTAATTTTAAAATATCTTATGCACACAACAGATGAAAATGTAAAATTCTCTGAGGAATTTCTGACGACAGACCCCTTGTACAATTTCTGTAACTTTTCTACATTGCAGAAATACAAAAGGAAAACATTGTTTTCCGATGTTCTGTGACATGTCTTTATACTCTTTCTACACACACACACACACCATCTAAATAATGATGTTTGCAGAACTTCTTTTAAAACAAAACTGAAAAAATTGCTTCTTTCTAAAATGTATATGAATAAATTCTATAAATTGTTGTGGTATTTGATAAGGCATTTATATGTAATTAATCTACTCAGTTTGGAGTTACTAAAATTTATTTCCCAGATCCCACTGCTTACTACTATTTTAATCACCATCTCACTCACTGACATGACATGAACAGGGAATAGACACAGCAGAAATATTCCAAATTACCCTATCAACTGATTAACAGGTTGTTAATACAAATAAAAAACATACTTTGAAATGTCTGCATACAAATGCTAGAAATTTAACAAAATAAGATGGGAGAGCTAAAATGTATGGCACTGAATGTCGAGGCATCATTGGCACCTTAGTGGAAGGAAGATAACCAATGGGATACTGTCAAAGCAGATGGAAGGAAGGACAAATGACAACCATCAGGGCAAAAAGGTGAGGTGAGAGAGGCTATTCTATTCAATGAACATCTTTCATAAAAATGGAAAAGCTATTCCTGTCAATGTATTGTCAAACTCCAGTCAAACAGATATGTATTTTTTGATTTCCCCCACCCCTCAGCTTACTGCATTTCTTAATGCAAAGAAGATTTTGAGATATCTGTTGGCTGAGACATCTGGTCTAGAAATAGCATAATGAGTCCTTATTATATTAATTGTCTTGTGCTAGAACTTTTCAATATTTGCCTGCCTTTTCTTTTTCCTTTATGATTACCTTAAGAAGTATTGTAATTGTAATCGGTTTTGGGAGACTTGATTTACAGTGCTATGTTAATATAATTCTTGATGCTGTTAGAGAAGCTAAGCCTCCAAGATTGGCACACAATGCTGCAGCTTATACAGGTCTTAATTTTCTTGGAGCTGCAGTAGTTAGATGTATGACTTATTCACCTTTTACTCAAAATCACACAAGAGCTATTAAAATAAGAACATAAGATCATAAGACTTGCCATACTGAGTCAGTCGAAAAGTCCATCAAATCCAGAATCCTTTCCCAACAGTGTCCAATCCTGTTCACAAATACCTGGCAGGACCCCAAGGAGTAGACAGATTCCAAGCTGCTTATCCCAGGGATAAGCTTCTGCAACTCCTCCTTAATAATGGTTTTTTGACTTTTCCTCTAGGAACTTATCCAAACCTTTTTTAAATGCAGCTACACTAACAGCTTTCACCATATCCTCTGGCAACAAATTCCATAGCTTAATTATACGTTGAGTATAAAAATATTTTCACTTATTAATTTTAAATGTATTACCTAGTAACTTCAATATGTGTCCCCTAGTCTTTGAACTTTTAGAAAAAGAGTAAACAACTGATTCTCGTTTACTAGTTCCATTCCACTCATTGTTTTATAGACCTCTATCATTTCTCCCTTAGCCTGTCTTCTCCAAGCTAAAGAGTCCTAACCTCTTTAGCCTTTCTTCATAGGGGAATTGTTCCATGTCCTTTACAATTTGGTTGCTCTTCTCTATACCTTTTCTAATTCTGCTATATCTTTTTTGAGATGTGGTCACCAGTACTGCACATAATACTCAAGATGAGGACCCACTATGGAGCAATACACAGGCATTATGAAATTCTCTGTTTTATTCTCCATTCCTTTCCTAATAATCCTTAGCATTCTATTTGCTTTATTGGCTGCCTCTGCACACCGAGCAAAAGATTTCAAGGTCCTCTTTCAATTTCTCAGAATCGTCTTGTGATTTAACAACTTTGAAACATTTTGCACATTGGCAAATTTGATCACCTCACTCATTGTTCCCATTTCCAGGTTGTTTACAAATATATTAAAAGCAGTAGTCCCAGAACAAATCCCTGGGGCACTCCACTATTCATCTTTCTCCATTGGGAAAAGTTGGGGCCTACTTCTCTGTCCAGACTGGTTTCTCACCTTCCATCACTGTACTCCTGGGGTAATTCTGTGCAAAACAATTTAAAAGCTGCGCATAAAAACGTAAAATTCTGCAAAATTCTGCAAATTTTATATTGGTCAAAATAACACAATTTACATGGCAATTTTTAAGTAATTACATTTTAAATTAATAAAGAAAAAAGTTATTACTTAGAGATGCAGAATTTTAAATATTTTGAGCAGAATTTCCCTAGAAATTCACTGTAAGAGTGTCCCTTCCACTCACTCTCCCTACTCCCCTGGCCACTTTGCCCTCTCAGGCCCCAACTCCTCCACCTGCCAGCATCTATCCCCTTCACCCCTTGGCTCAACCCCTTCCACTCTATCGCCAGTCCCAGAGTTTGACTCCATTCTCAGTACAGCCCCTTACAAAGGCACACTCTGTCCCTCCCTCTCTCACACACATGCTCCCTCTCTCTAGTACACATACACACGCCCTCATACAGGCTCCCTCACTCTCTCGCACACACACATCCCCTCATACAGGGTCCCTCTCTCTTTCATACACACCCACTCAAGTTCCCTTTCTCTCTCACACATACATCCTCATACAGGCTACCTATGTCTCTCTCTCATGCACCTCTTTACACAGGCTCTGTCTCACACATACACAATCCCTTCACACAGGCTAGCATCCTCACATACACACAATCCCTTTTTCATACATACGAGCTCCCAATCTCTCACACATTTATTTATTTGTTTATTTATTTATTTATTTAAAATTTTTATAGACCGACATTCATCAGGGATATCACATCGGTTCACATTGTAACGCAAACAGACGCCTGGGGAGGCGTTTTACATCGAACAGAGTTATATCAACAATTTATAACAAATTAACAAAAGAACAATTGAGGGGGGGGGGGGGTAAGAGGGGGAATATAAGGAGGGAAAGTAACATTGAATGTTAAATGTTAAGAATAGGCTTTACTAATATATATAAAATAAAATAATATTATAACAGTATATACATATCCAATATGAGGCGATGACATATTAAATAAATTTGAGTATAGTTTGAGAGGAGAGGGGGGTAGAGGAACCTAGGGGGGGGGGGAGAGGGAAGGAGGGTAGAATGTGTAGGGATTAAATATACACATATACACACTCCTTCACCATCTCCTCATATAGGCTTCCCTCTCTCTGGCACCCATCACTCAAGCTTGGCTTGGGTTAACCGTTCCCAACTACAACAACTGAACAAATACAGCACAAACTCAATGAACCATACAATACAAAGGGAGGGAGGGTGGTTGAATTACTGGATCACCGATGAGGGACGAAATGTACCATGTTACATCGAGGTAACTATATTTGATCCCTTGCGAAATCGCTCCTACCACAATCTGTTGCTCCAGTGTGACCCAATGAGGATTCAGCTATGGCATTTGAATCCAAATGCCAAGAAGGCTAAACCCCAGACACCCAGAAGCAAGCAACGGGTGGGGGAAGGGTACTACTCCTGCTCCTACCCTGATATGCCCTCACCTCAAATACCCCCCAAAAAGAGGTATGCATTGACAAATCCCCTTCCTGCCACCATGTTAATGGTGGTAAATTGGGACTTTGATCCCCTAGCCTTATACTTAGTTAAGCCAATAGTGCAAGTCTGGTGATATATATCTGTAACTGGTGGTGTAAATCACCCTTCATATTGGAGTTTTTACTCCTTGTAGACAATACAGACAATATTCCAGGATTGGAAAATAGGGTGCTTAAGGCTTGGAAATTAAAAAGTGTTAATGATGTCTCAGTTCTGTATAACAAAGCTCAAGATTTTTTAAATATGTCTGAGTAGTTTCAGGAACAATTTTGCTTCTCTAATAAACAATGTTATGCTTATTTTCAGGTTAGACATTATATATATATATACAGGGGCGGATTGACCTATCGGGAGATCGGGCATCCCCCGGTGGGCCGGTCTAACTGGTCACATGGTCTCGACCGCGTGGCTCTTCCTCAGCCCCTCCCAGCCAGCCCCCGCCATTAGACCAAGCCAGCGTGGGCCGAAGAAATGAAAATAGAGGCCGGCGGAGGCCGAAGAAAGGAAGATCAGCCAGCCCCCGCGGAAGACCAAGCTGGCAGGGGCCGAAGAAAAGAAGATGGGAGCCTCCCAGCCAGCCCCCGCCAGAGACCAAGTCAGCAGGGGGCCGACTAAATTGAAATCGAGGCCGACGGCGGCGGCCGAAGAAAAGAAGATGGGCGCCTCCCAGCCAGCCTCAAGCAGGGGCTGGCTGGGCAGCACCTATCTTCTTTTCTTCGGCCCCCGCCGGCCTCGATTTTAATTTCTTCGGCCCCCCGCCAGAGACCAAGCTGGGGGGCCGAAGAAATTAAAATTGAGGCAGGCAGGGACCGAAGAAATTAAAATCGAGGCTCCCACTGAACAGCTGGTCTCCGGCGGTGGTTAGCAGCACCGGTGTTCACTTCTTCGGCCCCCGCCGGCCTCGATTTTAATTTCTTCGGCCTCCACCGGAGACCAAGAGGGCCGAAGATCGGAAGGGTGCTTCTGTGTGTGAGAAAGGAACGTGCGCGTGTGTGTGTGTGTGTGTGAATGTGAGAAAGGAACGGTGCTTCTGTGTGTGTGTATGTGAGAAAGGAATCTGCCAGTTTAAAAAAAATGAAATGTGATAGTACATATACCTCAACTTTTGTGCTGGTAGTGCAACTTTTGAAAAGTTGGATGAAAGATTAAATTACTGAATGTTAAGCATCCCTCTTCTGGAAAATAAAATTTAGCAAAGTGGGTAGAGACAAATAAATACTAAAGCAAAAAAAATTAAACTATTTAAAATGTTCATCTCAGCAAAATCACAAATTTAAGATACTGATGCCAGGTGGGGTTTGTTTGGTTTTTTTTAAAGCATAATTTAAGCATGAAGACTAGAATAGTTCCAATCTGAAACGGTTTTGCCATTTTTTTAAGCCTTTAGAAAATGTATACTTTTAAATGACTAAGACTGGAATCTTCCCATTTAAAAGGGAAGTCGACTAAGGATGTCTTTCGTTGCCATATATCCCACATAAATAATCATGTGACTGATAGTTTGAAGAAAGACATTTGCTTTATTGCCTGAAAGCGCAAAACAAGAGAAGCTGTACTGTGTGGGTGGCTGTCCCTTGGGAGGACAGAACCTGAAGGAAGGATGTCATTTCGCCTTCTGATAGGAATGTGGTTTTCTTATTTAATGGTTTGGATCATCACTTTTAGTAAAAGTAAAAAAATGCTGCAAGTCTGAAAGCAAGGTGCTTCTGTGAGAGTGTAATGTGTATGTGAGACAGGGAGGGTGCTTCTGTGTGTCAATGCGTGTGTGCAAGTGAGATGGAGCAATTTTTTGGCTGGCTTGTGGCTGTGAGATAGAACATGTGTGTGATTGAAAGCTTGTGTGTAAGTAAGGGAGAGCGAGAGCATTGTGTGATTGAGAGAGACTGGCCAGAGAGGTGACGTGTATATGTGTGAGACTGATCAGGGAGATGACTGGTATGTGTGTGTGTGTGAGAGAGAGAGACTGGTTGGGGAGATGATTGGTTTGTGAGAGGCAGAAATTGGTCTTGAGGGTATGACTGGTGTGTGTGTGAGTGTGAGAGAGAGAGAACAGATTGGTTGTGGTCCCTAAGGAAGAGGACCGTGAGGACAGCTTCAGCAGCTACTGCTGCTTCTGGTGTGGCCTGCAAGGGAAAGGAGTAGGAGAACTGCTGGAGAGGGTAAGTAAAGGTGGCTTTTTAAGTTCATTTTTCTTGATTGACTATCATTTTAATTATTGAGTAGTATGTGATGTGTCTGCTGTTTGAAATATTTTATTGGTGTTTGGTAAAGGTTTCAAAATTTGCTTGAGTCTTTAATTATTGGATATTCTATTCATCATCTGTTTTGAAATTATTTTATTAGTATGATTTTATAATTATGATTCATGATTTATATATCTTGATTTTATTGATTGTTTCATGAGGATTAGTGACATTTTTGTTTTTCCATTGTTGCACTGAATAGATTCTGGTGTGATACATTTTACAGTTTAGATTTTGTCTGTACATTTTATTTTATTTATTTAAGATTTTTATATACCGGCATTCGTGATACAATCACATCATGCCGGTTTACAGAAAACAAGGGGTGTACAATGAACAATTGCGTAACTTATTGGTGAGGAAGTAAGCAGTTACAAATAACAGGGGAAATAAAACTGGGAGAAGAGAAAATACAGGATAGGATAACATTAGATAACAATAAAGATATTTACATTAGCTAAACATTAGCTGTAGATATTTCTATTTATATTTTATGTGGCTTTATTCTGTGTTTGGTGAGAGTTTGTGTTCTGCATGCAAAGACTGAGATGAAGCATTCTTTTAGCATGTGGTTTCTCTGTAGGGATCTGTAGTAGCTTGGCCTGTTCTGTTTTCCTGATAGGAGGTGTATTGATATTTTAGATTGTGGTGTAATATTTGTGGTATTCTTTTTCATAGTTGGGGTTGTTATTCTTTGAGTTTTGGCAAATAGTACTGTGTTAATATGGGAGGATCATGCCGAAATATAGGGGTGTGTACATATATATGTAAATTATATTGTATATGTAATTGGGTACCCATGGGCCAGTATGGAGAAAAATCCCCCGGGCCACTATTTTCCCTCAATCCGCCCCTGTATATATATACTCCTTGAAATGGCGTTTTGAACTTTTATTTCACCCTGCTGCCTTGGAAGGTGAAATACAAACTATTGTTACACTAGATAATAAACTTTCATATTGGTATAAATTAAGATTCAAATTTGGTCCTCTGTTGTTAGAAGGGTTATCAAATTATTGGAGCAAAGTGCTAGGATCGGATGTTTCTTCTAAAGATATGGTGCTCTTCTTTTCTGTTATTGGTAAAATGTCCAGTGATGCATGCTTGATTTCAAGAACTGCAATTTAAAATGCTGCATCACTCCTATACAGACTCAGTGAAGACATGAGGAATGGGAATAGTTCAATCAGCCTCATGTATTAAATGTCACGTGATAAGTGGATCTCTGGGGCATAATTTAGCATATGCCTCAAGATATTTTATTTTTGGACAGCAATGTTTACTATTCTTGAACATATTACTTCATATAGGCCTCGTTTTTTTGTGGCAAATAGCAATTATTGGGGTACCTGTAATGGGCACATGGGTCACCTGCAGGGTACAAATACGGATATTGATTGTTAAACATCATGAGTCCAATATTCAGTAGGCTGTTTAGTGGACAAGTTAGGCTAAAGTTAGCCAGATAACTTGTCCTGTATATTCAGCGGGATAAACATCCCACTGAATACATTTTCCTAAAGTTGTCCTGCAACATGTAGCCAGATAACTTAAAAACCTAACTAGCTATGTTTGAATGTAGCTGGTTAGATTTTAAGTTATCCAGCCTTGAGTGGTCGGATAATTTCTTACTAAAATAGATAATATATCTTCAAAAGATATCTAGTTAAGTAGCAATTTAAAAAAAAGGAAGGTCCTATGGCCTGGTTCTTTGCCTTCCCCCACCAACTTTGGGGGTCCAACAGTTGGACCATGCACCCAATACCCCCTAATACCTTCTTAAATAAAAAAGGATGCTCCAAATTGTTTCCCCTCCCCCTCCCTAGTTCAATCAATATTTAATCTACTGCTGCTGCCAGAACCTCCCACCCGTTTGGTCTTAAACTACTGTGTTGCATACATCCCACCTTCCCATCCTCCTGAACCCACCGCCATCCTCCAAACCTTAAAACTCTCCACTGGGAGCAGGGTATGAATTTACCCACTCCTGGCGCATGCTCCAGCACAACTTCTGTCACAAGCTGCACTGGAAGCATGAACTACACACAGTGCAAGTGCTAGAAGTGTAAACCTATGGTGGCATTTCTGGAGTGACGTTCTCATCAGAGACAGTCCTCTGCAAGATGATACTTGCAAGGGTAGCTACCCCAGCAGTACTGTTGTGAGGAGCAGTTATCTTTGAGTTGATAAGTGGAGAAAAAGCATCTTCATTGTCACTCTGACATGCCCTATGTTTTATTTTGTGGCTTTCTTTGGCATGCAACAGGAAACTATTTATTTATTTATTTAACTTCTTTTACTATACCGACACTCAAGACCAGGTCTTATCGTACCGGTTTACATTAGAACAAGGGGAAAAATCAATTAACGTATAAGTGGAAAAGAGAAGTTACATTAAAACAGGGAGAGTAAAAACATGGATGTCGGAAGATAGGACAGAATTAAGTAATTGAACAATAAGTTAACAAAATTACAAACTATAAATTAACATAAAACAATAAATTAATAATACAAAAAACATGGATTATAATCAGCGGAAATATACATGGAAATATATATATATGGAATATATACAGCTGGAATATACATGTTATGTCAGATGGGAGGAGTGGCGGGGGTGAGGGAAAAGGGTGGGTTGAGGTTGCGAGTGGAAAAGGGAAAAAAGAGAAAAAAGTTTGGGAGTGCGGGGAGGGAGAAGGGTGGGTTGGAGGGTGAGAGAGAGTTGGTTAATATGGAATCCTTAAAACTAGTATTTTATTTTCAGGTTCGGCAGTGGGGGTTGTTTTTAAGGTGGTCTTGGGGACCTCAGAGGTAACATTTGAGGTCCTCACTGTCAAGGCTTATTGCTCCTTGGCACTGGTGATTTTGCTGGTGTGGTGGGTATCTGTGACAATGGTGGTGGTAGAAGGTCCTAGCAGCAGTGTTAGAGATGCTAAGACTTTGGCCCCCAGAGGCACAGGTATATTTTTGGCTGGAGGGCTTTGCAACTGCTGGGGTATTGGCAGCAGCTGCAGATGAGAAGGCTGCAAAGGAGGCAGGCTCAGGGGTGGCAGCCTTGTTGTTTTTCTTTGCCTTAGGGCATACCTTATGAGTATGCCCCCACCTCCTGGCACAGGAAGCATCTCGCCTCCTCTGTGCTGTAAGATATGGTATATAGTGCCCCCTGATGTGGGATGATGAATAAGCCCTCCACCTCTTGCCTTCTCTGCAGTAGCTTTAGAGTACTCCAGGACTATCACCCTGTAATTCACAACTTGATCACTTATCATTTCAACCTGCTGTATATTACTGAAACTTGATTATCTGACTCTGTCACACCTTTATTGAAACAATGTTGTCCCCCCTGATTATTCCTATGTCTCCCAACCTCGAAGCTACCTGCATGGGGAGGTTTATTGGTTATATATAAAACTCTCTGCAATTTATCGATCGTTGTATCACTAATTCAGCTCCCTACAAACCTTTACTACTCACTGCCAAAGATTTAAAAGTCTGTTTAGCTTACCTAAGAACATAAGAACATGCCATACTGGGTCAGACCAAGGGTCCTTCAAGCCCAGCATCCTGTTTCCAACAGTGGCCAACCCAGGCCATAAGAACCTGGCAAGTACGCAAAAACTAAGTCTATTCCATGACTGTTGCTAGTTATAGCAGTGGCTATTTTCTAAGTCAACTTAATTAATAGCAGGCAATGGACTTCTCCAAGAACTTATCCAATCCTTTTTTAAACACAGCTACACTAACTGCATTAACCACATCTTCTGGCAACAAATTCCAGAGTTTAATTGTGCGTTGACTGAAAAATAACTTTCTCCGATTAGTTTTAAAAGTGCCACATGCTAACTTCATGGAGTGCCCCCTAGTCCTTCTATTATCCGAAAGAGTAAACAACCGATTCCGATTTACCCGTTCTAGACCTCTCATGATTTAAAACACCTCTATCATATCCCACCCCCTCAGCCATCTCTTCTCCAAGCTGAAAAGTCCTAACCTCTTTAGTCTTTCCTCTACCGGTTCACCTTTATCTACATGTTTATTAACTCCTTCAAAAAAGTGAAGCAGATTTATTTTATTTATTTATTTTATTTATTTAGGGATTTTTATATACCGCAGTACGTAAAATGATACATCACCGTGGTTTACAATAAACAATAATTAGCAACAGGCTTTACAGATAACAGATTTGTGAGGCAAGACTTGCCTTGGGTAAAGCGATGCTGACTTTGTTCCATTCAACCATGTCTTTCTATGTGTTCTGTGATTTTGATATTTAGAACACTTTCCACTATTTTTCCTGGCACTGAAGTCAGGCTAACCAGTCTGTAGTTTCCTGGATCGCCCCTGGAGCCCATTTTAAATATTGGGGTTACATTAGCTACCCTCCAGTCTTCAGGTACAATGGATGATTTTAATGATAGGTTACAAATTTTTACTAATAGATCTGAAATTTCATTTTTGAGTTCCTTCAGAACCCTGGTGTGTATACTATCCAGTCCAGGTGATTTACTACTCTTCAGTTTGTCAATCAGGTCTACCACATCTTCTAGGTTCACTGTAATTTAGTTCAGTCCATCTGAATCATTACCCATGAAAACCTTCTCTGATATGGGTATCTCCCCAAAATCCTCTTCAGTAAACACCGAAGCAAAGAAATCATTTAATCTTTCCACAATGGCATTATCTTCTCTAATTGTCCCTTTAACGGTCCAACTGACTCCCTCACAGACTTTCTGCTTCAGATATATTTTTAAAAGTTTTTACTGTGAGTTTTTGCCTCTACGGCCAACTTCTTTTCAAATTCTTTCTTAGCCTGTCTTATCAATGTCTTACATTTAACTTGCCAATGCTTATGCAACACCCCTTGCATACCTTTTAGCTTTGTAGCTGCTCCTTTCAGTTTTTTTCCAACTATTTTTCTCATTTTATCAAAGTTACCCTTCCAGTCACTAATTCAAATTTGATCATATTATCTTTGAGTTCAAAAATTCACTTTATTTCATATATATATTTAGCATTGTTAATATTTATTTCTACGTTAAACAGTTATACTGCTTATATTAAATAATATAATTCTTTATTTATTACCAGTTAAACTATTATTTTTATTTATCACTATGTTAAATTGTCATCCATTTATACTGTTCCATATGTTCTACGGTTCCATGTAAAGCTCCACTCTCTGTTGAGCAGTTCTTTGTTTTATGTAAACCGGAGTGATTTGTAGTCCCTACAAGAACTTCGGTATATAAAAATTAAAAATAAATAAATAAATAAATATTATGATCACTATTGCCAAGCGGCCCCACCACCGTTACCTCTCTCACCAAATCCTGTGCTCCACTGAGAAATAGATCTAAAATTGCTCCCTCTCTTGTAGGTTCCTGAACCAATTGCTCCATAAAGCTGTCATTTATTCCATCCAGGATCTTTATCTCTCTAGCATGTCCCGATGATACATTTACCCAGTCAGTATTGGGGTAATTGAAATCTATAAACAAGAGACGTGGTACTGAAAGATTCTTTAACTTGCAAGGCTGTATATAACAATGCTTTGTATATATTTAGAATGTAAATTTAAGGACCATCATACCACCCATTGTGCTCACAAGTTAGAACTTGTATTTCATGCACTTCATTTGGGTCACTTTTAATCACTGGTCCAAATCAGTTAGCATCCGGTAAATTAATTTTCAATGTTCAAAAGAATTTTTTTGATTTTTTTAAAGTATATATTTAAAAAGTATGAACTTTCCTTCTGTAGCTGTCGGGGTTAATCGTCCGACGTGCGCGTTTCGCAACACTGCTGCTTCAGAGACATCAATTCAAACTCTCCTGATCCAGCACTCCCCTTCCGATTCTGTAACGGGGGTGTACATCAACGATGCAAGTTTGTGCGATGCTGCAGGTCCATCAAAATTTCAGACCCAACGCCATTTCCCCGCTTGAAAATTTTTGATGTCTCTGAAGCAGCAGTTCAAACAGAAACCTCATGCGACAAGGCATCTTTATCAGACGTGGTAGAAATAGTCAGTCGGGAACTCAACTGATTAAAAGCAGTGATCGATGTCTCTAGGGTCCTCTCAAAAGGTGGCCCCTCTCACAGCCCTTACAAGGAAAGGGGCAGATGCCACGAACTGGCCCCTGGAAGCACGCCGGGCATTCGAGGGCTTGAAGGAGGCCTTTTTAGTAGACACATGTTTACACCACCCAGATCCTCTGTGACCGTTCATTGTAGAGGTGGATGCATCCAATCTCACTGTAGGCACATTCTCACTCAAGTTTCTAGTAAAGGGAAATTACTTCCATGCTCTTATTTTTCCCCGAAAGTTCTCTGTGGCAGAAAAGAACTATGGTATTGGGGACAAGGAGCTACTGGCCATCAAACTGACATTTGAGGAGTGGAGACAGTGGTTGGAAGGGGCCCAACATCCTATTGTAGTGTATACTGACCACTAAAACCTGGAGTTCTTATGCCGGGCTCAGTGTTTGAATCCTAGACAAGCCCGCTGGTCCCTTTTGTTCAGTTGCTTCAACTTCTCTTAACGCTATCGACCAGCGACTAAAAATGTATGAGCTGATGCCTTATCTCATATCAAGGAACTGGAGGAGGAGGATAACCCACACCAGTATATCCTCGACCCTGCAAGAATCAGTGTGGCAAGCAGCACCATCACCCCAGGAGACAGGATTGTAGTACCTCTTCAGCTTCGGAAGAAAGTTCTATCTTGGGCCCATGATTCCCTTACTAGTGGACATGCTGGGAGAACTAAAACCCTAGACCTCTTGACTCGGTACTATTGGTGGCCTCGCATGAGACAAGACGTCAACCTGTATGTAAGTTCCTGTCCCACTTGTGCAAAACAAAAACCTATTCCAGGTCGCCCGTGGGGTCTTCTCCAGCACCTGCCAATCCCTGTGGAACCCTGGACACATCTTTCCACAGACTGCGTAGTGGACCTACCCTCTTCCGAAGGGAAGACAGTTATTTGGGTTACCGTGGACCGTTTCTCAAAATGGCCCACTTTGTTCCTTTACCCAAATTGCCATCAGCTCCAGTGCTGGCCCAGCTGTTCATGCAGCACATCTTCCAGGCTCATGGTCTGCCTTTACATATTGTGTCAGACAGGGGTCCACAATTCACTGCACGATACTGGAGGGCATTGTGCAAGGAATTTGGGGTTCAGTTGGATCTCACCTCAGCATTTCACCCACAAAGCAACAGACAAGTGGAGCGCACCAATTGCACATTGAAGGCTTTCTTGCGGACCTTTGCTACTGAAAGTCAGAATAATTGGGTGTCCCTATTACCATTAGCTGAGTTCTCTTACAACAACCATGCACACTCTTCCACGGGGAGGTCCCCATTCCTGCTGGTAAACTGAAGACAACCCAAGATACCTTTGCCACTGCCAGTAACAGTCCCATCTCCAGTGGCTCAAATGACAGCTCAGCAACTTCATGCCCTCTGGAACACAATTCAAGAGAAACTTCAGCACACAGCAGCAACAGCAAAAAGATTTGCCGATTGTCATCGCCGTCCAGCTCCAACCTTTCTGCCAGGAGACAAGGTTTGGTTGAGTTCCAAAAATATCCATCTTCGTCTGCCCTCTCGGCAACTGGCACCTAAGTTCTTCAGACCATTCCGAATAACGGAGAGAGTGGGTGCAGTATCTTATCACTTACGCTTGCCCTCTACATTGAAGATTCAGAATGTATTCCACGTCTCCCTTCTCAAGCCAGTGATTCTCTCCAAATTTAATCGCAAACTACCTGATCCCCTGGAGATACCTTCCACAGTGGAGATGGTCTATCAAGTTCGTGAAGTACTAGATGTCCGCTTCCTTCATCGTAGATGAGAGTACCTTCTATCTTGGGAGGGATGTGGTCCTGAAGACAACACCTGGGAACCTGCTCACAACATCCTAGACAAATCACTTCTATGCCAGTTTCACCTGGATCATCCTGGAAAACCCGGCCCTCCGAGGAGGGGGCGTACTGTTGCGATCCCAGTCGCGGCTCCCATGACCGGGTTCTTACCTCCGCTGCTGACCCAGACGTCCGGCTGGCCTCCCTGGCGCCATTCCAGGCCTGCACAGGCCTTTCCCTGCTGCGGCGTCTCCACGAGGGACACGCCGTCGAGTTCTCCGGCCTGGCCCCACCCACTGGGTACGCGAGTGCATGAGGAGGCAGCTCTTAAAGCTGCATGCGCGGGAAACCTCGGCTGGTTCCCGGAGTGACGTCAGACACCTGCAGGGTATTTAAACCCTTGCCCTGCTCCAGAGGATCGCCTTGCAACGAGGATCACTCCGATGTGAGTATCTAGTTGCTGTTCCACTCCTGCTCCAGCCTTGCTCCTGATCCAGCTTCCGTCCCTGCTCTAATCCTGGTTCCTGACCTAGTGGTCTGTCTTCTTGGTTCTGATCTGGCTTATCCTCTGGTCTCCTCTGTCTGCCTCTGGCCCTGATCTTCGGACTGTTCCACCGACCTGCACCTTCCTTGCCGTGATGTCTGGACTTCGTCTCGGTTGACTTCGCCTAAGTCCCAGTGGCTCGGGTCCTCACGGGCTCCTCCCAGGGGGACCTCGGGCTTCCAAGGGTGAAGCTAACCACTGGTCTCCCGGCATCTTCCGCCTCCCAGCCACTCTTCTTCTGCGGAGATCTTCTACCCTTCATCTTCCACTGGCCGGCCCAAGGGTCCACAAATCCTAACATCTCTGTCTGCCTCAGCTCCACTAGGTCTGCCACATTAGCATCCAGAGATCGGACTTGTTCTCTGAGAGACAGGAGCTCTTTGCATTGCATGCACATATACAATTTCTCACCGGCGGGTAAAAAATCATACATGGGACACTCTTTGCAAAAGACTGGGAAGCCCCTCTCTTGCTTGCTGGACTGCTGCCTTCATCTCAAATTTGTTCAGTTCCTTGTTACGTTTTAGGTTGCTATGGGAGTAGGAATGTGTCCAATTAATGTCCTTTAAATGTATTAGTGAATTCACTATATGTCTGGTAGTGGCCTACAGGGGAATGATCAAACTCTCAATAAGTTTTTTTTTTTAATTTTTTTGTGAAAGTGGCACCTGTCCACCTGGTTTGCTCACACATAACATCTCCCCTCTGTTGGAATTCATTTTGTCTCAGAAGACTGACTTTTCCATATCTTGGGTGATTTCCATATTAACATGGATTCCTCCCTTCTGTCCTCTGCTGGAGAGCTTCTGTTTGAGACTATGGCAGCCTGTGGATGGAATCAGATTGTTACCAGCCCCACCCACAGGGCAGGCCATATGCTTGACCTCATTTTCCTAAATACCTATGTTTTCTCCTTCTTTCCCTCTACCTTACAGACTCATCCTGTCCTCTGCTCTGACCATTATCTGATTAAAACATTTTACAATTAATTGTTTCTCCAGCAGAGGATGACACCAGCATGTGTATAATCACCAAATGTGGACACTTTGATTCCACTCAATTTAAGGAGAAATTGGTGCCACTACTGAACTTTTCCTCTTTTATTTAACAATGGCATAGTTTAATTTTGAATGTAACCGATGACTTGGCTCCAGTAAAATCTTGGTGCCCTAAGCATTCCAAATCTGCTCCCTTGTGTTCCCATCTTCCGATGGACTAGAAACATCTGCGACTAATAGCAGAGACTCCATGGTAAAAGATCGCTTTCTTTGAGAACCACTTGCATTATAAAACCTTGCTTATTGTCTATCACAATTCCATCAACTTTGCCTAATGTCTCTACTTTTTTTTTTTTAATTTTCATTTTTTATATGGCAAAGTACATATAGCCATTTTGGAGAATAAGGCTCTGAGAACTTCCATACAAATCTCTATATGTCTCTGCTTTAATAACAGAATTGTACGATCTGCAAATAACTCCCACGAGCTGTTCTATATTCTTAAATCCTTTACTCAACCCCCTCCCATGAAATCTCTGCCAGCTCACTTAGGCCCAAATGAAAACTTACAGGTAGATTTTAAAAATGTTGCTCATGCAAAACCAGCCCCATACATGCATATGTGGGCTGCATGTGAATTTTAAGAAGCTGGGAAGTATGCACGTCAAGAATAAGGAGACAGAAAAGGGGTGGGGCCCTAATGTATGCACGTAACCCCAAAATTTTGCAATGTGTGCCAGGTTACCTGTGAGTGGTCCTGATGAGGCACAAGTCAAGAGAGAGAGAAAGCACCTCTTTTAAAAAGACACTCTGACACTCTCTATATATTCTGTTGTAAGAAGGGCACTTTTGACTTAGGGTGGTTTTTTTTGGGGGGGGGGGGCAGTGCTACAAGGGTCTACAGACCCTTGTGTCCTAGGTAGACCAATGTAACACCGCCCTCTCCCAAAACCCACCCTGAGTTGAAAATGCCCCTCTTACAGAGAGAGAGAATCTGACACTCTATATATCTCCCACTGTGTCAGATTATCTCTCAAAAAGAGGTTTTCTCTCTCTCTCTTGTACATGCAGTAGGGATATTTTAAATAGTATGTGTGTGTGTACTTGCTTGCACAATATGTATTTTTGCTCGAATGCCCAATAAGCGCATTTATGGATGCATGCACGCTCCTTTTAAAATTTACTTGTTAGTCACAGCTTTTGCCTTTTTTTTTCACACCAAAATTCAAAACCATTGCAGTTCCTTTCCTACTGCTCAGCCAACTCCTCTTGTTCCCGCAACCTTCTCCGATCCTCTCTGGGAACATTTTGCACATATTTCTCATTCTGACATTGTGCAGACCATCCAGCCTCCACATATTCTCTTGCCCCCTGTACTATTGCCCTCCTGAAATACAGCTGCAATGAAATTGCCCCTTTATTAGTCAATATTATTAATCTCTCCCTTTCCACTGTATATCTACCTGCTTGTCTCAAACGAGCATATGTTAAACCAATACTAAAACAAAATGTAATTTAGATCCCTCTGACCTTTCCAACTATTGTCCCATTTCTTCATTACCGCTTTGTGCCAAAATCATTCAGTCTTCTGTACTGAAGCAATTTACCATATATACTTGTGTGTAAGTCATTCTTGTGGATAAGTTGAGGGCAGTTTTTGGAACAAAAAATTAAGAAATTTGCTATGACCCATGGATAAGTCGAGGGTAAAACTTAGGTCCATTCACTTCTTCCCTTCCCCACCATGGCTATCTCCGGTCCATTCACCCACAGGCTGAAGACACAACCGAAGCAGCAAGAAACTAAGAGGCTGGTGGCAGTAGAACAACTTCTCCCTCACCTCCTCCTGATCCCTTAATTCACCAGCTGCTACCCTAAAACATCAGGAGGACAATGGGAGTTGCAGCTGCTCATCTGTGTCCTCCCTCCTCCCCTGCAAGCTCCCAGTGTTGTGCTTTGAGCTATGTGGTTCTAAATGTCAATTAGGCCCTGGCAGAGGAGGAGGGAGGACATGTTTGAGCAGTTGCGAGGTATGAGGTAGAAACTGTCCTATTGCCACTGGCCTCTAGGGATGTGAATCGTTTTAGGACGATTAAAATTATCGTCCGATAATTTTAATATCGTCTTAAACCGTTATGGAACACAATACAATAGAGATTCTAACGATTTATCGTTATAAATCGTTAGAATCGTGAGCCGGCACACTAAAACCCCCTAAAACCCACCCCCGACCCTTTAAATTAAATCTCCCACCCTCCCGAACCCCCCCCCCAATGAGTTAAATAACCTGCGGGTCCGGAACGGCAGCGGTCCGGAACGGGCTCCTGCTCCTGCATCTTGTTGTGTTCAGCCGGCGCCATTTTCCAAAATGGCGCCGAAAAATGGCGGCGGCCATAGGCGAACACGATTGGACGGCAGGAGGTCCTTCCGGACCCCCGCTGGACTTTTGGCAAGTCTTGTAGGGGTCAGGAGGCCCCCCACAAGCTGGCCAAAAGTTCCTGGAGGTCCAGCGGGGGTCAGGGAGCGATTTCCCGCCGCGAATCATTTTCGTACGGCAAATGGCGCCGGCCATACGCGTATGGCCGGCGCCATTTTCCGTACGGAAAATGGCGCCGGCAGGAGATCGACTGCAGGAGGTCGTTCAGCGAGGGTTCCGGCGCCTCGCTGAACGACCTCCTGCAGTCGATCTCCTGCCGGCGCCATTTTCCGTACGGAAAATGGCGCCGGCCATACGCGTATGGCCGGCGCCATTTGCCGTACGAAAACGATTCGCGGCGGGAAATCGCTCCCTGACCCCCGCTGGACCTCCAGGAACTTTTGGCCAGCTTGTGGGGGGCCTCCTGACCCCTACAAGACTTGCCAAAAGTCCAACGGGGGTCCGGAAGGACCTCCTGCCGTCCAATCGTGTTCGCCTATGGCCGCCGCCATTTTTCGGCGCCATTTTGGAAAATGGCGCCGGCTGAACACAACAAGATGCAGGAGCAGGAGCCTGTTCCGGACCGCTGCCGTTCCGGACCCACAGGTTATTTAACTCATTGGGGGGGGGGGTTCGGGAGGGTGGGGGATTTAATTTAAAGGGTCGGGGGTGGGTTTTAGGGGGTTTTAATGTGCCGGTTTTGCGATTTTACGATTTTTCGATTTTTCACGATTTTTCACGATATTTTACCCCCCCAAACGGCAACAATACGATTCCCTCCCCCTCCCAGCCGAAATCGATCGTTAAGACGATCGAGGACACGATTCACATCTCTACTGGCCTCTTTCTTGCTACTTCGGTTGTGTCTTCAGCCTGTGGTTGAATGGATCGAGGAAAGCCATTAGCATAGAATAAATACCTTGAGGGGGAGGAGGAGGAAACTAGCATTGACCCATAGATAAGGTGACCCTGTTTTTTTAAGATGAATTTTAAGACTTTAATTTCTTGACTTATACACAAGTATATAGGTTTCCAATTTTTTGGTGAGCACTCCATTTTGGATCGGCATCAATTCAGCTTTTGCAAAATTCATAGCACAGAGATTCTGCTTGATTCTAGTTTGAACACTATTCACCATGGTTTTAACTGGCACTTGTTATTTTCTTCTTCTCCTGGACATTTCTGCAGCTTTTTAACACACTGGATCACTCTATTCTTCAATCATACCTTTTCAAGATTGATATATCTGGTTTTGTGTTATCCTGGTTTTCCTCATATATTTCCAATCATTCACCATAGATTAATGTAAATAGGACAATCTCGCTATGGTATCCAATCACATCTGGAGAACCCAGGGATCTGCACTCTCTGTTGCACTCTTCAATATATGTCTCACTCCCTTATGCCAGCTTCTTGGACAACTTGGTTTTACAAATAAAATGTATGCAGAAGAAATACAGCTTTTCCACCTCTATAATCAGCATGGTCTGCTACAGTTCAATTTGCTTCTATTTGTCTTCAATCTGTCTGGTGCTGGCTCTCCATTAACAGGCTTTCCTTGAATCTTAAAAAGACCGAAGCTCTTATCCTCAGTCATCACGCTCCCTTCTCAATCCCTGACACTTTTTACATTTTTGGCAATACTATCCAGATGTCTCAGATGGTCCGTAACCTTGGTGTTACTCTTGATACAAATCTTTCCATGATTCCTCAGATCAAGTCTGTTGTTAAAAGTTCCTTCTATAAACTGAGGATGCTAAGACACTTGAAGCCCATACTACAACCGAACCTGCTAATTTCCACAGACCTCATCTTTCCCTCCATTGACTAGTGTAATTCCCTCTATGCTGGTTCACCCTAAAACACACTATGCTCTTTACAGATCATTTAGAATTCAGCTGCACATTTACTCACTGGCATACCGATTCGAGATCACATTACTCCTATTTTAAAATGCTTACATTGGTTACCTATATCTTGGCCTATTAAGTACAAAGTCACCACTTCCATTCACAACCTCCACTATATTATGTGTTCTCCTTGGATCATTTCCACCATTCGTATTCATATACCAGTATGATACCTCCACTCTTCAAGTCAGTTTCTATTGGACATTCCCTCTCCGAAAGCTGCCTGTTTAGCTGCTACCTGCAAGCGATCTTTCTCCAAACATGGCCCCATGCTCTGGAATTCTCTTCCGTTATCTTTGCAGCTCACAAAGGACCCCAAGCAGTTCAAGAAACTATTAAAACTAATTTATTCACTGAAGTGTTCCAGTAACATGATGCTGTTTCTTTTTCCAGCTTGGACATTTTATCATGAAGATAAATGTACTTAGTTTGTCTAGTTAGTTTTTATTTTATGGATGTTCTGCAGTACCCTGCTCTAATCTGTTTTTGGAGGGGTGGGTTATAAATGCTTTTAAATCTATCAATCAATTAATCACCGTGATGAGGAGCAGACCTCTCCCAGGATTTGCATGTTCCACGTTAGCACTGCCTCAAGTATATAGGGTGATACATTGGACAGCATCACCCTAGTTCCAGGGACCTCCAGAGGCTCTATTTGCATGAAGACCCCCTCCCACAACCATACCACTCAGAATTTCCACATGTGTGGTGGTCAGTGTATGGAATAAAAGACAATTTTTTCCATACATCCTGCCAGCCACCAGTATGGCTGCAGGACCCAACATTTTTGCCAGAGCCATTATGTGGGCCTTGACACTTGTTCTACCCATTGCTTTTCATGGCTTTGAGTTAGACCATGGAAGAGGTAGACGAAGAGGCCCCTATGCCTGCACCTGGTTAGGTTGGTGCCATTTTCCCCCTAGCAGAGCCACCAGCTGCCGCACCTGATACAACAACTGCATAGGATCTTATAGGTGGTGGTTTAGCAGTAGCAGAGCTGGATGTAATGACAGGAGAGGAACTGGGGTCCTGAATCATGTCTTTTCCCTGTCCTGATGCTGCATGAGGTATAACAGCAGACATTCTGTTACCTTCTCTGGTTGGTGATGCAGCCACCTCCGAGGTGGAAGGAGGGGACTTGACCAGAGCGATTGTCTCAGCTATGGGTGGGGCCAAGGCAATAATGGTGGTTCACAGTGGCTGGTGACATAGTTCCAGCTACTGAACATTCCCTGAAAAGAGAAGCCTCTGCACCAGTGTTTAGCAGTGCTGGGGCTGGGGCAGGAGCAGTGTATCCAGCAGTGGCAGGAAAGATTTTATTATTACCAGCTGCTGGCATTGAGACTACATACGTGAGAGGTGCAGCAGTCAGTGGTGCAGGGCATGGGGGCCAGCCAGCTGCAGTCAATGTTGTTGCTGAGGTTTTATGGGTGCCAGCCAGAATTCAATGGATATTCTGTTTTGACATTGACTTCCAACTAGCACTTACCCTCTCTCTCTCCCTCCCTTGAGGCTGCTTCCTCCCCATTGCCCAAGCTGTTCTTTCTTGTAATTTAAGGAAATGGGGGCTGAGAGTGAAACAGCCCTTGTAGTATGGAAGGAGAGTGAGGGGACTACTAAAGTGATTTCTTTTGGAGCACTAGTTTTTTACACTATTTAGTTAAATGACAGTAAATGAAATAAGTGTGGAAAAACTAAATAGTGTAAAAAACTAGTGCTCCAAAAAAAACCAAAACAAAAAACAACAAGGAGTGTACATGGATGTGAATAGTAAAAAAAAATAAAATTGAAATTTTAAAAAGTGCTTGGTTTCTTAGTTGCACTGGGAGGGTGTCTGATACACTCAGCTGGGCTTTTGAGCTTGTGTCCGAGCTGAGTGAACCTTCTGTTTGGAACCTCAGTATCCAAGCAAAGAAAATAAAAGATAAGAATTGTTGCTCTTTTAAGTTATAAATCTGAAATAAAGTCAAAAAAGGCAATTATGGGGGGGAAGAATAAAAAAATATATAATAACTAAATCAAACAAAATAGTAGAACTAGAGCTCTCCTTTTGCTCCAATTAAAGACTTAAGGGGAGAGCACAAAAGAATAAAATCTGCTAAGCAAACAAATAACATAGAAAATGCGCCCTAAAACTGCCGCTGCCCAAATAAAACTCACCCTGAAAAATAAGTGTGTGTGTCTGTGTGTGTGTAAATATAAATCAGAAATAAATCAGTGAACAAACTATGGTGGAAGGGAAGAGAGGGTGCAGTAAGTATTCAAGGGAAGGCAGAGGAACTGTTTTCCCCTAAAACAAACAAATACAATTAAAGTCTCAATAAATGAAATAAGGTTCACTTAGATTCTTACCTGCTAATTGTCTTTCCCTGAGTGCTGACAGACCAGTCCAGACAAGAAGGATTTATCCCTCCTATCAGCAGTTGGAGGCAGAGGGCAAGCTGATTTTGGCCTTATGTCCCTCCCTATATAGTCTGGTGCTGCAGGAAAGGTGTCAGTCTCTTGCTTGCCCAAACCAAGAAGTATTTTCCTGGAACTGAAATTAAATCTACTATCTAGCAAAAGAAAAGAAGGAAAGAGAAATAAAAGATAAAAATATATATGTATATTTTTATAAAAGTCAAAGAAAGTATGGGATTGAGCATTATATCTGGAAAAAAAAGGCCTTTACTTCCTTCCTCTTCTCGTTAACTCCACACTATGTTCTATATATACTTTCTCTCTCTCTCTCTTTTGTTATATCCACCATCTGTTTCTTGACTGCTCGCTCAGGATTCAGTGAAAGAAAATTAGCAAGTAAGTGTCTAACTGATCCTTCCTCATTTTATCAATTGACAAGCAGTACCTATCCCAATGTGGGATTACCCTACAGCTGCTTCCAGGACTCCTGTGGCAAAGGCTGTATTCTTCTTCTCCTGAAGGTTCATCTGTAGTGTTTTATAAACAAATGCAGAGATACCCATGTGGTTGCTCTGCAGATTTCTGCTGGCATCACCAGCCTGCCCATGATGCTGCCAGCCCTCATTTAGTTTGTTTTAACGTCTTTTGGCACCTGCTTCCCTTCTACTATGCATGCTATCACTATTGTTTCTTTAATCCATCATGCAATCAAAGCCTTCAAGGCTGTTCCTATTTGCAGGCTTTGGCAAATAACTCAAACCACTTCTCTGGCTTCCAGAAATCATTTGTAACTTCCAGGTACCTCAATAGAATCCTCTGCACATTCAAAAGCTGGAGGTCACTCCTTTGACCTTAGCATTCTTCTTTCCTGAAGCTTGGCACAGAGATTACTTGATTCAGATGAAATCTTAACATTATCTTAGGCAAGAATAATGGAACTGGCCTGATTATGACTTTTTCCTTTGAAAAGGAAAGGTAGGGACCCCTTCAGGACGCCTGCAACTCCGAGATTCTCCTGACTGAACAAATAGCCCCACCAGAAATGTCATCTTCAAGGTGAGATCAGCCTCTTGATGGACTGAAATGGATCCTTTGTGAGTGTTTTCAGGACCAAGTTTAAGTTTCAGGATGGGACTAGTGGCTTCACCAGCTGATGAATGTAGTTTGCCCCTTTTAAAAAGCAGGCTATGTCTGGATGGGACATTAGGTAGACCCCTGTTAATGCCCCCTGTAGCATGCTATGGCTGAAATCTGGACCTTTTAGGAGTTCAAAGTTTGCCCTTTATCCAACTCATCCTGGAGAAACTGCAGAATAATAGCTACTTATGCTTTCTGTAGTAGCATCTTTTTCTTTCTGCACCATGTTTCAAAAATCTTCCAAATTCTCATATATGATAGTATGGTGGATGTTTTTCTTGCTTTAAGTAAGGTTGATATCAACTGTCCTGAGTAGACTCTTCAAGAGCCATGCTATAAAAGAGAACTGTGCTGGCTCCTCCATGATTACTAGGGATGTGAATCGTGTGCCCAATCGTTTTAACGATCGATTTCGGCTTGGGGGGGGTGTGGAAATCTGATCTGCATGGGTTTTTTTTGTAAAAAAATCAGTTTTTCGGTTAGTGCGCACTAACAGAAAATGATACAATTTGACACTTTTCAAGTCAGTTAAGGTCAGTTTAGGAATCAATATGTATTCCTATTGGCTGCCCTCTTATTTATTCATGTTACCAAGGTTTCCACTAACGTGATGGTTTAATATATGGGTGATGGGAAATGGAAACGGTTGGTAGCTTGACAAAAAAAGTAATGTGATCAGTCAATGTGACTAGAACTTGTGCCCTATCCCTGATACCGGGAGTGTTGTGATCTTCCTGCACACAGTGCCCTATCCCGGTTACCGGGGGTGTTGTGATCTTCCTGCATGCAGTGCCCTATCCCTGACTAACTTCCGTTAGTGTGCACTAACAAAAAACCCGATTTTTCACGATAAATCGGTAGAATTCCTATTGTATCAAGTCCCTTACCGATTAATGACGATTTTAAAATTATCGGACGATTATTTTAAATCGTTAAAAAATGATTCACATCCCTAATGATTACTGTTCTCTGGTGCAAGAAGCATTCCATCTGAGTGAACTTGAGTGACTCCCCCACTTTGAACCTGAGAAAATCCATGAACCATGGGCATTTTGCCCAACCTGAGGCCACTAGTATAATCGGTCCTGGATGATCAGCAATCCTTTTTAATATTTTTCCTAACATTGGCCACGGTGGGAATATGTACAGAAATGTGTCCCTGGGCCATGTCTGTGTCATCTTACCTAATCCACTGGATCCCCTTTCTATTTTCTGGCGGTAGAAATTCTTTGACTTGGTGTTCTTGCACATTGTGGGTTCCCCCATTTGACTACTATTTGGTTGAAGGCCTCTTCAGCCAGCAGCCTTCCTCCCAGGTCTAACATCTGTCTGCTTAGGAAATCTGCTTGCAGATCCTGCTATGCGAGTGGTCAAGATCTCCTGTAGGTGTATCTTTGTCTACCTTATCAGGAGCTCCGCTTCTTCTGCTACTCCTTGTCTGTCTATATAGGTCACTGCTGAAGCATTGTCTGAAAGAATCTTGACAGTCTTGCCTTTGTCTATTGGAAGGAAGCTCTCTTTTTGCCCATATGACAACTCTTTGGGATTGCCATGACAGAGTCTCTTGTCTTAAACCCATTTTTGAGCTAGGAATTAGAAGAAGGTAGCAGTGGGAAAAGGGCACCATTTTTGAACTGCTCCTCCACTGAGGGTACTGCAATGGCCAGCCTCCTACTGTGCATAAAAGCAGGCTGCAGCATTGGACTGTGTGGAATTTTGGTTAAGAGTTAGAGATAGTAGGTGTGTTTTTCTTGAGTTCTTCCCCTGCTTGGGTATTGAGTTTCACAGCTTGGGCCAATACCTTAGTGGGAAGAGTATCAGTGCCTGTCTTGGTGCAGCTTCTACATTTTGATTGAGAATTTTGGATATTTTTTGCCTTTTTGAAAATTTCTTTTTGTTGTGCCCTTCGGACGCAGACGGCTGCAACCTTTGCTGGTCACCTCTCTTTTCACTCCACCAGCGATTCTCGGAGCCATGGCAACCTCAGCCTGCAAATGCCGCCTTCCCCGGCATCCCCGCGGCGGTGTGGGCAATTCCATCTGCCATCTTGAATTGGGGATTACCTAGGGCACGCGTGTTGCGGTTCTGGCCATGAGAGCCGCGACCAGACCCTTACCTCCGTGTTTCTGGACCTGTTCCCGCTTTCACTGGCCTAGTTCCTGTCTTGCTCGGCAGCGTCCCGGCGAGGGCTGCGCTGCTGTGAAGCCTTCCATGGACGCCCTGTCTCTAGGTGCGCGCGCGTGCGCCACTTGGGCGCTTTTCTAGCCCGTTTCCCGCCAGTGGTGACTCCGCCCAAATCCTGACATCAGAAGCCGTGGCCTTGATAAGCCGGCCGTGGCCACCCAGTCTTTGCCTTGCAATGGGCTTACCTACCGGATCCCTCTTGTGCTGTGCACCGGAGCGTCCTGCTTTGCTAATTGCTCCGTTCTTGCTTGCCTGCTACAGTACCTGCTTGGTTCCTGCTTGCCTGCTACAGTGCCTGCTTGGTTCCTGCCTGCCTGCTACATTTCCTGCCTGGTTCCAGTATCCGAGTCTTGCTACAGTTCCTGCCTGGTTCCAGTACCTGAGTCTTGCTACAGTTCCTGCCTGGTTCCAGTATCCGAGTCTTGCTACAGTTCCTGCCTGGTTCCAGAACCCGAGCCCCGTTACAGTATTGACCTACTGTCCTAGTCTGGTTCCAGTTCCCAGTCCTGATCCACTACCGCCTAAGTCCCAGCGGTTGGGCTCCTACGGGCTCCTCCCGGGGGAGTACCAGCTTCCAGGGTGAACAGCACCTCTACGTCCAGCCTGAACATCTGCCTCTCGGCCTGTGGTATACTAGAGACTTTTGAATACCTTTCCCAATCTCCTGCAGGTCGGCCCAAGGGTCCACTAAACTGACATTCCCTAACAACGTGCGCATGTTGTGACTGTTGCTGGCCGACGGCTTCACTCCGCCTACCTTTCCTTGTCTGCGACTCCTCCTGCTCTTGGTGGATGCCTGGCTGCCACGGCGTCTGTCTGCTGTCCTCTTCGGCGTCCTCAGACCGGCTTGGGCGCTGCCTCCCGCCATGCTCTCCTGGTACCTTAGGGAGCACGTGCCGTGTGGCCCTCATTCTTATTTCCTGATTGGTGCATTCCTCAGGGGCGCCCCCCTGTGATGACGTCACGCTGCCCGGATATTTAAGCCTACTGTTTATTGCTAGCCGTTGAGTTAGCAAGGGTAATCTTATGGATGTGATTAGCTCTCCGTACCCAGCTACTCTGCCTTCCAACTTCTATTGGACTCTTTCTGCTAACGGGGTACCTGCTCCTCGGGGGCCTCTTTGCTTCTTTCAGGTCGCTGTCAGATAACCGGTACTCACTCCTCAAGGGCCCATGTTCCCTGACCCATTGCCTGCATTCATCTCCTTTCCTACTTGGAGGAATTCGCTAAAGACTCCATCAGTGAGTACTACTATCATCTACTCCTCAGAGCTGTCTCCCTGGAACCAGGTACTCGCTCCTCGAGGGCCTGCCCCCGTTCCAGTGCCAGTGCCATCTCTTACGTGGAACCGCTCTGTGAGTACTTTGCTAACAAGTCTCTCTATCTCCAGGGATCTGGTACTCGCTCCTCGAGAGCCAGCTCTCCCTATCTCGGGGCTTCTCCATACTTGGGACTCTGTGAATGTTCTATTGTACTCATTTTCTCAGTTCTCTCCACTACAGCACTGCTACTGGAGAAACTGCTGTTCCAGTGCCCTGGGGAATCCTAGCCCAGCTGGGCTACATCTTCTACTCACTACTGCCACCTCTGGTAGCTTCTCAAACTGTCTAAATAAAGAACTATCTGTATTTGTGTGTCCAGAGCTGAGCCTGACCTGTGGCCCCTCACGAGACTTCCCCCCGTGGGCGTGGTCAGCTGCCACAGTGTCCAAGGGTCCACCCAAAACCTCACTAACTGTAACCGCGTGCCAGGCCCTCTTATTCATGTCATGGTGGGATCCTCAGGAGCATCCCCTCCACATGACGTCACCCACCAGAAGTATTTAACCCATCCAGTCTATGCTTCCTATGAGTTAGCAAGGACTTCCTTCCTGCTTATTCCATTCCATTTGGAGATGCTTCGCTTCACTACTTGAACTGTTTCCTGAACTCCTGGACTTAGAATGCCTTAGGTACCCGTTCCTCGGGGGCCTTGTTACGTTCTGGCTATCCGCTTCTTGGAGGGCCTTCCTGCCTGAAGATTCCAGTTATCTTTGTTCGGGATCCTGTCTGTTCAGCCTTGTGAATGCTATTCTCACTTCCACCACCTTGGTGATGGAACTGCCAGTGTACCTTATGCCTTGGGCCACTACCGTGCTTAATCCAGCTACCTTTCGACACTACGGAGTAAGTACCATCATCTACTTCGCTCTCCTGATCTCCTGCACCTCTCTGAACTACTACTCGCTGATCCTCGGCATACCCCGTGCTGTGGGCCACTACCGGATCTACCCTGAGGGGTGTCATCAAGAGAGGAGTTTCATGGCGTACCCCGTTCTATGGGCCACTACCAGGGATATCATCATTGAGCAGCCTTTCTACTCTGGACTGTGTTTTCTCTCCATGCCGTGGATATTATCCACGTTTCCAGTATAATAAAGTCTCTCACATCTGTGTCTGTCTCAGTTGAGGCCATGCCTATCTTAGTGAGTCCCCACAGGGTTCCTCCCTGTGGGTAGAGTCAGCTCTCACTATGATCCAGGGTCCACAGCCATACCAGATTATAACAGATTGCTAACTCCATGGACCTGGCTCAGGTCTCAGCCCTGCAGGCCATTCCTGGCCTGGCCCAACGCATTGCTGATCAACAGAGGACCTTAGAGACATTGACACTGCTTTTAATTAGTTGAGTTCCCGACTGAATATTTCTACCACGTCTGATAAAGATGCCTTGTTGCATGTGGTTTCTGTTTGAACTGCTGTACCTTTATCAGCCCCTACTCGCTTCTCAGGAGATTCCCTGTTGTGTAGGGGCTTTCTCAACCAGTGCTGTATGCACTTCTCTCTTCAACCAACTTACTTCCCTACTGAATTAGCCAAGACCACATATATCCTGTCTCTTTTAGATGGGAGAGCCCTGGCCTGGACTTCACCTCTATGGGAATGCAATGACCCAATCCTCAGTGACTTGCCAAGTTTTCTTGCTCTCTTCAAGTCAGTATTTGATGATCCAGCTCATAAGAATGTTGCTGGATATGCTCTTTTACACCTCTAACAAGGAGCTAAGCCACTTCCGGACTATATTATTAAATTTAAGACGCTGTCTTCAGAGCTTCATTGGGACCTGGGGTGCTTACGTGCAGTTTTCCTAGAGGGCCTTCACTCTCACATCAAGGATGAATTGGCTGCACGTGATTTGCCTGATACTCACTCATTGACTTTGCAGGCAGAATTGATCATCGCCTGCGTGAGCTTTCATCTGAGGTAAAGAATCCTAAGAAACATTCATCAGGGAGTATGCGCTCATGGCCAACACCTGCTCCTCAGACTCAGCCTTCCCCTATCACTGAAGAAGATGAACCCAATCAACTAGGCTGCAGCCATCTTACTGCCAAAGAGAGATACTACAGTAAGAGATTAGGTCTCTGTATGTACTGCGGACAACTTGGCTATGTGGTTTAATCATGCCCCATCTGTCCGGGAAACATGCAGACCTAGGATCCACAGGAGGACTCTTCCTAGGTCTTACTACACCATCTCCTCCACTGTCTCTCCCAGTCTCAATTATTTCCGGGTCTCTTGAATTTCAGACTCTTGCACTTGTTGACTCTGGTGCAGGTGGCAATTTTATTCTAAAAAGGCCGGTGGAACATCTTCGGATTCCTATCGTTCCAACACCAACTCCGCTGCTTCTTTCTTCTATATACAGTGAGCCTCTCCCAGGAGAAGTCTCTTACACCACACAATCAATATGCCTGCATACAGGTTCTCTTCATACCGAGACCATCTCATTTCTGGTCCTTGACAAAGCCATTCATCCAGTAGTACTTGGTCTACAATGGCTGCAAGACCATACACCCCAGTTTGACTGGGCACCCTGGAACTATCACAATGGGGAGCAGCTTGTCACAACCGATGCTTGAAGAAAGTAACACTTATGCCCTGCATGTCAACCTCTACTTCTCTCCCAGGTTTGCCACCACAATACTCATCATTTCAAGATGTGTTTTTGAAAAAAGCAGCAGATGTATTACCACCACACCAGTCCTTCGACTGTGCTAATAATTTAAAGCCTAATTCAGAGCCCCCTAGAGGAAGGGTTTACCCACTTTCTCTTTCAGAGACTGAGGCCATGACAGCCTATATTCAAGAAAATTTACAAAAAGTATTTATCCAGCCTTCAAGACACCTGCCGGAGCCGGATTCTTTTTTGTTGGCAAGAAGGATCGATCTCTTCATCCATGTATAGACTACAGAGGACTTAATGAAATTACTATAAAAGACCGAAATCCTTTACCTTTGATTTCAGATTTATTCAACAGACTCCAGGGAGCCAAGATTTTTATGAAACTAGACCTAAAAGGGGCATACAACCTGGTCCGCATTCATCAAGGAGACGAGTGGAAGACAGCCTTTAATACTCGCGACAGCCATTTCGAGTACTTGGTCATGCCTTTTGGCCTGTGTAATGCTCCGGCCGTATTCCAAAATATGATGCATGAGATTCTGCAAGATATGCTTTACCAATGTGTGGTTGTGTATTTAGACGACATACTAATTTTTTCCTAAGATCTACAAAGTCATCAGGTAGATGTTGACAGAGTCCTGCAAAGACTATGTGATAACCGTCTTTACGCTAAGCTTGAAAAGTGTGCCTTCCACCAGGAGTCTGTTCCCATTTTGGGCTATGTGGTGTCCAGCAGAGGTTTCCAGATGGATCCATAAAAGACCAAAAGTATACAGGACTGGCCTCAACCCACTGGTCTCAAAGCAGCTTCTTCTGCTTCATCTGCTTCTTCTGCTTCATCTGCTTCTTCTGCTTCATCAATTATTATCGCACATTCATCCAACACTACTCTACATGACAAAGAAGGGAGCCAACCCTTCACAATGGTCTCCAGAAGCTGTTGCGGCTTTTCAAACCCCAAAGGGCTGGTACAGGTGAAGCTCCAGCGGCCTCTAGCTTCAGCCCATGCCACCTGCTGATACTGGGGATCCGTAGGTCCTCACCTACGGGTTGCGTCAAGCCCACCTCAGCCCAAGGGTCCACCTCTGAGGCAACACCCATCCCTTGGGAGAGGCATCTGTGGTGAGTATTATCTGATGTCAAGGAGGTCGTAGAGGTGATCCCATCATTAGTGTGGATGGGAGTAGCCACCATTGTAGGTCTTTTTTCATACTGACCATTATGTGAATGGGGGTCAACAGTGGATGTAGGAATTGAGTCCATTGATGTTTGAGGCCCCATTGGAGGTGACGCATGTGTAGACGTGTGTGCGGGATCACATAGATAGATGCTGCCATGTGTCCTAGAATGATCATGATGTGACGAGCCGGGACTGTCATGATGTGCAGAAGGACTAAAGACAGTGTGCGAATAGCTAATGCTTGTGGGTGCAGTAGGAATGCCTTGTCTTGAACAGTGTCTATATAGGCCCCAATGAACTTTAAGGTTTGTGTTGGCTGTAGGTTTGACTTCTCATAGTTGATCAGGAGACCTAGATTGCCGAGGCAAGAAATGGTGTGAAGTAGATTGTTTTGCAGGAGAGACTGGTTGGGTGCTACTAGAAGCCAGTCGTCCAGGTAAGGAAATATTTGCACCCCCTGACGATGGAGGTGTGCCACCGCTACTGCTAGACTTTTGGTGAAGACTCTGGGGGCAGAGGAGAGGCCAAATGGAAGTACTTTGTATTGGAAATGCCAGTTGTCCATCTGGAAGCAAGCAGAGGTAACACCAGGAATTGGGATGCATTGGTATGTGAGCATATGCATCCTTCAAGTCCAGTGAACACATTCAATCATAGAGATGTGAATCGTGTCCTCGATCGTCTTAACGATCGATTTCGGCTGGGAGGGGGAGGGAATCGTATTGTTGCCGTTTGGGTGTGTGAAGTATCGTGAAAATCGTTAAAATCGTGAGCCGGCACACTAAAACCCCCTAAAACCCACCCCCGACCCTTTAAATTAAATCCTCCACCCTCCCGAACCCCCCCCCCCAAATGCCTTAAATTACCTGGGGGTCCAGCGGCACACTAAAACACGGCACACTAAAACCCCCTAAAACCCACCCCGACCCTTTAAATTAAATCCCCCCACCCCCCCCAACCCCCCCCCCCCAAATGCCTTAAATTACCTGGGGGTCCGTAGCGGCAGTCCGTAGCTTAAATTACCTCCGTAGCCTTAAATTACCTCCGTAGCTGCGGTCCGTAGCTAAATCGGGGGAAGGGGGAGAGCAGGAAAACCGGCACACTAAATCGTGTAGTCTTCAGCCGGCACCATTTTGCAAAATGGCCGCCGCAAAATGGCGGCGGCCATAGACCAAAACGATTCGACGCAGGAGGTTGTTCCGGACCCCCGCTGGACTTTTGGCAAGTCTTGTGGGGGTCAGGAGGCCCCCCCAAGCTGGCCAAAAGTTCCTGGGGGTCCAGCGGGGGTCCGGGAGCGATTTCCTGCCGCGAATCGTTTTCCGTACGGAAAATGGTGCCGGCAGGAGATCGACTGCAGGAGGTCATTCAGCGGGGGTCCGGAACCCTTGCTGCACGACCTCCTGCAGTCGATCTCCTGCCGGCACCATTTTCCGTATGGACAATGGCGCCGGCCATACGTGTATGGCCGGCGCCATTTTCCATACGGAAAACGATTCGCGGCAGGAGATCGCTCCCGGACCCCCGCTGGACCCCCAGGAACTTTTGGCCAGCTTGGGGGGACCTCCTGACCCCCACAAGACTTGGCAAAAGTCCAGCGGGGGTCCGGAACGACCTCCTGCGTCGAATCGTTTTGGTCTATGGCCGCCGCCATTTTGCGGCGGCCATTTTGCAAAATGGTGCCGGCTGAAGACTACACGATTTAGTGTGCCGGTTTTCCTGCTCTCCCCCTTCCCCCGATTTAGCTACGGACCGCCGCTACGGAGGTAATTTAAGGCTACGGAGGTAATTTAAGCTACGGACCCCCGCTACGGACCCCCAGGTAATTTAAGGCATTTGGGAGGGGGGTTCGGGAGGGTGGGGGATTTAATTTAAAGGGTCGGGGGTGGGTTTTAGGGTGTTTTAGTGTGCCGGTTTTCCTGCCCTCCCCCTTCCCCCGATTTACAATTTTTTGACGATAAATCGGGGGAATTGGTATTGTATCGTGGCCCTAACGATTTTTGACGATTTAAAATATATCGGACGATATTTTAAATCGTCAAAAAACAATTTACATCCCTATTCAATCATTGGGCTGAAGGAAGGGAAGAATGGACTTGAGAGAAGTCATCTTGAATTTTTCCTTGTGGATGTATTTGTTGAGCGCACGTAGGTCCAGGATTGGACATAGGCCTCCTGGTTTCTTGGGAATAAGGAAGTATTGTGAATAGAAACCGGGATGAGGTGTCGAGGAGGGTAGTTCCTGAATGCAGTTTTGCTGGAGGAGCATCTTGATTTCCCGAAGGAGAGGGCCCTGGTGTACTGTTCGGTGTTTCTGGGGAACTAAATGTGGTATGGTTGGGAAGGACGTAAAGTGGAGAGAGTAACTTTCTTTTATTATTGTGAGGACCCATTGATTGGATGTGATATTGGACCATGCTGGGAGGAATCTGGATAACCTTCCTCCCACTGTTGATGTCTGAGCCGGTGGCAGATTTATCTTCAAAAACCCTACTGGGTTTTTGAAGGTTGGGAGTCTGCTGGTGGACGGGTCTGTCGAGGAGCTCTTGTCCTCAGTCGTGAACCTTGTGGTTAGTAAGGTTGTTGTCGAGCTGGCTGGTAAGGTTGAGGCCTTTAATAGGAGTATGGCCTGTAGGTCCTTTGGTAACTTGGCTTCTTGTAAGATGGGTATTTTCGCCTGAATGATATAGGCTGATGTGGAGATGTCAGGGACAACACAGCTGTTTTTTGTTCCTTGAGCTTTGTGACTGTTTTGGTGAAATTGTCACCAAATAGGTTATCCGGTCAGCATGGAAGGTTAGCCAGCTTGTCATGGACATCGTCCCTGATGGCGCTTGACCGGAGCCATGCCAATCACCATGCTGCTATAGAATTTGCTGAAGTTTTGGAGGAAACCTGGAAGTCCTCATATATGGAATGCAGAAGGTGTCTGAGACCCTTTTCCATGATGTGGTATTCCGTAGGCTGGGTGGAGTCTGAGGATCCTTGCATCAGGTAAGGTTTCAGAGCCTGCAAGTTCTCAAACAGGTACTGTGCGATAAAAAACTGATGGTTTTGAATTTTTGCATTAAGCATGCTAGATTGGTAGGACTGCTTCATGAAATCATCGAGGAATTTTGTATCTCAAGATGGTGGTGTGTTCGAGTGCAGCCTAGACATTTTTGCCTTTTGCATTGCAGATTTTATGACCACCGATTGATGTGGTAGCTAAACCATAGAATAAAAGGGGGAGTACCTCATGCGATACTTGCTGTCTGTTTTATGTGAAGTTGATGGAGTAGTGAGAGGGGTGTCCCAAGCTTTCTCCATCAGTGAATTCAGCACTTGGTGTTAAAGCAGTGCTACGGTTTCACTGGGAGTGTCAAATATTTTTTAAGATGCCCATCATGAAGTTTCCTTGTCTCTACATTAAGGAGTAGACCTACTTTTTTCTAAAAATTGTGAATATGTTAGGTCTTCAGGCAGAGATGCAGGTTCGGGCGGGATAGCTGGGTCTGAGGGGTAACCCGTAGATGAATTATCTGAAGAAGATGTAAGTATAAATTCTTCCAAAGGCATTGATGGCCTCTGTGGGTGGACCTTCGGTGATGGTCCGGGAATAGAGGGGTCTTCCGGAATAGGTGGAATCTCCACTGGACTAAGTGGTGGGGCCAGATGTTGTTGTTCTACAAACTGTAAAAATTGCGATAGGATGTTTGTTATCTGGGTAATAGCTTGTGAAGCTAATCCAGAGGTAGAGGGTATGGAAGGTAAGGTCTCTACCGGCGGTGGAGCAGTAGGAGCTGCA
Source organism: Rhinatrema bivittatum (assembly GCF_901001135.1). Lineage (NCBI taxonomy): Eukaryota > Metazoa > Chordata > Amphibia > Gymnophiona > Rhinatrematidae > Rhinatrema > Rhinatrema bivittatum. The sequence goes on from NC_042618.1 coordinate 302,167,947, forward strand.
GTTATCAATGGGCTATTCGGCTGTACCAGGATTGGTGGAGGTGATACAATCCTATGAGGTTGTAGGCCTGGCGATGGATCCGAAAGCCACCCTGAAGAGGATGATCGGCTGTCCGAGAAACGTGGTGGAGATACGTCTTGGTTGGAATCGACCACTAGGAGTGGAGATGGCTCCCTAGGTCTCTTATGGCCAGACATGTTTCTTTGGCTTTGGCTGCGTCGGCTGTTTTGGTTTCTGAGAGCCTGCATCGACATGCGTCGAATGCATTGGTGGTGCGTCGACTTGACGCAGTTTCGATGCACTCTCCTTAGTGCGTCGGTGCATCAGTGCGTCGATGTATTGCAGGTGCGTCAGTGCATGGATGCACCAGAGGTGCGTCAGTGTGTTGGTGCTTCGGATGTGAGTCAGATGGAACTCGTTCCCTGCCTCGGTGAGCCGATGGCGTCAATATGGCATGCGGACGTGATGCCTTTGACGCATTCTCCGTGCCGTGCACTGGTTCTTTAAGGGGCATCGGCAGTTGGTGTTTTACCCTTGGGGGGTCCACAAAAAATGGCCTTCTATGAGAAGGGGACTTCTTCTTGCGTTTTGGGCTTGGAGAAGATCTGGTAGAGGCCTCTGAAGGGGCATAAGAGCCCGATGGTGCTGCCTTAAGTTGCTGGATTTGAGCTGCTCACTGGCGCTGTGCTTTGGGGACATACGGCCGCAGTCCCCGCAACTTGCCTGATCACGATCAGGTCCTAGGCAGAGGTAGCATGACTGATAGCCATCAGTCACTGACATGATTTTGCCACAGCCGCAGAATTTAAAACCTGGACGAGGCACGATAGAATTTAAGCCTTTTCCTGTGGTGATGAAGTCTTTTTCTTTTTTTTTTTTACCTCACAAACTCAAAAGTCTGGAAAGACAGAGCTCCGCGTGTGATCAGTCGCGTGGAAAAAAATGGACTGAGGAGCCTCAGGCAAACGCAGGACGACACAAGAGGGAGCACCTAGCTGAAAGACTTTACTAGACTTAGAGAGCTCCATCATCTAGTGGCATGGAAGACGTACCTGGATAGCATGGCTAATTCAGCTGCTTATCTACGTGAAAACCCTGGTACCATTGGCTAGAGGAATTTGGGGTAAACACCAGTTAGGTTAGATCAGGAGGTAGGGAAGATTCCAAATGATGACCCACTGCAGAGGTGTTCTACTTTATTGCCCTTTTCGTGAAGATTTTTCTGAGTTTCCAGGAGGACGCTTGTGACCACCTTTCCCGCCTGAAGTGGGAACATCATTAGAGAGCTGCTATGTATCTTGCTACTGGATGTTTCCTATGAAAAATCCTATTGAGACAACTAAAGAAGAAAACTAGGAGTAAGATCTAAAATTCTATTCTGAGGACACCCAACTAAATTCTTCACGATGGGAGAGAGACACTTTGGGGAGACTCTGTAATATATTTTGCTATGAGTATTTTTGGAAGGGGTTTCCCATCTCAGCTAAGGATATTCTGCCCACCTGGGAACCTTACTTGTCTAAACCATGGAGACTGAGAGGTTCCCTGCCCAATACAGAGAGACACTTGCACAGATACAAATTGTGGAACTGTATATTCCATCCTGTGCCAAGAACTGATGTGAACAGTACCAAATTGCTATTTAAGAACTCTGACCATAAATATTTAATTTTGGATATTCAACTTGAGCCTCTAGGGCAACTAATCAGGACTCACCCTAGCCATCTCAGGCCCTGGAGGATTTAGTCCTTCCCCCTCATTGGAAAGAAGCCTATCCCAGGGCCCTTGGACTATGTTGGAGTGGGAGAAAGTTAAGAGTGGCCCCCAGACTCATATGTGTCCCTGGCCTCCTGGCCCCTAAACTAGAGATGGATTTACACCCGTCTGACTGCTTGTATCTCCAGGGAGTATGTCTTTTCTATATGGAACTAATGACCTTGAGCCACCATCCCCTCAAGGTGTAAAAACTCTACCCCTACAACGCTGGCAACCTATAGGGCATTACTCACCAAATACAGAAGCAATATTTCAAAGGTAAAATGCAACTTCTATGCGAGGAAGATTCATGATTATCAATTTAATCCAAAGGTACTATTTTCTTATATTTAAGATCTAACCAAAATGAATCAGCCGTTTTGTTAGCTCGGTAAAAAAAATGCAATGATTTTGCATATTTTTTTAGGGACAAAGTTTCAAAATTAATTGATAACATTCCCTTGGTAGCTATGCAGAAGATTTCTCTGTCTACAATTCCCAACCAGATATGGTCTACGTTTGAGAATGTATCTTCCTCTGAAATTGAGATTTTAATTAGAAAGATGAATCCCGTGGCTCATCCACATAACCCTATTCCAATTAAATCGTTAAAATTAGTAACCAATATCATTGCTAGACCAATCTCTGATATTATAAATTTATCTTTGTACCAAGAAAAATTTCCAGATAATCTGAAATGTGCTATGATTAGACCACGTCTTAAGAAACTGAATGCAGATGTGGCTAATCTTAACAATTTTAGGCCTGTGTCAAGTCTCACCTTTGTAGCTGTTAATGAAAAAAGTGGTACATAAACAACTCTCTGAATATTTGTATAGTAATAATATCTTATATCCTGCACAATTTGGTTTTCGTACATTGTTTAGTACTGAGACCCTACTATTATCACTCACAGTTACAGTCCTTAGAGGGTTGGAAAGTGGACAATCTTATCTTTTATTTATGCTGGACATTTCGGCGGCTTTTGACACAATTAGTCATGAAATATTAATCTATAGACTAATTGCAATTGGTATATCATATATAACCTTACGCTGGTTCGAATCTTATTTGAAGGATAGATTTTAGAAAGTGAAGACTGGAATATTTGAATCTGAACCAGTGTCACTCTCTACTGGTGTACCTCAAGGGTCATCTCTATCTGCAACACTCTTTAACATCTATATGTTGCCTTTATGTAAATTGCTGTCAGGTTTAGGACTAACTTATTATATATATGCAGATGATGTCTAAATTGTGCTTCCAATTTCTGGCTCTCTTGATAATTCTCTAAAATTATGGGAAATATATATTGCTTCTATCCAACAATTACTAGCCCATACAAAGTTATCCTTAAATCAACAGAAAAAGGAAATTTTGTATATTTGCAACAAGCTTGATGATAAGAGGATATTGGATACTAACAATGTGCAGCTTAGGTATGCTATAGCTAACAAAGTAAGGGATTTAGGGGTTATCTTAGACAGTAAACTCAATTTAAAGAGATTCATTAACAATCTGATCAAAGATGGTTTTTAAACTTCAAGTTCTAAAGAAATTGAAAACATACTTATACCCCAATGATTTCAGAACAGTTTTACAAGCTTTGATATTCTCAAAAGTGGACTATTGTAACACTCTGCTCGTGGGCCTTCCAATAGCTACTATCAGGCCCCTCCAACTGCTCCAAAATGCAGCGGCAAGAATTTTAACCAGTACTAAGAAATATGATCATATTATACCCATCTTGAAAGACTTGCATTGGCTACCGATTAAGTACAGAATCCAATTTAAAGTTTCATCTCTGATCCACAAAACGCTATTTAATGAAAATGTTGAATAGCTCACTGCAGCACTTCATTTTCATACACCGCAATGGAATTTGCATTCTGCTAATATAGGTTTACTCTCAATACCACCTCCCAGATTAGCACATTTAAATAGTGTAAGAGAGAGAGAGCTCTTGCCTTAGCAGGTCCTAAATTATGGAACTCCCTACCATCTGATATACGGCTTGAGTGTAATTTTCAGACATATAAGAAGAAACTAAAAACCTGGTTATTTCAGCAGGCATTTAGCTGAGCACATATGAAATCCCGATCTCTCCCCTGGACATATTTTTGTCCCTGCCTAATCTAATGTCTTTTTTTACTTTTTATTACCTTTTAATTTGATTAGTTTTTTATTGTATTGATATGTATTTTAGGTACTAATTGATGATGTATTATATTTTAATTGATGTATTTTAACCAATTCTGCTATTTTTTAGTATTTAAATTATGTGAACCGGTATGATGCCCTACGAATATCGATATATAAAAATAAATAAATAAATAAATAAACAAATCCCCTTGCAATGTGCTCCCCCAACCAAATCTGTTTGCATCTGTGTTCAATACCACATACTAAGGGGCTTCCAGATTGACTCCTCTCTGTAAATTGAGCCTCACAGCCACCATTCTAGACTCTTCCTAGCTTGCCTTGTCATTGTCATCACTTTGTCTTAATCCTGGCTTTGCGGTGACCATCTTGACAAGTTCCTCTGCAGAGGAAAAGAGTATGACAAATGAAGTGATCAAATTTGCAGATGACACAAAATTATGCAGAGTAGTTAAATCTCAAGCGGATTATGATAAATTGCAGGAGGACCTTGTGAGACTGGAAGATTGGGCTTCCAAATGTCAGATAAAATTTAATGTGGACAAGTGCAAGGTGATGCATATAGGGAAAAATAACCCTTGCTGTAGTTACACAATCGGGCTGATTCAGTATGGTGCGCTCGGCTGAGCGCATCGTTAGCCCCCGTTTGGCTGCGCGTTTTCGGCACGCTATTTTAACCCCTTATACAGTAAGGGGTAATAGCACGTAAAAAAAAAAGGCACGGCCAACCCCCCCCCCCAAAACTAATAGCGCCCGCAACATGCAAATGCATGTTGAATGGCCTATTAGTTATTCCCGCGCGATACAGAAAGTAAAATGTGCAGCGAAGACGCACATTTTACTTTCAGAAATTAACGCCTGCCCAAAGGCAGGCGTTAATTTCAGCCAGCACCGGGAAAGTGTACAGAAAAGCAGAAAAACCTCTTTTTCTGTACACCCTCTGACTTAATATCATAGCGATATTAAGTCGGAGGCCCTAAAAATAAAAAAAAATTAAAAATCTGCCCATGGCCTGTGGGTTGGAAGATGGATGCTCAATTTTGCCGGCGTCCGTTTTCCGAACCCCTGACTGTCAGTGGGTTCGAGAACCGACACCGGTAAAATTGAGCGTCGGCTGTCAAACCCACTGACAGCCGCCGCTTCTGTCAATAAGAAGGTGCTAGGGATGTGCTAGTGTCCCTAGCGCCTCCTTATTACCGTGGGCCCTCATTTAAATACTCGATCGCGCGCCCAGGAGAGTGGCCTGGGCGCGTGTTGGGAGAGTGAGCACTCCCTTCGGAGTGCCGGATCTCCCGTGGTTTTTACTGTATCGGCCCGAATGTTAGGCTTTATCTTAGGAGTTACCACCCAGGAAAGAGATCTAGGTGTCATAGTGGATAATACATTGAAATCGTTGGCTCAATGTGCTGAGGTGATCAAAAAATCAAACAGAATGTTAAGAATTATTAGGAAGGGAATGACAAATAAAAAGGAGGATTTCACAATGCAAATCTGGTTGCCACATCTCAAAAAGGATATAGCTGCACTGAGGAAAGTGCAGAGAAAGGTGACCAAAATGATAAGGGGCATGGAACGGCTCCCCTATGAGGAAAGGCTAAAGAGTTAGGGCTGTTCAGCATGGAGAAGAGACGACTGAGGGGAGATATGATAGAGGTCTACAAAATCATGAAAAGACTTGGACAGGTTAATGTAAATTGGTTATTTACTCTCTCAGATAATAAAAGGATTAGGGGGCACTCCATGAAGTTAGCAAGTAGCTCATTTAAAACAAATTGAAGAAAATTCTTTTTCACTCAGCACATAGTTAGCACTGGAATTCATTCCCAGAGGATGTGGATATGGCAGTTAGTTTAACTGGGTCTAAAAAAGGTTTGGACAAGTTCTTAGAGGGAAAATCCATAAACTGCTATTAATTAATAAGCAATAGTAGCTTAAGATCTATTTAATGTTTGGATACATGCCACATACTTGTGACTTGGATTGGCCCCTGTTGGAAACAGGATGCTGGGCTTGATGGACTCTTGGTCTGACCCAGTATGGCATTATCTTATGTTCTTATGTTCACTTCTATGGCTGCTGCCATTTAACCTAAGAGCTGCAGATACTGGGTGGTTCATGGTAGTTCTGTGGCTGTATCCCTCTTGCCTGATCTTGTAGTTTTTGATCCTCTTGTTTGTCAGGAAAACTTTTTCTGTTTCAAATTGAGCTCCAAGATAGATCAACCTCTGTGAGGGCTCTAGCTGACTCTTGTTCCTGTTGACCACCCATCCCAATTTCTCCACAATTTGTATGACCTTGTTTGTCACTTGGAACCCTTCTTTCCAAGAGTCAACTCTTTATCAGCCCTTATGCTTTGACTGTGCAAATGTGCAGCTATTGACTGTGAAGGTGCTGGGAGCCATGGCTAATCTGAAATGCAATGATAATGTCTTCCCAATATTGAAAAGCAATATTGCAAAGCATAGGTAGCGCTGATGGTGACTTATAATTGGGATGTGGATGTACACCTTTGATAGGTCAAAGGGTCTTAGATACTCTTCTTATTGCTATTATTGCTGTCCTCAAAGCCTACTTATAGAAGTGTGGAACCGTCAGCAATTGGTTCAACCCTTTCAGATCCAGAGCCGGTTGAAAAGTACCTTGTTTTTTTGGAACTATGAACTAGATTGAATATCTTCCTTTTCTCTTCTCCTGTTCTGGTGTAGGTACTACTGCTTGCAGATAAAGTAACCTGTCTACTATTGCCTGTACCACCTCCTTTTTGTGTAATGTGCATGTAAGGGGATAGAAAGGCGACTCTTATTGGCAATTTTAACTCCAAGCCATAATCCCACCAAATGATTTCTAGGATCCACTGGTCCCTAGTAATGCAAATCTACTCTTTGTAAAACTGCTGTAAGTGCACTCCTATTAGTGGGACCCAGTGAGATCCATGGGACCCTGTTCACCATTACTGTGTCCTATGCTTGTTGACTAGCTTTTAGATTATTTGATACAAGACAAGGTCACAGATAATCTGTTAATGTTGAGCATTTCCTTACATTTTTGGGTCTTTGTTTTTTGCAGATTTGGGCTCTTTGGATATTGCAGTTCTGCAAATATGGAACCAGGTGGCTACCCTATTTCCAGTTTCTACAAGGCTTACTTGACAGCTCTGAATTTAAAATTCCTACTGCATGGGTAGCTCGGGCCTAGGATTCTTGTGCTTCTGTGTGATGTCAGACACTGTTAGATTTAATCTGTGAACTGCAGTGCACACTGCAGTTTAGTAGTGTATGAGCTTATGTCTTAGACATGTCTCTGGCATAGGGCTAACCATAGTGGTATGACAGATATGGACTGATTGTCCCTATGGTCCCATCCCACTACTTAAGGACAGGCCTGTTTGCATCTTATCTGTGATCCAAGGCTAAAGTCATTATTCTGGTATGAGGATGCTCTCTGCTATGCACCAGAGCTAGCCCCTTAGGAGAACAGGACACAATGGGGCAGCAGGTTTCTGGAAGGCAAACCACAAAACAATGGTAATAGATTAGACCGATTGCAGAGCCTTACACCCAAAAGATGGGTAAAATAGACACTTTTGCAATACTTACATGCAAAAAATAACTCTATTTCTTCTGCAGATCTTACTCCCACTTGATGTATTCTCCTGGACCTTGTAAGGGACCATACGGCATCTTTAGGAATGTCTGGCTTAATGTCAGCAGGGAGGCCAAACCTGACAGTTATACTGTGGGAGATCCATCAGGCAAGAATTACTACTTTTGTTGGCACGTACTATAAGCATTTCCTGATTTGTTCAAACACCTGAAGTGACTTTTTAACACTCCAAAAGAGTGCTTCATGACAAAGCAAATGGACCTTTGTGCCTCATTGTACCTCCTTTCTGGATTGGTTTTAAGTGAGCTGCAGGAGTAAGAAGCTAGGGCCACTAGCAATATCCTGTGTCACTTGTACAGAAAAGAAAATGATTAATGAGGTGTCAGTATGAAGTAGTATGTCTCTTACAAAAAGGCTGAATTAGGGATAGAGGTTATGCTGGGTGTAAGGTTGCCACCAGGCTCCAGATTTTCAGAAGAATTTGAGCCAGCCCAGGTGTTTCCCCGATTGCCTGCATGAACACACATCTTCACTTTACCTAAGAAAGGCAAGCTACAAGCCCCTATAGGTAGTGGAGTCAAAGTGACAGGAGATCAGGTTGTCCTGAAAATGTAAAGGCAGGTGGCTACCCTATCAGGGTGTTGGTGTCTAATTAGAAGAGACCTGGGATGCAAATGTGTAGCAGCCAGTATTACAGATATGTGGATTCATGGAAGGAAAATGCTAAAAAGAAAGGTGAGAAAAAAATTACTTACCAAAGCGACACAAAAGCCCCCCAGCCCCCCTGAAGTGGCTCAAAGCCCTCTAGAAATGACATAATAAACCCCTAACCCCCAGCTCCCCCATCATCACTCAATACCCCCCACTCCCAGCCCCCTGACATCACTCAACTGACCCCAGTCCCCCTAAACTGACACAATAATCACCCCAGCCCTCCAAAGTGACTCAAACTCCGCCAGCTTCCCTGGCCCCCCTGGCATCACTCAGTAACCCCCCAAAAGTTACAGCACCCCCCACCACCTCCCAGCACCCTCCCCATCCCCTTCAGAACCTCCTACCTTAAAATGGATCCCACATCGGGGATGGGTGTACCCTCTCACACATTCCAGTTGGCACCATTTTCCAAAATGGTGCTGACCTGACCTTGTCCAAGCCATGTGACTGGGGTAAGGTCCAGGGACTGGACCCAAGTCACCAACACGGGATACTTTTTAAGGTAGGGGGTTCTGGAGGGGGGCAAGGTGGGGGGGGAAGGTGCTGGTAGATGGTGGGGGTGCTGTACTTTTTGGGGGAGGAGGGATGGGTGGGTATTGAGTGATGCTGGAGGGGGGGGGGGGGCCAAAAAGTGGGGGTATGTTTGAATGATGTCGGAGAGCCAGGGGGGCTTATTGTGTCACTTTGAGGGGGCTGGGGGTGGTGGGGGGGGGGGGGGGACCATGATATTGGGGGAGCCAGGGTTGTGGGGGTTATTATGTCACTTTGAAAGGCTGAGGGGGTGGGGTGTGAGTGACATCAGGTGGTGCTGGGGGATATTGAGTGAGGCCAGAGGGCTGGGTGGGGGTTATTGTGTCACTTCAAGAGGGCTGGGGTGGGGGGTTTGAGTCACTTCGTGGAGGCCGACTGCTGCTGCCACCATCATGTGCATATTTTAAACATTTTTTTCTATTTTGGGGGAGTCAGGGCACCTCAACTGGTGAGCCCGGGTTGAAACAGGGGTCAGCACTGAACCCCACTCAACCTCCCTGTTTGGCCACATTTTAAAACATTTTTTGGCTGCTTTAAATGTGCAGCGGGAGCCTCAGGACTCTTGTTAGGGTCCTGGGCCTCCTGCTGCATATCTTAGTGCAAATCATATGCAAAGAAGGTCATTATAATAGGGGAAGGTATCAGGGTGGGGAAATGCAAAATATCACGTATATCATGTGATTATATGTGATATAAAGTGCCTTGGCGCTCTAATGTGGCTTGATGAATGACCCTGTTTGTTTGCATGTCACATAGTACCTGCTAAAGGTGGGCTGTGACATTCTACCAAGTATAGACAGTGGTCTGGAAATGACCTCAGTAGCATTCCAAGCCAAGGTATGGATTAAGACGTACTTGTCAGAGAATCCAGATCATCCCCTCATACAAGGCTAGGATAGCCTCTGAGCCTGTGTCGGTACTGCCTTACCACCTCTGGCTGGTAAGCTCCATCAAGGGAGTGCAAAGGCAGTACAGATGTTGCACTTGCTGCCTGTGCCCTTTTCTTGGTGGTGGAGGTTGTTAGACCCTCACCATCTTGTGGGTCACCGGTTTCCCTCTCTCCTGGTTCCTGAACAGCCTACCAGCCTTCAGCTATAGTAGTAAAAGGAAAATGTAGCGTTTTATATGTAGAAATGCAGAGAAGGAGTGGCTTATGAACTATTAGGCCAATACTATGTGTGTTAAATAATGCACATGTTAATGATATTCATGTTAACCTCCAAAAATCTTTTACTTACATCTCTGGAGGAATAGGTAAAAATCCTACATTAATACCTGTGGTTAACTTAATTAAGCTTACCGGACCTTATTGAATAGGTCCATTAATGTCTAAAGTGATTATATAAATTTTGATTTGTCTGAGCATGTCTTTTGATTTGTTACTAATCTTTTGGTTTCTAAGTTTTACTTTGTACTTTGCTTTTGGTTTAGTATTTTCTTATCTTGTCTCTATTTTGATTTTGGAAATTGTGATTGTGGTGGCAATGCCTTGTTTAACGAGTTTGAATAGGTCCGTGTTCATTTTAGATTGGAATTTGATAGTCATTTTATATGTGAGTTTTACCTTTTTGTATATTTCTTTCATAATGATATTTAATATGCATAACTCTATGATTTTGTTTTCACTGTACATCACCTTGAGTAACATGGAAATAGGATTCTTAAATCAAATAAATAAGTACAAATTGTATGCTCTGTGGAACAGGAATTGTCTCTAACGTGCATCGAGTAGCACTTTAGAAAAGATAATAATAGTAGTAGGAGAGGAAGGGGGGGAGGTGAGAGGAAAGGGAACTGATATGAAATGGCACTGGGTGCACTAGCAGATATGAAGTGAGGTCCTGGTACAACCTGAAAATAAGACTCTGTTTTTCTGCTCTTCTTTCCTTAGGAGGACATGTGCCTGTTTCCCTCACTTCCTCATTCAGTAATGTGAGAATCTCCTAGTTTTACAGAACTTAGTAAAACCTGCTGCTGCTGCTAAATGTATGGTGCAGGTTGCTTTACTTTAAGGTTTTAAAAATCCATGGTGGTGCTGTGGATTAAGCAGAACATTAAGGTAACCACTGGATGGTGACGTTAAAAGAATTTAGCAGGCGCTATATATAGTATGAGATTGGAGGTCGGAGGCACTCAGTATTCGGTAACAGGGAAACTCCTGAAATAATTTCACATACCCACATTTGTTTTTTACATGATGCTTATGCTTTACTTTTAAAATACAAAATGGAAACGTATATTTTGCTTGCTCAGCATATAACTGTTAGCTGGAAATTCACGCAGATGAAAACATCTATCTGGATAACTTAACTGGGATATTCATTGGCATGAGCATATCTGGCTAACTTTAAGACAGCCCTACGGCGCAACCAGAGTTAGCCGCACAAGTTAAGCGGCTAACTCAGAATATCACGTAACTTATGCAGCTAATTCCACTCCTTCCAGAAATACCTTCTGCCCGCCCCCGAGTTATGCAGCTAAATTCTAGCTGAGTAACTTGTTATACAGCTATAATTTAGCTACATATGAGTTCTAATATTTCTGCTTTAACCATTTAGACGGATGCATTTTCAGTTATCTGTCTAAATGGCTTTTGAATATCGACCTCACCAATTTTTAGAGTATTCAGATGGCAGCTAACATTAGAGTAACCTTTTTCATTCTCATTTATATTTCTCTCCTAAGCAGATATTAATAGTAAAAGTCTCTCAAAGCCACCCTAGCCACTTCTGCCACTGTCTGTAAATTGGGGATGTTGCTCTGCTCATCAGAGTCTGACACATGGTGAAATGATGACTTCTAGCAAATCACAATGCTTGATTTTTTCTCAAGTGTTTTTTTTTTTAAATGTATTATAATATATAGTTTTAAATACAGATTCAAATAGCACAATGTAATATTAGGAAATAACTGAAATAGAGAAGCAACTTTATTTCCAGAAATGTAACATAAAAAAAGGGACTATTTGTTAATGACATCACAACAGAACATGTGAACAAATACTGAATAGGGAGAGTATTTTCTGTTTAACACCTGGAACCGAGCAAAATTAAGGGCTGTTGTTTTAATCAGTTCCAGATGTTAACAAACAGAGAATATTCTCCCTATTCAGTATTCTTTGACATGTTCTGTTGGGCTGTTATTAGCAAATTAATTAAGAACAGAAAATGAAATGGAAGCAAGACGTGATGGGAACATATTTATTATTTCCATGTAATTTTGGTTTATATGAAAGATACAATATTTTGTCATAAAGCATTGTTTTGTGGTTTAGCACTAAATGGAGAATGCATGTTTGGGAAGATTTGACAAGCACTTATGAATAATGCACAGTGAAACTGTTTCTCAGTTATTGATGGTCCCAAGTAAAGCCTGCATATATTTTTTAGATCTTCAGAGCATCATGTAGTTCTGGAATGCCTGCTGCTTTTCATTAACATATAGCCACAGCAAATCCCAGGGCTCTCACTGTTTACTTATCCAGCCATGTCTAAGCTACTTCTACAAATATTTATTGAACTGTATCAATGATAACAATTTATATATAAATGTTTTTATTGTATCATAATTTACCAATTATTCAAAAGAAGTTGTTTGTATGATTACTAAAAGCGATTTTATTAAGTTTACATTGCAGTTTCTCTGGAAAATTAGATGCATTATCCCTCTGAGGTTCCTCTTGAATGTCTATGCTTGGATTCTGGTGTTGGGAATCCCCCTGGCAAGACAAGGGCAGCCACCATGGAAAGTGATCCCTGAGTCTCACTGCTGGCATATGTTTGCTACAAACAGAGCAGGAACCAGACAAGCTGAACAACTGGAATGGAGGAGTAGCCTAGTGGTTAGAGCAGTGGGCTATAAACCAGCAAAACCAGCATTCAAATTCCACTGCTGCTCCTTCTGACCTTGGAAAGACACTTTACTCTCCATTATCTCAGGTACAAACTGATAAGGTCATTCATCAAAATGTGTTATGGTGATAATGATGTGAATACAAATTTTTGGACGAGATTAATTAAAATGAGGGGCAATATTGCACATTTTTAACACTGGTATTCCAAATTTTGAGAGAGAAAAAGAGATAAAGCCTCTGGGGGAGACCTTCACAGAAATAAACTATTTATTAGGGATGTGCATTCATCCAAGTTCAGGAAACCTGAATCCCGAAACGGAGTTTTCGCGAAATTTGGGAAAAAATGTGTTTTCGGGTTAGCGCGGGGAGGAGGGGCACATTTATTTTTAAAAAACCCAAACCCGCTCCGACCCTTCACATTTACTCAATTACAAACCACCCCCCCCCCCCCCACCACCATCCTGATCCCCCCTAAGACTTACTAAAAGCCCTGGTGGTCCAGCGGGGTCCCGGGAGCGATCTCTCCCTCCCGGGCTGTTGGCTGCCACTAATCAAAATGGCACCAGTGGCCCTTACCATGTGACAGGGGCTACTGATGCCATTGGTCGGCCCCTTTCACATGGTAGGAGAAATGGATGGCCGGCACCATCTTAGAAAATGGCACGGGCCATCCATTGCTTCTTCCATGTGACAGGAGCCGAGAGGGAGAGATCACTCCCGGGATCCCACTGGATCATCAGGGCTTTTAGTAAGTCTTGGGAGGGGGGATCGGGATGGTGGGGGGGGGGAGCGGTTTGTAATTAAGTACATTTGAAGGGTTGGGGCATTTTTTTTTTTGGTCCATTTCCGAAAGCAAAACAATAAAGGTTTCCGGGTTCAGGGAGTGGACCGAAATTGTCCACCCCGAACCCGAAAACGAACTGAAAAAAATGTGTGCACATCCCTACTATTTATATAACTATAGGAGGGCCAGCTAATAGCTCGAGGTGAGGTGTTGGTGGTGGTTTGGGGTTTAGGGACCAGTTTTACATGCAGAGTGACATGTATGAATGTCCTTGATAGCTAGGGCGAGAGAGCATAGTAGAAATCTCATCTTTGCGAGACTTTCCTCACTCCAAATGATTTCAAATCTTCACCAAGGTGTACTGTGCTGTTCGAATGTCTCACTCTGCATGTAAAATTGGCCCCACCTCGAGCTATTAGCTGGCCCTTCTATAGTGATATAAATAGTTGACTACTAGGAACTCTTTATAAAGGGTTTCTCTCTCTCTCTTTATCTCTCCACAAAGATGTCCCTTTTTCTTACCGTGAAATCCACTTGTTTAATAACTCTTTATTTAACAACATTTTCTTGGCATTCAATATAGCGTATGTTATGGAGTACAAGTCATGGGTTTTTTCAAAATTTTGTTGGCCCGATTATACACCAGTGACTTATCTGCTGCTTTTGTTTTCTCTTGCTCTCTTTCACGCTCTCTCACTCGCTCGCATGCTCTATCGTTCACTCCCTTACCATCAGCATGTACATGGCCCTTTCATACCACTGGATGAATTCCACTCAGCAGACTCACTTCCGGCATTGACCTACTACACCAGATTCACCAGCACACCATAGCATCTACAGAAGTAAAAAGTATGCAATAGGCATGGAAATTGTTAAAAAATACCATCCTAGAAGCACATTCTAGATGTATTCCACGCATTAAAAAAGGTGGAAGGAAGGCAAAACGATTGCTGGCATGGTTAAAAGGTGAGGTAAAAGAGGCTGTTTTAGTCAAAAGATCTTCATTCAAAAACTGGAAGAAGGATCCATCAGAAGAAAATAGGATAAAGCATAAGCATTGGCAAGTTAAGTATAAGACATTGATCAGATAGGCTAACAGAGAATTTGAAAATAAGTTGACTATAGAGGCAAAAACTTACAATAAAAACTTTTTAAAATATATCCGAAGCAGAAAGCCTGTGAGGGAGTTGGTTGGACCGTGGGATGATCAAGGGGTTAAAGGGGCACTTAGAGAAAACAAGGCCATCATGGAAAGATTAAACGGTTTCTTTGCTTCGGTGTTTACTGATAAGGATGTTGGAGAGATACCCATTCTGGAGAAGGTTTTCATGGGTGATGATTCAGATCAACTGAACCAAATCACAGTGAACCTGGAAGATGTGGTAGGCCTGATTGACAAACTGAAGAGTAGTAAATCACCTGGACCAGATGGTATATACCCCAGGGTTCTGAAAAAAGTAAAAAAATGAAATTTCAGACCTCGGGCTCCTGCCAGCACCTCCGGCCCTGCTCCTCTTCCCGGGACTTCCAGCCAGGATGCCTCCATCTGTCGGGCCTCTCCGCGGGATTCGCGGAGAGACGCTGCCAGCAGTGCTGCACCCCTCCCTAGGCACGCACGTGCACATCAGTAAACCTTTTAAAGGGCCCACGGCGGGAACCTGGCCACGGACCTGGATGCTGACGTCAGATCCTTCAGTGTATAAATGCTCAGGCCTCGCACCATAGCGTTGCCTTTGCAACTGGTCTTCTCGGTTCCATGTTTGGTTCTGAGTATTCGTTGCCTCCGTGCTTCCTTGATCCATGTTCCTGTTTGTCTCCAAGTTCCTCATTCTTCATTCGTCTCGTCTGTACTCTGATTGACCTCCTGGTGCCGACTTCTGCTACATCTGACCTTGCCTGCCTTCTCCAAGCCTGACCTCTGCTTAGTCCGACCTTGCCTGCCTTCTCCATACCTGACCTCCGCTACGTCTGACCTTGCCTTCCTTCTCCAAGCCTGACCTCCACTACGTCTAACCTTGCCTGCCTTCTCCAAGCCTGAACTCTGCTACGTCCGTCCTTGCCTGCCTTCTCCAAGCCTGACCTCTGCTACCTCTGCTATCGATGCATACATGTTATAAAATTGGTATGTCCATGTGCATGCTGGGAACTGCGCGCACATGGATGCCTGAGCGCGGGTATTACAATTTACCTTTAATGCACAGCTACATAAAGTAGCATATGGCAGACAGCAATGTTCCCTTTAAGCATTGCCGCCTGCTAAAATTTGGCTCATGAGCAAACATTTTTGGTTTCATTACCCTGTGAGCACTACTGTCTTTGATTTAAAAAGCCTATCAATTTTATACTCACAGCAACCCAATCCTCAGAGAGAACATTGGAGCAGCATGCACACAAACTTTCTCATATACACATACACTGACACACTTGCATATCCACGCTCAAATTCTTTCACATGGATTCTCACAAACACTCATTCTCACAAACACATACACACTCATTCCCTCATTCACTCCCCAGACTCTCATGCACAGATACATTCACTCATTTCTCCTCCTTGTCCATATTTACGCTCATTTCTGTAACTGCAAACTCTTCACTGTCAAATAGTTAGAGAAGTAACACCAACCTCTCAGGACTCAAAAAGCAGCAGCCTTATCTGTGACATGGCAGCAATGCAAATATTATATAATGCCCTTGAACACCAATGCACCACCTACTGGGGTTAATAGAACAAAGCCCTACAGA
Source organism: Rhinatrema bivittatum (assembly GCF_901001135.1). Taxonomy (NCBI): domain Eukaryota; kingdom Metazoa; phylum Chordata; class Amphibia; order Gymnophiona; family Rhinatrematidae; genus Rhinatrema; species Rhinatrema bivittatum. The sequence goes on from NC_042618.1 coordinate 302,184,092, forward strand.
AAAACAACATGCCAGCAGAAATACTGCAGCTCAGTTACAGATGCAGAACACAGACAGACCCTTATCTAATACAGAATAAGGGACGACATATTAGAAACAGAAACATGTAGACAAGAATAAAATGGAAAACCCGAGAAATCAGACTCTGAACAGTGGATATTGAAGAAAGAACAAAATAGAAATATGTAATGTACATTCCCAAAGATAACATATGCCAATCAATAAAAATTTGCAATAATTTTTTTTACCTTTGTTGTCTGATCTTATTTTTCTAATCAGTTGGTCCCAGGCTGTTTTCTCACATTCCCTTTCCTGGTCTCTTTTTTTCTGTTTTTTTCTTTTTCCACCTGTCTTCTTCCCTTCCTCTATCCTTCCCTACCCATACACACTGGCAATCACACACAAACACATCCCCACACACAGCCTTTCTCACACACACATAGCCTCTCGCTCATCCACAAATACACACCAAGGTTCTCACCCACCTAAAGGCTCTTATCCTTGTCCCTACACACAGAGACAGGCACCCACACACAGGCAGTCACACATATACCCCCACCCACAGAATCTCACCCCCACACGCACACACAATCTCTCATCCACCCAGCCCCAAAACCCCACAGGTTTTAAACCCCCATATACATACAGCTTCTCACATACACACACACACACACACACACACACACACACACAGCATCTCACCCACCAAGGAAGTCATTCACACCCTCCCACACAAACATACACATAAACACACACACACACAAACACACAGCCTGGCTCTCATACCCAGGTACTCACTCACACTCACATAAGAACATAAGAAATTGCCATGTTGGGTCAGACCAAGGGTCCATCAAGCCCAGCATCCTGTTTCTAACAGAGGCCAAACCAGGCCACAAGAACCTGGCAATTACCCAAATATTAAGAAGATTCCATGCTACTGATGCAATTAATAGCAGTGGCTATTCCCTAAGGGGTAGATTTTAAAAAAATGCGCGTTCGCGTACTTTTGTTGGCACACCAGTCGCAAACAAAAGTACGCTGGATTTTAGTAGATACGCGCGTAGCCGCGCATATCTGCTCAAATCCAGGATCGGCGCGCGCAAGGCTGCCGATTTTGGGCAGCTGGCGCGCACCGAGCCGCGCAGCCTGCCTCCGTTCCCTCCGAGGCCGCTCCGAAATCGAAGCGGCCTCGGAGGGAACTCTCTTTCGCCCTCCCCTCACCTTCCCCTCCCTTCCTCTACCTAACCCACCCCCCTGGCCCTATCTAAACCCCCCCCTACCTTTGTCCACGGATTTACGCCTCCCAGAGGGAGACGTAAATCCACGCGCGCCAGCGGGCCGCTGGTGCGCCGAGACGCGACCCGGGGGCGGTTCCGGAGGGCGCGGCCATGCCCCCGGACCGCCCCGGGCCGAAACCACGCCCCCGGGCCCGCCCCCGAAATGCCACGTCCCACCCCCAAAACGCCGCATTGATCGGCCCCCGCCCCCGACACGCCCCCGACAAAAAACCCCGGGACTTACGCGAGTCCCGGGGCTCTGCACGCGCCGGCAGGCCTATGGAAAATAGGCGCGCCGGCGCGCAAGGCCCTGCTCGCGTAAATCCGGGCGGATTTACGCGAGCAGGGCTTTTAAAATCCGCCCTTAAGTAAACTTGATTCGTAGCCATTAATGGACTTCTCCTCCAAGAACTTATCTAAACCTTTTTTTAACCCACCTACACTAACTGCTAGAGATGTGAATCGTGTGCCCGATCGTCTTAACGATCGGGTTTGGCTAGAGGCGGGAAAAAATCTGATTGTGTGATGTGGGTGATGTGAATCGGAATTGGTTCCGATTCACATCGTTATTTTTTTTTTAGTGAGGCCCGATCCTTTAAAATTAACCCCTTACCTTCCCCCACCCTTCCGAACCCCCCCAAAACTTTTTACAATTACCTGGTGGTCTAATGGGGGCGCGGGGACCGGTCTCCTGCTCTCGGGCCATCGGCGCTATTTTGGCTGCCACTCAAAAATGGTGCCGATGGCCTGATCGGTCCCCGCGCCCTCACTGGACCACCAGGTACTCATCAAAAGCTTTTGGGGGGGGGGTTCGGGAGGGTGGGAGAAGGTAAGGGATTCGTTTTATAGGGTCGGGGTGGGTTTAGGGGCTTTTTTGGTGTGCCGGTTTTCCCCGCCCTCCCCCCTCCCCCGATTTACGATTTTTGATGATAAATCGGGGGAATTTCTATTGTATCGTGACTCTTAATGATTTTTGACGATTTAAAATATATCTGACGATTGTTTTAAATCGTCAAAAAGCGATTCACATCCCTACTAACTGCACTATGGATGCCAGCCTTTGCCACTGCTACCACTTCCTCTGTCTGTGGCCTCACCAGCAGCACAATCAACCGCTCAAGAATTGCACCAATTGTGGCACAAGACCCAACAGCTGCTCAAGCAAGCTGCCCAGAGATCGAAGAGGTTCTTCGATGCTCATCATCGCGAAGCACCCCCTTTCAAACCTGGTGAGAAAGTGTGGCTCAGCACCAGGTTTATCTGACTCAAACTGCCTTCAGCTCGCTTTGCTCCCAGGTATATTGGCCCCTTTTCTGTGCTCTGCCGTCTGGGTCCAGTTACTTACAAATTCCAGCTGCCTACCTCGCTTAAGATTCACAACGCCTTCCACGTTTCTCTACTAAAACCTTTGGTGCTCTCCGGATACGCTAAAAAACCACCGGAGCTTCAACCACTGTCCTCGGAAGCAGACATGACATATCAAGTCCGAGATGTCCTGGACGTTAGAAAGCATGGTAGAAAGTGGAAATATCTTCTGTCATGGGAGGGCTTTGGGCCCAAGGAGAACAGTTGGGAACCTTCCGCCAATATCCTGAACAAAGACCTCATCCGGCAGTTCCATGCCACGCATCCTCGCAAACCCCTGGGGGGGCCTTAAGAGGTGGGTTACTGTTATGACCGTCGGTTGCAGACAGCTGCAACCGCATCTGCTTACATCTTGTACTGTCCTGCTTCCTTCTCCGGGTCTGCTCGCGGCTGGGGCTAGCCTCCACCACCATGTATCTCCTGGTTCCTCGTGGTGGTTGGGATACCGCCGCCATCCACACCGACTTCAGGCCTTCCTAGGTGTGCATGCATGCCACCGGGCCCTCTTTTGAAGTTGCTATGGCGGGAACCTCAGGGGCGTCCCTGACTGATGACATCACTGGGAAAGGGTTCTTAAGCACCGCCTTCGCCCCCTACTAGCCGACTTGGCAACGAGTTCCAACGCTACTCTGCTAGCTCCTGTCTCCTCAGACCTGTGGTGACGGGTCCGGACCCTTCTTGGACTCTGGACCCTGGCTCAGGTAACTGCTCCTTGGGGGCTTGTGTGCAGACACCCGGAGACTCCTGGATTCCCCCTGCTCCTCGGGCTAGCCCTGCGCCTCCCAGGAGCCCTACTCACCAGCTTCCCGCTCCTCAGAGTTGCCTCTGGGAACACTTTCACCACTTGGGAGACCTATCTCCTAGGGATGTGCAGAGCAAAATTTTATGTTCATATTTTTTATGTCCGAAAGGGGGTCCCACTTGCGGTCAATATGGACATAAAAAAAATCCAATGAGTTGGGTATATGTACATATGTGCAAAAAAAAAATTAAACCCCCTCACCCTCCTTAATCCCCCCCCCCCAGACTTACCACAACTCCCTGGTGATCGAGCGAGGAGTGAGGACGTCATTTCTGCAATCCTTGGCGAGAAGCATGTGACGTCGGTGGCACGTCGAGTGACGCGGCGTCACGTGATTCCCGGCTCGTTCGGCCCAAAAAGAACTTTTGGCCAGCTTGGGGGGGCCTCCTGACCCCCCCAAGCTGGCCAAAAGTTCTTTTTGGGCCGAACGAGCCGTCCGGCGCGAACGAGCCGGGAATCACGTGGCGCCGCGTCACTCAGACGCGACGTCACGTGATTCCCGGCAAGTTCGCGCCGGACGGCTCGTTCGGCCCAAAAAGAACTTTTGGCCAGCTTGGGGGGGCCTCCTGACCCCCTCAAGCTGGCCAAAAGTTCTTTTTGGGCCGAACGAGCCGTCCGGCGCGAACTTGCCGGGAATCACGTGACGTCGGCGTCACGTGATTCCCGGCTTGTGCGCGCCGAACGAGCCGTCCGGCGCGAACTTGCCGGGAATCACGTGACGTCGCGTCTGAGTGACGCGGCGCCACGTGATTCCTGGCTCGTTCGCGCCGGACGGCTCGTTCGGCCCAAAAAGAACTTTTGGCCAGCTTGGGGGGGTCAGGAGGCCCCCCAAGCTGACCAAAAGTTCTTTTTGGGCCGAACGAGCCGTCCGGCGCGAACGAGCCGGGAATCACGTGACGCCGGCGTCACTCGACGTGCCGCCGACGTCACATGCTTCTCGCCAAGGATTGCAGAAATGGCGTCCTCACTCCTCGCTCCATCACCAGGGAGTTGTGGTAAGTCGGGGGGGGGGGGATTAAGGAGGGTGAGGGGGTTTATATTTTTATTTTGGCTTAACAATCGCGATTTCCCACATATCGAACATATCTATGTTCGATATGTGGGAAATCCGATCGTTTATGTCGAATCAATTTTTTAAGTAAAAAAAAAATATGAGTTGCGTTTTACTAATGCGGTCAATCCGAATGCACACCCCTACTATCTCCATGCTTCCCCGCTCCTCGGGGAAGTGCCTACGTTCTACAACAAAGACTGTCTGTGCTTCCCCGCCCCTCAGAGCAGTGCCCACATTCTACAACAGACACTGTCTGTGCTTCCCTGCTCTTCGGTAGAGTGCCCACATTCTACAACAGAGACTGTCTGTCTGTGCTTCCCCGCTCCTCGGGACAGTGCCTATGTTCTACTCCAGAGTCTGTCCAGGCTTCCCTGCTTCTTGGAGTTGCCTACATCATTACCTGGGGATGAGACTCTGGCTTCCCCACTCTGCGGGTTAGTCTACGTCATCGCATCTAGAGATGTGAATCGGAACCGGAATCGGTTCTGATTCCGGTTCTGATTCACATCGTTAATTTTTTTTCATGCGGCCCAATCGCGGTTTTGTTTATCAGCTGTGCCCGAGCCGATAAACAAAAAACCCACCCCAACCCTTTAAAACTGATCCCTTAGCTTCCCCCACCCTCCCGAACCCCCCCAAAACCTTTACAAGTACCTGGTGGTCCAGTGGAAGTCCCGGGAGAGATCTCCCGCTCTCGGGCCATCGGCTGCCACTAATAATAATGGCGCCGATGGCCCTTTGCCCTTACCATGTGACAGGGTATCTGTGCCATTGGCCGGCCCCTGTCACATGGTAGGAGCACTGGATGGCCCACGCCATTTTTAAAGATGGCGCCGGCCATCCATTACTCCTACCATGTGACAGGGGCCGGCCAATGGCACGGATACCCTGTCACATGGTAAGGGCAAAGGGCCATCGGCGCCATTTTGATTAGTGGCAGCCGACGGCCCGAGAGCGGGAGATCGCTCCTCGGACTCCCACTGGACCACCAGGTACTTGTAAAAAGTTTTGGGGGGGGGGGTTGGGAGGGTGGGAGAAGCTAAGGGATCAGGTTTAAAGGGTCGGGGTGGGTTTAGGGATTGTTTTGGTGTGCCATTTTTCCCGCCCTCCCCCAAAATGATAAGAGAACCCCACGAACAATTTTGTGGGGTTTTCCTATCGGTTTCGGGGAGCCCTCGATTTCTGATGACTTTGAAAATATCGTACGATATTTTCAATCGTCAGAAGCACGATTCACATCCCTAATCGCATCAGTACCTTCCTCGCTACACAGCTCCTCCCCTCGGGTTTGCCTCTGCAGTATACCTTCTGCTATTCCTGCCTCGCGCTTCCCACTCCTCGGACCTGCCTAGTGCCACCCTCTCCGAGGTCTCCGCCCAGGTACTGCTCTGCACTCCAACCTGCTTACTGTGGGGTTCCTCACTGCTGTGTCTCTAACCCGCTGCTCGGGGCCTCCCCACAGATTCTATCCCAGAGCCCCAGCTGTACCAAACCTCGCCTCCCGACGGTGTGGACCTGTGGTGCTTCTCCCCACAGGCAGTAACAACTCTCACCTCGGGCCAAGGGTCCACGAAACCCACAAACCATAATAATACCATGTTAATCAGCATTCAAAACAAAATTTAACAACATATAATAAATAGATGGTGTTCCCACCTTTAGCTTGCAAAATGGCTTTAAAACGAGTGGGATAACAGCTTTTTTCTGCTTGTTGCTTGAATTTTCAATATTTTTTGGCTTCTTGAGACAATTTTAGTGGTTGACCATCACGAAATTCCATAAAACACTCATCGACAGTCTTATTCCATGTCCTCTGAACCCAGCTTTTGCTTCGACCTAATTTTTCGGCAATCCACTTTTTTATAATGAAAGTTGCTCCAAGCATTATGTGCCTCACAAAATGCAATACACTTATTACATTCAATCTAATGCTGTTTTTCGCTATTGTATGTTCCGGCCATAAATAATAAATGTAAGTAATGTGTAAGGTACTAATAAATTCCAAATTGAATGGCCTATAAAATGGTACAAAAATTTTATTAGTGGGATAATCTAGTGGGGCGCTAGGGGGGGAAGGCAAAAGTTATGCAATGCCTAGTACATACCAGTTAAATTAAAGTTATCCAGGTAATTAGTGATATTCAAATCTAGTCGCTTTGGTTTCAAAGTTATTTGGGTACGTTTTCTCAGATATCTTTATTCAGGGATACGAGGCTGGACGTTATCCCACTGAATACCTAGGAAAATTATCCAGCTAACTTTAGCGGATAAGTTCTCCATTGGAGGCTTATATTGAATGTGTCTAACAAATAGAAACAGACAAATAAATAAAAGACATGAGGTTGGGGAGCTAGTTTTGGATAAAGTATGTGAATTTTTGTGTTTATCTACCTAAAATTATAGAGAACCAGACAGACATGTTGTTTGGGTCAACTGGACTCTGTTGTCATTTACTATGTTACTATATTGGGCCAGCTCTGATTTTTATATTTACTAAAGTAAAGTAATGAGGCATTCTGGTTAAAAACCCCCCAAAAGAACAGAGAGAAAGAGGCCCCAAAATAACATGCAGCATTTAAGATAGTAACTTTTTGGCAAGACTGGATGAGTTCTTTGACTAGTAAATCAGCCTAATGCCCATTGCCTTTCTAAGCTTACAAAACTATGAAACAGACATTGTCATTCACCTATGTTTGTCTACAGTATTTCCAGAGGAACAGAACTAACATTTTAAGTTTTTGCTGTGAGGTTTCGGCTATCTATCCACTCTAGTTGTTTTTCCTGATAATGCCAAATCATGTCTTCTCACAGCAGATAGCCTGAAGCCATCTAAAGTGTTCCTAACTAAAGAATTGAACCAGACCAATCACAAAAGCTTAAAAACAATTAATGCAAGAATTAGCACAGACACAGATTGTGTGCTGTAAACCTCTGATAAGTGACAATTAGAACAGATACTGAGGGATGGCTAATGCAGAAGGAGACAGTGCACAGCTCTATAGTAAATGAAGAAAACTGATTATCCTGACAGTAACATAAGCAATTAGGACATTTCCCCCTTCCATTCCTGTCCACCTACCTCAAGGTCCACCAGAAATACACAAGCCCTACCATTACACAGACAATGCAATAGTATAAAAGACAGAGCCACAGTTTTATTACATACAATGCTTACAATAAAAATCTACCATGTGTACCCAAGCCAAGCCAATGTTAAATGTACAATGTTAAAGGCACCTTTTCCTTCTAGCCTGTCATGTTACTGGCTGGACCATACCTCTGTTATGTTCATCATGAAACCATCTGGGCCATCTGCTTCAGGTCCAGACTCCCTTAGTCGATTTTCACACCCAGTGGGCTTTTCTGAGGGTCAACCCACCGCTTCTGGTATGGCAAGCCTGAAGGTAATGGCATGCACCCACCACCTTCCTATTTCTTATTTATTTATTTGTATACCGTCATTCTGGATTAACAATCATAGCGGTTTACAACAAAACATTGTTTAAAACATCCACTCAATTATATACAAACTAAATTAAGTTAATCACATTTTAAAACAATATTTAATACAATAAAAATATATTGTCAGTTGTTTCTATGACCCAGCATTTATATTTATCTTAATCAGCATACACTACTCTGAATAGCCACGTCTTTAGATCTGTTTAAACTGCTTGCTATCTTTTACAGTGCACAGTTCTATTGGCTTTGTTTTCCATAGTTTTGGGCCAGAGATTGAAAATGCCCTTTCTCTCATTTCGCTTAAATGTGCGGAATGCAGTGTTGGAACTTGAAGTAAACCTTTATTGGCAGATCTCAGGTTTCTAGATGGAACATACAGATGTAATGAAGCGTTTAACCATTCTGTGTTATTGTTGCTAATCATATTGTGGAGGATTGTAAGCACTTTGTATTGTGTTCTAAATTTAATTGGTAGCCAGTGCAATGATTTCATTACTGGTGTCATGTGGTCATATTTCCTATTACCTGATAATATTCTGGCTGTTGCATTTTGTAATATTTTGTAGTGGCTAGTAAACGCAAGAACAGTGCATTACAATAATCAAACTTGCTAAAAATTAAGGTATGTAATACCATTCTAAAATCCTCATGTGAAAGGAGGGGCTTTACATGTTTTAAAATATTCAATTTAAAATAACTACTCTATTTTTTGACAATATATTCTTTCATTAAGAGATTACTGTCAATAAAAACACCAAGATCACAACCATAATCAGTTAATTATATTTTTATCTGATCATTCATTATAGTTATTTGGGATGTTATTGGAATTTTTCTATTTAGTAATTTAATTTCTGTCTTTTGTGTATTTATAACTAACCTCATATGTTTCAATAGTTGTTTAATCGATGAGAAAAATATGTCAAATAATTTTAATGAATGATCAGTTGAAATGTCTACTGGAATAGCTGCATCCTCCATCTCACACAATCAATACATACTTGGGGGTGGTGAGGAAGGGATGCAGTTTCTTGGCCATACCTTCTCAGTGGGCTTAGAAGTCCTAAAAAACACAGTCCTGCTGCTTAGCAGTAGGGTTTACTGAAATATTGTCTCAGGTATCTTACTACAAATAAATGACAAGTGCCAGAAATGTATCAATTTATTTGTAACATGTTGCATATTTAATTCTTTGTAATTTGTATTATGACTTTTATAATGTAACATTATAAAAGTCATAATACAAATTAAAAAGAATTAAAGCCAATCATTAAAATAAATGGCAAAGCTAATATAAACAGCAAATTTATTAAGGATATGAGATGGAAAACCTTTTTGATTTGGTTCATTGTTTCAGTTCATTTGCCTCTATGATTTATTTTGTTCATTTAAAATTTAAAAAAAAGCTTATTCTTGTTGTTTGTTCCATTGTTTTCTGTTAAAGACAAATAGGGAAACAATACATCCTATTTTGGGCTAAAAACCTTGGGGATCAAGCCAGCTGGGGGTGGAGAAGCCAGCTGGGGGTGGAGTCCAAGATGGCGGCCGATTGAGAGGTGTGTGAAGGCAGCTCTGAACTTTTTCCTGTTAATAAGTTTTGCTTTAGACATAAAGAGGTAGATTTTATAAATTTGTGCCCGCGCGTACTTTTGTTCGTGCACCAGCACAAACAAGAGTACACGGGATTTTAATAGATACGCGCGTAGCTGCGCGTATCCATTAAAATCCGGGGTCGGCACGCGCAAGGCTGCCGACATTTTGGCAGCCTGCACGCGCCGAGCTGCGCAGCCTGCCTCCATTCCCTCCGAGGCTGCTCCGAAATTGGAGCAGCCTCGGAGGGAATTTTCCTTCCACCTCCCTCACCTTCCCCTCCCTTCCCCTCCCTTCCCCTCCCTTCCCCTACCTAACCCATCCCCCCACCCCTATCTAAACCCCCCTACCTCTTGTTGTACAAGTTACGCCTGCCCAAAGCAGGCGTAACTTGCGCGCGCCCGGCCGGCTGCCGGTGGGCAATTCCCAGGCCTGGGAGCTGTTTCGGAGGCCTTGGCCATGCCGCCGAAACGCCCCCAGGCCAGAACCACGACCGGTGGCCCCGCCCCAAATGACGCATCGCCGCGACATGCCCCCCCCAAGAAAGCCCCTGGACTTATGCGCGTCCCGGGGCTTGCGTGCTCCGCCTAGCCTACTCAACATAGGCTCGGCGTGCACAGGGGGTACTTCAGCCAGGTTTTCAGGGGGGTACGCGCGTATCTTACGTGCGTACCCCTTTGAAAATCTGGCCCAAAGCTAAAAATACCTCATACAAAGCGCAAGGCACGACTTCGGGAGAGCCTGCTGGCTTCTGGAATTAGAGATACAACTCAGGCTACAATACCCGCCTTCTTCGCCTCAACACCCCTGCCGAGAGAGCTGGGAGCGAATGCCGTGAAGGACAGAGATGTGGAGCGAGCACCTCAGTCCCAGGTAGATGAAATCTCGCTCAGCCCCGGAGCGCCCGAGACGCCGTCCTCACCCCATTGAACGGAGTGCTGCGAGATGACACAGACAACCTCGCAGGGGAACCCCATAGGGCTTGGAGCCCAGAGAGAGGAGGACCCGGAAGGAATATCTCAGCCGGACATATCTTTGCCCAGCCTGACGCTGGATGTGGAAAGGGACACTGTTGCTGGAGCCGCAAGTGGTGGTGAGTCCAGTCAATTAATCTCCTTTCTTGTAAGGCCCGAGGTGGTAACAATGGACGCCATTTGGGATGCTTTAGCCCCTGTTGAAAATGCTGTTATTAACCTTTCCAAAATGTGCGTGGATTCAAACAAACGCAGTAATGAAAATGAATAGAGAGTTGAAATACAAGAAAAGAAAATTCAGGAGATTGAAGGAAAAGTTAAAATCATGGAAAGTTTTCATCATCATACACTACAAAGAGAGACTGTGATTGATAAAAAAATAGAAAACATTGAGAATGCGATTAGAAGTACCAATATTAGAGTACTTAACTTTCCAATTATTAATCATATAACACCGATGGAGCTGTTTAAAAAATACTTAAATGATATATTGAAAATTCCTATGGAGGCAACTCCTCTAATTACAAAAGTATATTACCTACTGTCTAAAAAAGAAGAACAGCAGAATCAAGACTAGCAAGTGCAACTTAATATCACCGATTTATTGGAACTGTCGCACAATGAAACAGTCTCAGTGAGGGGAGTACTTTTTGTATCTTTTGCTTTCTTATCAGAGAAGAATAATGTATTGAGGTTATTCTTTCACAATAAATCAGCAGAATACTTCGGCCAAAAAGTGTAGCTCTTTTCTGATATCACGAGGTCAATGCAGGAGAGGAGGAAAAATTTCATACAAATGAGGGAAGAAGCGATGGCTATTTTTTCCAAGTTTATCCTCCGTTATCCATGCAAATGCGTAGTCAAGTATTCGGACTCCGTATATATTTTTTAACTGCGACATAGACAGCACAGTGGGCGTGAAATAGAAATGTATTGGCTAGGAATCGGCTACCTTTAAAATTTCCTTTTTCTTGTTAACCTTGAAGTCTTTCGCTCTGTAGAGTTTCAATCCATCCCCTCGCATATTGCTTAATATTTGGATGGTTATTGTTTACGGTATTTCTTGGAAGAATTTTCTTTAAAGATTTGTTATAATTATGTAACTTCTATTTTCAATCACAATGGTGTATTTGTGTAAATTGGTAAAAATGCAATAAAAATTAAATTTAAAAAAAACCCCTTGGGGTTCCTAATTAAGTTTACTGAAATTTGCAGGGAGACAGCAGTAGAGGGAACAGCACTCCAAGACACCGAGAGTGGATCAAAGTTACATCAATGAGAGTATGAATGTCACAAGGCATTGGGACAGGGCAAAGTAGCCCACATAGTGGCATCAACACCACAAAGCACTATGAGAGGAATAAAGTAGCACCAAAGGTGGCCAGAATACCCCAAGGCTGTAAAAGAGGGGTTAAGGGCACAAGCAACAGTGACATGAAAACCCTAATACACCAAAAGAGGACAAAGCAGCAGCATCTGGAAGTGCAAAAGTGGCATTGTGAGAATCAAGAGGTGAAGGAAGTAATATGTAGAAGAAGATGATGAGGAAAAACTCTAAATTGCATATACAATATTTCTGTTTAGTGTTCATTGTGGAAGGGCCAGGAGCACAAATAAGATTGAAAGTGAGGTAAACCTCAATCTATTTTCAGAAAAGGATGCTTATGAGGAGCTAACTAAACTGTAGAGCTTGCTGCTCGTGGGCCCCGACCGCGAGCAGCCTCACTCACCCCCTGGTCCTACACCACCGGTTCCCTGCTCCTGATGTGGCCCGAAGCTGCCACTTGCTGCCGCTCCCACTGTGCGAGTCAGGAGGGGCTGCCACAGTCTTCATCCTTCACGGCATGGAGCCACTGCTGGGATGCTCCTTTTTGCAACACTGGTGCTGCTGCTGTACTTCTCTACTTCACGGCAGGATTGCCTCCGATGCTGCTACTCTGCTCCTGTGTATCCTGGGCCCTGCATAGGCACGTGCGCCTCTTCTCAATTTTTAAAGGGCCATTGGCGGGAATAGCCCCACGGCCCAGTCATATGATGTCATCAGCCTGTTCCTCTTCTCAGGGCATTCACATTGGATCTTCATGGTTGTCTATGGCTTCTGTCTGACAAGGTCTTCCGTGGTCTGCTCCTGTCCAGATGGTTCCATGTTCCTCATTAGATGTTCCTGGATGTTCCTGGTTTCCGTGGATGTTCCTGTTCTTCGTTGAAGCTCCTTCATCGCCTGTCAATGTTCCTGACATTCCATGTTCCAATGTTTCATGTTCCTGATGTTGCATGTGCCGGCCACGGCAGACCCACGGCCTGGCCCCCTCACCTCTCTTTGCCAAATCCAGTGTCTAGATCCTCGTCTATGGTGGCAGTGGGCCGCTGGCTCCGTCCTTGGGCCACCCCTGGTGCTCTATCTTCAGCTACAGGCCTCTGTGCTCCGCGACGGGCCTCTCCATGTGGCCTGTGGAGAGACGGCGCCATTCAGTGCCACGCTCCTCCCTAGGCGCACGTGCACCACTGTCACTTATGAAGGACCCGCGGTGGGAACTTGGCCAAGGCCCCGGATGATGACGTCGCTGAAGCTCCGGTACTTAAGGCCGGGCTTGGCTCCTGATAGTCGCCTTTGCAACAGGTCTACATGCTGGTCGTGTACTTTGTTGCCTCCTGGTGATTCTCCTGCGTTCCTGGTTCCTGATCCCTGCAAGTTCCAGTTCCTGTTCTCCTTCTTTCCAGGTTCTTGATTACTAGGTCTTCTTCGGATTGACTTCTTGGACACAACCTCTGCACTGCCTGACTACGCTATTGACCCTCTCCAAGCCACGACCTCTGCACTGCCTGACTACACTACTGACCCTCTCCAAGCCATGACCTCTGCATTGCCTGACTACGCTACTGATCCTCTCCAAGCCCGGAACTCTGCGTTGCCTGACCACGCTACTGATCTTCTCCAAGCCCGGACCTCTCCATTGCCTGACCACATTACTAATCTTCTCCAAGCCCAGACCACTGCTTTGCCTGACTACGCCTTTGATCTTTTCCTTTCTCAGACCTCACCCTTGCCTTGCTACCGCTCCTTTATTGCCACTGGCCCTGACTCCAGCTTGCTCTATGACGCCTCTTCAGTCTACGTCCTGGACTTGGCCTATTCAGGCTTTGGCCTGTTCTTGCTTGGGTGCCTCCTGTCTGACTTTGGTTCTATTGGCGCCCGGGTCTCCAGGATTCCGCCTCATCCAGTACAGACTTCCCAGCTTTGCTGTTGCTGCCTCTGGGCTGACCTCTCTACCGTTCCATTGACACCGACATATGGAGGCCCACTTAGGCCCAGCCAGCCCCGGTACCCAAAGGCTCAACCCACGGGGAACGAGGGATGGTATTGGTGAAGTGCCAGCCAGCCTCTGTCCATCAGCTGACTCTGCCTGCTGACGGTGGGGACCCATAGGATCCCTCCTACGGGTAGCATCAACCCCACCTCGGCCCAAGGGTCCACCTCCGGCACAACAGGTTCCAAAGGCCATGGACTTGATGGAGCTGCATGCCCTTCAGGCTATTCCTGGCCTGGCTTCCAAAGTACCAAGAACAGCAACAATTTCTTGAGACACTGGCCTCCTCCATCGAGCGTCTGCACGCCCGCTTTGATGCCCTGTCCGGTAATTCAGTTTCAGTACTGGGTTCCTCTCACTAAAAGCCGTCTCCCTCCACTCCTAGAGCCTTGCTGACTCTACCAGCTCCGCTTCGCTTCAATGGTGATTCCAAGCTCTGCAGAGGGTTCATCAACCAATGCTACATGCAGTTCGCTCTGCAGCCGTCCATCTTCCAAGATGAACTTACAAAAGTCACCTTTAGCTTGTCCCGTTTGGAGGGGAAGGTGTTGGCTTGGGCTTCACCCTTATGGGAGTGATCGGATTCGCTCCTGCAAGAACTATCTCAATTTGTGGCCGTGTTTCAGTGAACTTTTGACGATCCTGGGTGGCATGCCATGGCAAGCACTAATCTGTTACACCTTCGACAAGGCCAAAGGAGCCTATTTGATTATACGATTGAATTTCGGACTTTAGCCACAGAACTCTCTTGGCAGGAAGACTGCCTGCATGCTATCTATCTGGATGGGCTCTCCCTGCAGCTGAAGGATGGCAGCTCGGGCGCTCTCTCCCTCACTTGAGGATATTATTGATCTGACCAGCTGAATTGATCATTGTCTCCAAGTGTGCCACCGGGAGAATCAGATACCCAGAAGCCCCTCTCGGGTTCACTCCTGCTCTCCATTGGCCACTAGCCCTGCCTCTATGGCCAAAATGGAAGAACCCATGCAATTGGGCCATGGGAGGCTTCCCTGAAAGAGTGCCTCTGGTGGAGACAATCAGGCCTATGTCTGTATTGTGGAGCATCAGGCCATCATCTTCAGGCCTGCCCAGTCCATCCGGGAAACTATCCAGTCTAAGTTCAGAAGGGGTCCTGAACTTGGGCGCAATGTCACCGGTCCCTCAACTGTCCTTACCGGTTACCCTGATTTGAGACTCCCAGTCCTTCCCAGTCCTAGCTCTGGTAGATTCCAGAGCAGGAGGAAATTTTATTCTTAAGGATCTAGTTCAACTTCTGGGTATAAATACCTGTCCTTTGGAGCCATCCTTGTGCATTGCTTCCATTTACAGTGAGCCATTTCCTGATGAATCTCCTTGACTACTGAGCTAGTTCAACTCTTTACTGGCACTTTCCATGTTGAAGAAATTGACTTCTGGTCTTAGAAAAATCCATTCACCCAGTAGTCCTAGGGCTTCCTTGGCTCCAACGTCATTCCCCTCAATTTGATTGGGGATCACTCCAGCTGGTGGAATGGGATTTCACTTGCTTACAAAAGGTGGTGCCACCGCCCACAGTTCCTTTGGCGACCACCTCCTCAAGTATACCAGCTCCTTATGCAGACTTTGAAGATGTCTTTTTGAAGCAGAAAGTGGACCTTCTACCACCTCTTCAAAGGTTTGACTGCCCTATTGAACTTCTGCCTGGGACTATGCCTCCCTGAGGGCGTACTTACCCTCTGTCACTTCCTGAGACCAAAGCTATGACAGAGTACATCCAAGAGAACCTTGCTAAAAGCTTCATTCAACCATCAACATCTCCTGCCAGAGCAAGATTTTTCTTCGTTACAAAGAAAGACGGATCCCTAAGGCCGTGTATCGATTACCGCGGCTTAAATGCCATCACCCGCAAAGACAAATATCCATTGCCCTTGATCTCCGAATTATTTGGTCAATTACACAGAGCCTCCATTTTCACCAAATCAACACCAGAGATGGGCATTATGAATATCTGGTGATGCCCTTTGGCCTCTGTAATGCTCCTGCAGTATTTCAAAGGATGATTAATGAAATCTTCAAAGATCTACTGTACGTTAAGGTTGTAGCATACCTTGATGACATCCTTGTCTTCTCCAAGGATCTAGCTACACACCGCACCGATGTTCGCATGGTCCTTCAACGTCTCTGTGAAAACCATCTTTTTGCAAAGTTGGATAAATGCCTGTTTAAAAAACCAGTTTGCTCTTCCTAGGGTATATAATCCCACAGCGAGGATTCTCCATGGATCCTGAAAAGCTCAAAGAAATCAAAGATTGGCCTCAAAGCGCTGCATTGATTCCTTGGATTCACAAATTATTACTGCCATTTCATTTCCCATTACTCAACACTGGCTTCTCCTCTCACAGTGTTGACCTGCAAGGGCCAGGATACCTGGAACTGGACCCTGGAAGCCATTACTGTCTTTTAATGCCTCAAAGAGGCCTTCCTTGCTGGATTCTGCCTTCACCATCCAGACCAAAGTTGCCCCTTTCAGGTCAAAGTAGACACCTCTGCTATTGGGGCCGGGGTGGTTCTGAGCCAACATTCAACCTTTGGATCCCTGGTTCCATGCTTATTCTTCTCACGCAAATTCTCTTCTGCGGAACAAAACTATATCATTGGAGACCGTGAATTGCTTGCTATCAATTTAGCCCTAGAGGAATGGCACCCGTGGCTAGAGGGGGCTCAGCAAAAATTCACAATATTTACTGATCAGAAGAACCTGGAACACTTGAGTCATGCCAGGCGTCTGAATGCTCATCAAGCTCGATGGGCCCTGTGTTTTTTATTTATTTATTTTATTTATTTAACACTTTTTTATACCGACCTTCATAGTAAATAAACCATATCGGATCGGTTTACATAAAACAAGGGAATAACAGAAGCAATAAATAAAAGTAATTAACAAGAGAAGAGAATAAGGTAAAGTTACATTTAACAAGGAGTAAAAAACTTGGGAAGCTTAAGAGCTGGAAGAAAGTTAAAGGCCAAAAAATAATTAAAGAAGCATAATCCAAAAGGAATTTGGATTAGAGCAAAAGATGCTTTAATCAGTAAGTGCCAGAGTTCTTAGTTTGAATGGTTGTAGGACTTTAATCTTCTACGTCCAAGTGAGGAAAAAGAAGACTAAGGGTTGTCTGGAGGATCATCGAAGGCTTGGTGGAATAGCCATGTCTTAAGTTTTTTTCTGAACGTAATGAGACAGGGTTCTAGTTGGAGGCTTGAAGGAATGTTGTTCCAAATAGATGGACCTGCTATTGAAAAAGCTCGGTCTTTGGTTTAGGAAAGGCGTGAGGCTTTAGTTGGGGGGTAATTCAAAGTACCTTTATGATTATCTCTAATTGGCCTGTTGGAGGAATGAAGTTTGAAGGGTATTTCAAGGCTGAGATGGAGTTGGTGGTGGATGGATTTATGTATTAGGGTGATTGCTTTGTAAAGGATTCTAAAATTTACTGGTAGCCAATGTAGGTTTCTGAGGATGGGTGAGATGTGATTTCCTCGGCTGGTGTTAGTCAGTAATCTCGCTGCAGCATTTTTAGGTTCAACTTTGAACTTTGCTATCGTCCAGCTGGGAAAAATCTACAGGCAGATGACCTGTCACTTTCCTTTGAACCAGAAGATACTCCTGAAGAACCCGCTCATATCATTGACCCAGCCTGTATTTGTTTGTCTGCAACTCACCCAGTCCCGACTGGGAAGACTGTTGTGCCCCATCACCTCCGTGAAAGAGTCCTCCAGTGGACACATGATTCTAAGTTTGCCGGTCACCCAGGGTGAGCGCGAACCCAAGCTTTGCTCCAGCAGATCTTCTGGTGGCCCACTATGGTTTCTGATGCTAAAGCGTACGTCGATTCCTGCAATACTTGCGCTCACCATAAACCCCCAGTCGGTTGACCATGGGGATTGCTCCAGTTACTTCCAGGTCCTGAAGAACCGTAGACACATCTCTCCATGGATTTCATTGTGGACTTGCCACCATCCAAGGGTCACATGGTCATATGGGTTACTATAGATAGATTCTCTAAAATGGCCCATTTTGTTCCATTACCGGGCCTACTATCTGCTCCCGAACTGGCACGCCTGTTCTTCCTCCATATATTTCGGCTACACGGATTACCCAAGGATATTGTTTCTGACAGAGATCCACAATTTGTCACCCGGTACTGGCGCACCCTGCAAGAAATTTGGAATTAACATCAGTTTAACCACAGCGTACCATCCGCAAGCCAACGGGCAAGCTGAGAGAATGAATTGCTCTTTAAAATCCTTCCTTCGCGCCTATATCAATGACCGTCAAGACAACTGGTCCGAACTCCTTCCTTGGGTGGAGTTCTCCCACAACTCCCATATCACCGCTGCCACAGGCAAGTCACCCTTCTCTATCGTTTATGGGAAGCAACCTCGACCACCATTACCCTTACCATTATCTGTGCCCTCTCCTGATTCGCAAGCTACTACAGATGCCCTTAAGGCACTCTGGAATCAGACGAATCTTCGCTTACGCCAAGCTACATCCCGGCCCAAGAAGTCTGTGGACATCCATCGACGCTCTGCTCCTGAGTTTCTTCCTGGCCAGAAAGTCTGGTTAAGCACACGGTACATTCGGCTTAAGATATCTTCCCAAAGGTTTGCACCGAGATACATCAGACCTTTTCCAATCATTCGTTGTGTTGGACTAGTTACATACCAGCTTTGGCTGCCACCAACTTTAGGAATCCATAATACGTTCCATGTATCCTTTCTGAAGCCAGTGGTTCTATCTTGGCCTTCATGAAAAGTTCCCAAACCATCTCTGCTGGTTGCGGAATCCGACACTACCTATAAGGTCCAAGAAGTCCTAGATGTTCGCCGTAGGGGCTGCCGGTGGGAATACCTCCTTTCCTGGGAGGGTTACAGCCCAGAAGAGAATTCGTGGGAACCAGCTTGTAACATCCTGGATAAAAACCTCCTCCTTTCAATTTCATTGTGCCCATCCAGGCAAACCCAGACCTCCAAAGGGGGGGGGGGGGCATAAGGGGGGGTACTGTTGTGTGTGACAGCCGCGGCAGACCTGTGGCCCTGCCCTCTCACCTCTCTTTGCCAAATCCAGCATCTAGTTCCTCATCTTTGGCAGCGGTGGGCCGCTGGCTCCGTTCTCAGGCCACCCCCGGTGCTCCAACTTCAGCTACAGGCCTCTGTGCTCCACCACAGGCCTCTCCGCATGGCCCGTGGAGAGACGACACCATTCAGTGCCGTGCCCCACCCTAGGTGCATGTACGCACACCACTGTCATTTATGAAGGACCTGCAGCGGGAACTTGGCTGCGGCCTTGGATGATGACATCACCGATGCTCTGGTACTTAAGGCCGGGCTCGGCTCCTGATAGTCACCTTTGCAACAGGCCTCCACGCTGGTCGTGTACTTCATTGCCTCCTGGTGATTCTCCTGTGTTCCTGGTTCCTGATCCCTGCAAGTTCCAGTTCCTGTTCTCCTTCATTCCTGCATTCCTGATTCCTAGCTCTTCTTCGGATTGACTTCTTGGACACGACCTCTGCATTGCCTGACTACGCTATTGACCCTCTCCAAGCCACGACCTTTGCATTGCCTGATTATGCTACTGATTCTCTCCAAGCCCGGACCTCTGCATTGCCTGACCACGCTATTGATCTTCTCCAAGCCTGGACTTCTGCATTGCCTGAACATGCTACTGATTTTCTCCAAGTCCAGACTACTGCTTTGCCTGACTATGCCTTTGATCTTCTCCTCGCCCAGACCTCAGCCTTGCCTTGCCTTGCCACCGCTCCTTGATTGCCGCCAGCCCTGACTCCAGCTTGCTCTATGATGACTTTTCAGTCTACCTCCTGGACTTAGTCTATTCAGGCTTTGGCCTGTTCTTGCTTGGGCACCCCCTGTCTGACTTTGGTTCTATTGGCACCCGGGTCTCCGGGACTCCGCCTCATCCAGTTCATACTTCCCAGCTTTGCCACTGCTGCCTCTGGGCTGACCTCTCTACCTTTTCATCGACACCGACATACGGAGGCCCACCTAGGCCCAGCCGTCCCCGGTACCCAAAGGCTCAACCCCCGGGGAACGAGGGCTGGTATTAGTGAAGTGCCAGTGGCCTCCATCCATCAGCTCACTCTGCCTGCTGATGGTGGTGACCTGTATGATCCCTCCTATGGGTAGCATCAAGGGTCCACCTTTGGCACAACACCTGATGTTCCATGCTCCTGATGTTCCAGCCTACTGCTCTTCATCCTGCTTCCAGGTTTCCTTCTTGTCCACCTTTCCTCATGTGCCACCGTCGTGACCCATGACCAGCCCACGGGGGGCTGTGAAGGGCGCTTCGAGGTACAAAGCCTGTCTTCATGTCTGCAGCGCAAGTCTCCAGAAGGCCATTTCTTTTAATGCCGAGGTCTGTTCCTGAATCCTGAGTCCTGAATCCTGAGTCTTGAATCCTTGAATCCTGCTCCTGGTCTTCTGAGTTCCTTGTTCCTGCTTCTGTCCATGCCCTAAACTTAAGCCAGAGCCTGCTCCGCTTCAGTGTGGTCCGCTTCAGCTGTGTAGGGAGCGCCTTGGTGCAGGCCTCTCCTGAATCTTTGTCATGTTTCCAGCTTCAAGTCTTCATCTTCTCGTCTGGAGTCTGCTTCACTTCCGGCATGGTCCGTGACCAGCCATGTGCAGCTGTGTAGGTGTGCTGCGGTGCAGTACTGACCCTGTACTAGTGCCTGAATCCTGAATCCAAACCTGAGTCTTCCAAGTTCCTCAAGTACTCTTCTGAGTCTTCCAAGTTCCTCGAATCCTTATCTGAGTTTTCCAAGTTCCTCAGTTCCATGTCTCATCATGTTCCTGTCCTCATCCTCCGTCTGGCCTCATGCACTCATCATTCCCAAGTGGTTCTGGAAGGGCTACTGAGTGGCTGGAGGGCTACTCTAGAGATGAGCATTGTGTTGCTGGGTCTCACCTGTGCATGCAGGTCCAGTGAAGATCTGAGCCTGCCTTGTTCTAGTGCCTATATAATTCTGCATCTTGATCCTGGTCCCGCCTTGTTCAAACTCCAGCCTGTGCTTGGACACTCTCACCTCCCATGGTGTGTGGCTTGGGGCTCCTTCCTGAGCCGTGCCATGGTCCATGGGCTCACATCTCTCTAGAGCAAGCAACCGCACCCCCACGTTCGCAATATAAACTTAAATTAGATTAGGTGATGAGACCAGATGGGATATATCTGAAGGTACTAAGAGAACTTAGAGAAGTCCTAGCAGCTCAGTTGGCTGTCCTTTTCAATGCTTCTTTAGAGTCAGGGGTAGTTCTTGAGATGGGTGGATGTGGTTCCTATTCATAAAAGTGGAAGTAAGGAGGAGGCTTGGAACTACAGTGTAAGGAGAGTGGACTTTTGCGCTGTGGCGTGGTTGGCACAGCCTTGTAGGTGAACCCAATCAGCCCATGCCAACAGCTGGCGAACGTGCCCTGGGCTGGGACAGAATTGGAGCTTCACCTGTACCATTTCTGTTTCTCCCAAGTTGAGCCCTTAGGTTCCAAGGACCGGCAAGGCTTAGGAGATAATCCCACAGGGGAAACAGAAAGAGAGAGTCCAAGGGTAAGGTCAGGGCAGGCAGAAGTCAGGTAATCTCTGGGTTCAGGCTGAGGGTCAGGGCAGTCAGCAAGCAAGGCGTAATCTAGGTACATAGCAATGGTTAGTGGTAGGCGGCAGGTGAGACAGTGGTCCAGGTCCAAAGCAAAGGTCAGTGGCAGGTGGCAGGCAGCATGCGAGAGAGTAGTCCAGGTCTGAAGAAACATCAAATCTGAGTGGGCAATCTGAGGCAGGATAGGTGGACAGGAGCAGGTAAGGCAAGACGAGGTTAGGTGGAGTGGTCAAGACAGAGAAGGCTGAATGAAGCAAGGTGGACTGAATAAAGCAGGGCAGGCTGGACAAGACAAGGAAGAGACAAGGCAGGATGGACGAGGCAATGATGGGGCAAGGCAGGAAGCAGGAACATGACGAGGAAAGACAGAAGACTTGCTGCTGAGGCGTCAGGCTGAAGTGTGCCTGGGGTTTAAATACCCAGCTACTCTGATATCATCAGAGAGCACCGACAGCCTTTTTCCAGCCATGGGGACAATAATACCAGAAGAAAAGCATGCGTGCACACTTGGGGAGGGGGGAGGGGTGTTGCACATCAGGCTAGACACACAGTGGTGACAACCTTGTTGCAAAGAGCTCCTGGTAGTGGCCCATTATCCAAGCAGCATCCATGGTGAGTGTGGCCAGTCACAGGGTTCTCCCATGGCCAGTCAAAACATTATATACAGGCTGATTAGTCTGATCTCTGTGGTGAGCAAATGAATGGATTCACTGCTGAAACAGAGGATAGTTCAATTTCTGTAATCTAATGGATTGCAAGATCTGAGGCAACATGGTTTTACCAGAGATAGATCTTGTCAGCCAAAACTGACTAATTTCTTTGATTGGGTCACTAGAGAGTTAGAACAAGGGAGAGCACTAGACATAGTGGACTTGGATTTCAGTAAGGCTTTGACACAGTTATGCATAGGCGACATAAATAATTTGGTTGTCTGGGTTAGAAACTGGCTGAGTGGAAGAGGTAAAGGGAAGTGATAAATTGAGTTTACTCTGAGGAGGGAGACAATACTAGTGGTATGCCTTGGACTTGATCTTTTCAGCATTTTCATGAGCAACATAGCAGAAGGATTGTTGGGAAAGATTTCTCTTTTTGTCGATGATACTAAAATCTGCAACAGAGTAGCAGGAAGGTGTGGAAAACACGAAGAGAGATCTAGCAAAGCTCAAGTTATGGTCTACGTTCTGGCAGCTAATGTACCCTTGAACAGGGATTCTCAATCCAGTTCTCACGACACACCTAGCTAGTCAGGTTTTCAGGATATCCACAATGAATATACTTGAGATAAATTTGCATGCCTCCACTACAAATCTACCTCATGCATATTCATTGTGGGCATCCTGAAAATCTGTGTGACTAGATGTGTCTCATTGACTGGGTTGAAAAGCACTGCCCTAGAGGAAAGGGGTGCTAGAGGAGATATGAAAGAGACATCTAAATATCTCCTAGTTTTCCAGGTACAGTAGGTGAGCCTCTTTCAATAGAAAGGAAACTAGAATGAGGAGTCATGGGATGAGGGTAAAAAGGGTAGATTTAGGAGAAATCTTAGGAAATATTTATTTACAGAAGATATAGTGGATGCATGGAACAGCCTTCCAGTGGATGGAGACAAAATTGGTATCTGAATTCAAGAAAGCATGGGAATGATAGGATTTGTAAAGTTAAATTAGTTGGGTGGATGGGTAGACTAAATAGTCCATATGGTCTTTTCCTGCCATCATGTTTCTAAATTATGTCAAAGGAATGAGGGAACCAAATAGAGGCAAAAAAATCCAAGGCATTGTGAGAGGGATAAAGCAGTATCAGCAGTGGCTGATAATCCGAGCAATCATTTTCCTAATGGATTATGGAGGCAAGAAAATCTGAAGACACTGGGAGGGGCTAAGCATTATTAACAGTAAGCTGAAGCTAGAGGAAACACTGGAGGAGGGCCACAGTATTCCTGATGTAGATAGATTCCTTACGGCATCAATAGTAGGTTGAAAAGAGAATGCTGGGGTAAGGCTGAGGGGGAAAGAAAAGTAGTGGAGTCTCGCTAGAGGAGGCAATACTAGTGTCAGGCAGGAGGGGGCAGGGAGTCCTGGAGTGAAGACTATGCTGGAAGACTGGGGTGAGAGGGAAAAAGAGTGAGGGGGTGGGGATAGGTTTTTGTACCTATCATTTTTGATAGGCTATTCTATTTATCTTGGTCCCACAAATTGTTGGGATTTGGTATGATGAGCTTGAGAGAGAATTCTGTTCAGGTTTTTTTTCTGTACTTATACAGGACTTCAATGGCATACGTGTCATCTTGCTTGTTCAGCACATAAATGAGCATAAAAACATAAGAAATGCCATCCTGAGTCAGGCCAAGCTCCATCAATTCTAGCATCCTGTGTCTTAATAGCCAGTCTGGGTCACAAGTACCCAGCACTCTGGCAGAGCTCAAAAAAGTAGATTTGATGCTGTGGTCAAAGGAATGTTGGAGCTGGGGCTGGGTTTGGGTTTGAGAGGAGAGTGCTAAAAGTGGACAGGGGATAGAGCGTTCTGGGGTCAAAAGAGGGCTGGAATGGGGGGATAGTTCTGGGGTTGGGCTGCAAGGGTTAAAGTGTTCTAGGGTGAGAAGAGGTTGGGCATTGGGAACAGTGCTGGTGTCAGGCTGGAAGGGCTGAAAGTGTTGGGTTTGGGCTGGGATCAAAGAGTGGGAAAAGAGTGCTTGGGGAAGACAATTTCTTTGTTGCTCAATTTGAGAAGGGGCCTGGGTAAGTCTGATTAACTTCCTCCTTTGCTGTGCCTTTTCTCATGCTTTTACTATGGGGCAGGATTCCCATCGCTGGCATACCGGTCCCACATATTCAAGCTTCTTTCCTAAGTTTAAGGAAGTGGAACTGATTTCAGAAGAAATGTCCACATTCCTATTGGCATCCATTGCTTGTATGACTGACTTGCTTTGCTGGAAGGAGGGTGAAAGAGCTAGCTGAGGTTGGTCTGGGTGGGGGCAGAGTGCTGAGATGAAGAGAGTGCTGGGGAATGACCATTTCCTTGTCAATCATAATCTTTTTAAACTAATCTAAGGTGCCCACACTTTAGCACTCTCACAAGAGGCTAGGGAGTGAAGGAATAATTGGATGGAATACATGGAGTAAATGTCTTCGTCTCTCAACAAGTCTTGTTGAGTGCCTTCATATGGTGACCCCATTGTGTAATATCTAGTCTAAATCTCAGTCAGGCAACTACTACTACTGAAGTAGTAAAGAATGCAAAAAAAAAAAAAAAAATCATACTAGCCATACATCGCCCAGGATAAAAAGGTGCCCACTCTTTGACTAAGCACTAGGGCTAATTATGGTGGTAGTGATAGTGCCAAATCTTCAAGTGAAGGTAAGAACCTTGGTGCAATTATAAGTCATGGGGAACTTGTTCATAGACTCACTGCAGCAGTAGACAGATCACAGAGGCAATGACAAAATTAATAGGATTACCCACAGTTAAGTGGACCCCTGGAGATAAAAATGAGATAATATACTTCTACTTTTATGCCAAAAATTCTGTATTTAAAACTGTAGTATATACAAAGTAAGCCAGCCAAAAAATGAAAGAAAGAGGGAAAATATCATATGAAATGTTGAAATGGAAATGCATGACAACTTAAGATCTTTAATGAGAGACATTATAAAATGGAAGTACATCTTGCATACTATAAAATAGATGACATCTTAAAACAGTTAAAAGATTATGCTGTAAGGGACATAGCAAGAGAAGGAGATCTGGAAAGGAAGCACAAGAGAGAGGTGTCTGAGCAGCCAAGGGTCACCACAATAAAGATGCCCGAGAAGTCAAGGCCCACCAGAGCAAAAGTGCTTGAGCAGCAAAGGATCACCAGAACATTAGTGTCTATACAGCCAGAACAATTGGAAGAGTCAACTAGTGATATATCCATGAAAGATAAAGGTGCAATTCAGGAGGATGAAAGCAATGTTTATTTCTTTACTTAGATGTTTTGTATACTGTTGTTCCGTATCAAGATCACAACGGTTTACAAAATTAACTTACATATTTTTAGGACCAGGATTAACACATATCCATAAGATGCTCTAATACAAGTTCAACTACTTAGTAAAAATCAAATAACAGATGATACAGGATATATCAACCAATGTCTCGTAATAATGAACACATTGTCAGTCATGTTTCATTGCATCTGCCCTTCATACTTCCAGTCTAAAGAGCTCTCATCATTTTTAGTATTGAATTCTCTCGCTCTTTCGTAACATTTTATTCCTCATGCTTCAAATTAAAATCCATTTTCTTTTTTAGAAATTTCCCTCGTGCTATCATTAGATTATATTCATCTTGTTTAAATTAAAATCATCATCTTTTTTTATACAGTAGTTCTCTTACTCACTGTTGATGACAAGCCAGGAAGCAGAGTGAAGAGGAAAGGAACCAAAAATCTGAGCAGTCAAAGATCATCAGAACAAAGCTGCCCAAGCAGACAAGGACCACCAGAACAGAGCGGTTAATGAGCACTAGAAAAAAGGTTGCTGTGCATTCAACGTGCACCAGAACAATTACCTGAGTAACCAAGGGGCACAAGTAGAAAGGTGCCAAAACAACTAGAAAAACTGGAAGGGGGTAATGGGTGAGGCATGAGTGAAAGATAAGGCTACAACACAGGAGAATGGAAGTAGTATAAGACAGGCCAGGAAAAGGAGTGAGGACAAAAAGCAGGGCTCAGGAGATTGAAGTGTTGGTAGCTGAGCTCTAGGCTTATGTGGAGAGGGATATGTATGCTAAGGTCTAGGAGAGGGAAAGACTATCTAAGGTAAATCTGACACCAAAAATTAAAAGCATGATAAGTGAGATGAACAAGCCATAATCTTTATTAAGGAATCATCTACTGTTATCACAGGCATAAATTAGATACAATCAAGGAAAGGCTAAAGACCAGAAGAACAAGAGATAGATAATGACTTCTCGTTGGAAAAAATGTATAGAAAAAGAAAATTAAATAAAATCACTGCATGTAGAAATGTCACTGGTAGACTTTAACCTCAAAGGACCAAAGACTCTAAAAATCATGATGAAAATCTAAAGCTGAGATATGTTGCACAAATGGAAGAGTACCTTACATCAAATACTCCAATAATAAACTGAAAATAAAAACAGAAACACAAAAACTGAGTTTGTGAATGAAGACTATAGAAAAAAGGCAAACCAAAATAAAATATTTAGAGAGAACCAAAAGCAGTTCCATAAGGAACTGGGAAAGGACATTAGAGTTGTTAAAGCATCACCAATGAAAGAAGAAATAGAACAGTTTCGGAGAAACTTGATCAGATACCCAGAACTAAAACCATTATGACCTATAACAGAAAGAACACTCCTCCTTCCAAAGAGAGGCACAAATACCACTCCCAAAAATTCTGGACCACTAACTTGCCTGCCTACAATGTATAAGATATTAACTGTAATAGACACAGATATAAAATATAATCACATCTTCATAATGAAATAGGAGAATAAGGAACGAAAGATCAATTGATGCTGAATAAAGCCATTATGGCCAGCTGTACAAATAAAGCCTAACTTTCAAAACTATCAGTGGGGCCCCATAGGCTTGTGTAAGGGTCTCTGCAGAGATTTATCAAAGTATTTTCAAATGCGTGCAGCACCATTGATGCAGGTTTTAAAATACGTGTATCTCCAATCTCCAAAGTACTCAGGGCATTTAGATGTCACAGACGCACTCACTTTTGAATGGAGAGCTGTTATCAGTTCTGCTGGGGATGGCACATCGAGAAAATGGCCGCTCCAGCAAGCCAGCAGCTGCAGACTGGCCTTCCTGATTATCCAGCAGAAAAGTCAGCTCTTCCCCACCAATGGGTAAGGAGGATGGTCGAGGCCTGGGAGTACATCACCAGATGATTTAATTGCTATGGATCACACCTCCTTGGGATAAGTGCCTAAGAACATAAGAACATGCCATACTGGGTCAGACCAAGGGTCCATCAAGCCCAGCATCCTGTTTCCAACAGTGGCCAATCCAGGCCATAAGAACCTGGCAAGTACCCAAAAACTAAGTCTATTTCATGTTATTGTTGCTAGTAATATAGCAGTGGCTATTTTCTAAGTCAACTTAATTAATAGCAGGTAATGGACTTCTCCTCCAAGTACTTATCCAATCCTTTTTTAAACACAGCTATACTAATTGAACTAACCACGTCCTCTGGCAAGAAATTCCAGAGTTTACTTGTACATTGTAACTTCATGGAGTGCCCCCTAGCCTTTTTATTATCCGAAAGAGTAAATAACCTATTCACATCTACCCGTTCAAGACCTCTCATGATTTTAAACACCTCTATCATATCCCCCCTCAGCCATCTCTTCTCCAAGCTGAAAAGTCCTAACCTCTTTAGTCTTTCCTCATAGGGGAGCTGTTCCATTCCCCTTATCATTTTGGTAGCCCTTCTCTGTACCTTCTTCATGGCAATTATATCGTTTTTGAGATGCGGCGACCAGAATTGTACACAGTATTCAAGGTGCGGTCTCACCATGGAGCGATACAGAGGCATTATGATATTTTCTGTTTTATTCACCATGACCTTTCTAATAATTCCCAACATTCTGTTTGCTTTTTTGACTCCCGCAGCACACTGAACCGACGATTTCAATGTGTTATCCACTATGATGCCTAGATCTCTTTCTTGGGTTGTAGCACCTAATATGGAACCCAACATTGTGTAATTATAGCATGGGTTATTTTTCCCTATATGCATCACCTTGCACTTATCCACATTAAATTTCATCTGCCATTTGAATGCCCAATTTTCCAGTCTCATAAGGTCTTCCTGCAATTTATCACAATCTGCTTGTGATTTAACTACTCTGAACAATTTTGTGTCATCTGCAAATTTGATTATCTCACTCGCCGTATTTCTTTCCAGATCATTTAAAAATATATTGAAAAGTAAGGGTCCCAATACAGATCCCTGAGGCACTCCACTGGCCACTCCCTTCCACTGAGAAAATTGTCCATTTAATCCTACTCTCTGTTTCCTGTCTTTTAGCCAGTTTGCAATCCACGAAAGGACATTGCCACCTATTCCATGACTTTTTACTTTTCCTAGAAGCCTACCTTGGATTTAGAATTTGGGTATGTCATGTAAATGAAAGAGTGTATTAATAGATTGGGGATTGATGTAGAAAGTATACTATGCTTTATATAACCTTTATAATGGAACTGGTCACTCCTGTACCTTTATGTATACAAAGGTGTTCAAATTTGTATAGGATGTCAAAGGAAATAAGATAGAGAAGGGATAATGAAGCTTAAAAGGCAAGGAAGACATTTCAAACTCGAAATAGCATGCTACATGGGCAGCAGGCTCAGATGCAGAGGTGTGGGAAACATACTGGGTCATTTATCAAAAGGCATTAGGGTGTTATCTCACGCGTTAGAACCCCATAATGCATGCGATAAATACCGCATTGTGAAATGCATATGCAAATTTAAAATTAGTAGTCAAGTGGGGAGGAGTAAATAGAAATGAGGGCTGGTTAATGTAATGCACACTATCGAGGGATTTAGTACCGGTTTTCTTAGCATTATGCCTGCAAGAGCTGTGCATTACAGCCGAAATGGGATTTATCATAAATCTCGTTTTGGGAGGGAAGAGAGAGAGCGAGAGAAAGAGAGAGAGAGAGCCTCTGAGGGTCACTTGTAATTGAACTTTTCATACCACTATAAGAGGGGACATTATGAACTCGGGGTGAGGTTCGTGGGGTGGGATGGGTTCTGGGGGGCAATTTTACATGCACATATGTACGAACAGCACAGTTACCATCAGTGAAGATTTAATGTGATTTGGAGGGATGAGAGGTAAAAGAAAAATAGAATTTTACACTTCACTCTCTACCTAGCTTGATGCTCTCTCTACCTAGCTGCAATCAAGAAAGGTAGAGAGTAAAGTGTAAAAATCTTCTCTTCCTTTAACTTTCATCCCTCCAAATCACATTAAATCTTCACTGATGGTAATTGTGCCATTCATATGTATGAATGTGCATGTAAAACTGTCCCCCAAAACCCAACTCACCCCTCCCAAATCTCAACCCAAGTTATGAGTGCCACCTCTTACAGTGGTATAAATAGTTAACTTTTTGGTGAGCCTCTATAGAGTCTCTCTCTCTCGCTCTCCCCAAAAGACAGCATGTGATGTGAAAATAACATAGACGCAATACCAGGAAAATTATCCTAACCACACCCCCTTTTTTTTTTATCACAGGTGATATTTATAGCAAAATGATGAATCTAGGCCATAGAAACATGACAACAACGAAAGAGTGAATTGCCCATCTGTCCAATTAATTTAGCATTATAATTCTCATCACTTCCTTAGAGATCCCGTGTATTTACCGCATAATTTCTTGAATTCAGTTACTATTTTTGCCTTCACCATCTCTATTGGGATGCTGTTCCATGCATCTGCCACCCTTTCTGTAAAGAAATAATTCCTAAGATTACTCCTGAATATACTCCCTTTCACTCTCATCTCATGACCCCCTTGTTCTAGAACAGTGGTTCTCAACCTTTCTAATGCCGTGACCCCGAAATACAGTTCCTCATGTTGCGGTGACCCCTTGCCCCGCCCTTGCCCCGCCCTCGCAGGGCAAGGGCGGGGTGAGGGTGGGGCTTTGGTCATATGGGGGCGGGGTTATGGATGGGGTTGGATTTTAGTGCATACTTATTTATTATGACATTTATAAACAGAACCACCATTCCTCATAAAACAATAAAATTAAGAAACATAAAGCATCAGTTATAATAGTAAAACCATACTAATAAAAGAATATTTTAAAATTACTGATAAATAGAATTTCTATTAATTAAAATCATATACATTTTTATAATTTCCCAAACACCAATAATATTTCAAAACAGCACATATATCAAATAACACACAATAATTAAAACTAATAAGGATTTTAAAAAGCCCCTGCTGTCCATACATGGGAGCTCTTGATTTCCAGTCACCCTGATATTGTCGAGGATTAGGAGGTTATCCTCTCTCTCTCACACATACTCTCACATGTCCATTCTCTCTCATACATACACTGTCACATACATACACATTCATGCTCTTATACCCACCATAACCTCTCACTCTCACAGACACTGATACACTCTCAGGGTGTAAGACACTCTCCCCCCCCCCCCACTCACACACACTCTTACTCCCCTGGATTTTCTCATACACACATGCTCTCACTCTTACTGGCTCTCTCACAACCTCAGAGCCTCTCAGATAAAACTCTATGCAGCAGAAATAATGCTGAATGTTGAGAATTATGTTATGCAGACTAATCTGGAAAATGCACTAATTTCTACATGAGTCATAATGAATCAGTCCTCAGCTGCAGGCATCAATTGATTATCCTGGCTCCCTTTATGTTTGCCAAATACAGTTCATGTGTAACAGCAATCCTAATTCTCCACCAGATCAAGCTGATTTCACATCCCACTTCATACTTTGTCACCTTCAGCTGAGTCAAACAATTAATCTAATTACTGCCACGTGGCTATTGGGGAGGCACTGATTGCTGCTATTGGCACTGAAGCCCATTCTGCTGCCTCCTCTGTGCAGGCCCCGTGGGTTTCCACTTCCTCCATGTTGATCTCGTACATTGTGAGATCTGCCATAGAGAAAGTGCTACTCTTGCACATTCCCAAAAATTACATGTGCCAATCAGTAAAAAGTAATTAATTTTTTTTTACATCTGCTTCCCTTTCTAATTTTTTGCCATTTCCTTTTATATTGCCTTTTTTTCTATTTCTTTTCTCTCCACCTGTCTTCTTCCCTCAAACACACAGTCAGGTTCTCATTCTCACATGCATTTCTCTCTCACACACACATACACAGGCTCTCACTGGCACAGGCTGTCTGAGTCTCACACACAGGCTCTCTCATACCCCCACATGCTGCCTTGCTCAAGCACAGGCTCTCACTCTTACATGCTGTCTCTTTCACACACACAGAGGCTCTCACATGCTGTCTCTGCAAACACACACAGTCTCTCAACTCATCTCATACTCGCACACACCTCTCTCTCACCTCTGGGCCTCTTCTTTACGGGTTGCCACAGGATGGGCTCTGCAGTGGCCCTAGTCTTCCCGGCCCCGCTGCTCCTCTTCTGCACGCGGCTGAAGCGCCTCTTCTACCCACGCGGCTGACGCGCCTCCTCCTTCCTCCCCATGCGGCTCCGGCAACATTTGTCTTCCGGGGCAGGGCAGGCAGGAAGGAAGTAGGAGGAGCACCTGCAGTGGCTGATACACCTCCTTCCTGCCTGCGCGGCTCCAGCAACATACGTCACTGCGACGCGCTACCTTTTTGGGCCATGTCTCTTCTCTTTTGGGGTTGGAGGAGGCAGGTCGCCAGCTTCGCCCCGCCTCCCCGCAGCAGCCGTGGCGCCACGGACCGGCAAAAAACCCCAACGGCCCGGTACTGGTCCGCGGACCGGTGGTTGGGGACCTGCTTTAGGCGCAGGGCCGGTGCAAGGGTATTAGGCGCCCTAGGCGAAACGTCAGCTATGCCGCCCCCCCCCCCCACCTCCACACACAATTAACTTACATTGTGCATTAATGAAAATAACGAAGTCTGTATTTATAACAGAACACTTATTTGACATTTTTATGCCATGTAAACCATTGAGATGATTTGTCTTATCGACGGTATAGAAACTCTTTTATAAATAAATAAATACAAATATATAAAATAAACATAAACCAAAGCTATACTTGTTGCTCAAACAAAAAAAGCAGACACATCACATAATATTAAATAATTAAAATGGCAGTCAATCAAGAAAAATGAACTTAAAAAGCCATCTTTACTTACCCCCTCCAGCAGCTCTCTTACTCTTCTTCCATGCAGGCTGTAGTACACACCAGAAGCAGCAGTAGTGGCTAAGCTCTATACCAGGGGTCAGGAACCTTTTTGGCTGAGAGAGCCATAAACGCCACATATTTTAAAATGTAATTCCATGAGAGCCATACAATATGTTTAAAACTAAATACAAGTAAATGTGTGCATTTTATGTAAGATCACACTTTTAAAGTACAATAAGTCTCTGAAAATATTACACCAGGCCTTAAGACACCAATACATCTCCTATTAGGAAAACGGACCAAGTCAGGCTGCTATAGAGTCCTACACAGAAACAACACGCCAGCAGAAAACCTCACCTGAATCACGTGCTGTCCCTCACCTAACATAGAATAAAGAGACCAAAACGCATAACAAGAAGCATGCAGAAAAAACTGAATTGGAAACTGCAACAAGCCAGAGTCTCTGTATGCAGTGTAACAAAGGAAAAAAGAAACATCACCCATCCTTACAAAACAAATCAAGAAATATAAAATCATCAACAGTAAAACTGTACTAACAAAAAGAACATATTTCGAAACAGCTGATGAGTGGAATATCCAATAATTAAAAACTCATATAAAACATTTCCAGATACCAACAAAATATTTAAAAATAGCAGACACAAAGACCCAGTAATGAAAAATAATAAGGATACAAAATTTTTTTTGCTCTGCATACCTGGGAACATTTGATATCCAGGTGTCCTGAGATTGTTCTGAATTAGCAGGAGGTGGGGTGGTTTGCTCGGAACTTTCTCCTCTCTCAGTCACATACCAGCGCTCTCTCTCACACTGGCTCTCAATGACACACATGCTCTCAGTACTCACATATACACATGTTTTTTCTCTCTCATATAGGCTCTTAATTACACATTTACACACATGCTGTCTATCTTTTCACGCTTACACACACACACAGGCTTTCAATCACATAAATACATGCTGTCTTTTTCTCTCACACACAGACTCTCATTCACATGCTTACAAACATGTCCTCTCTTTCTCTCATTTACACACAGGCTCTCAATCACATACTCACATGCTCCGTCACCTAAATCAGCTCTCAATCACACACAGACACACATGATCTCTCTCTCTCATTTAAACACAGGCTCTCAATCACATACTCACATGCTCCATCACCTAAACCAGCTGTCAATCAGACACAGACACACATGATCTCTCTCTTACTTATACACACAGGCTCTTAATCATACATACACATGATTTCTCTCACACACAAAGGATCTCAATCATACACACATACTCTTTCACACAAACTTACACATACAGGTTCCCAATGGTAAACTTACATTCATGCTCTCTCTCTCACAGGCAGGCTCTCAATCACAGACATACTCTCTTTCACATACACAGGCTCTCAATCATTCACATACATGCAATCTCTCACTCACACACACAGGATCTCAAACACACATGCTTGCTCGTTCATTCACTATCTCTCTCCCCCACCCCGGGACCTCGCGGCAGCAGCAGCCTCCTCCCAACGCTAACCTCTTCATTTTCAGCCCTCGCGGAGGCGGAGTCCCATCGGCCGCGGTTGAAACTCCATTTTCATCCGAGCCGCGCTGCAGTCTTCTTCCCGTCGGACACTAGCGTGGCCTCGTCTTCCCGCGCAGGCACCCGATGCTCTCCACTTCCTCTTCCGGGCCGCGGGAAGAAGAGAGCACGCCTGTGCCGCTCAGCGGCACCGGCGTGCTCTCTTCTTCCCGCGGCCCGGAAGAGGAAGTGGAGAGCATCGGGTGCCTGCACGGGAAGACTCCCACGCAGGCACCCGGCTGACTCCAGTCGTGCCCGGCGTGCTCTCTTCTCCTCCCCCCCCCCCCCCGCGGCCCGGAAGAGGAAGTGGAGAGCATCGGGTGCCTGCGCGGAAGAAGAGACCACACTAGCGTGGTCTCTTCTTCCCGCGCAGGCACCCGATGCTCTCCACTTCCTCTTCCGGACCGCGGGGGGGGGAAGAAGAGAGCACGCCCGGTGCCGCTGACTGCAGCTGTCCTGCCGCGTTCTGCCCGGGCTGACAGCAAAGGACTCACATGCTTGAAAGCGCGGCTCTCTTAATTTTACCGGGGCAGTGCCGCCCCCGGGAAGCTGGCGCCCTAGGCGACCGCCTAGTACGCCTAGTGCTTCCGCCGGCCCTGTTTAGGCGACCCCTGCGTTTTGGTCGTTCGACCCCCGCCGGGGTCGCGACCCACAGGTTGAGAACCGCTGTTCTAGAACCTCCTTTCTATTGAAAAAGGCTCACCTCATGTGGATGAAAACGTTTGAGATATTTGGATGCTTATCATACCTCCATCTCACCTTTCCTCTATGGTATACATGTTTAGATCTTTAAGTCTATCCCCATATGCTTAGGATGAAGACCACTGATCTTTTTAGTGGCCACACTCTGGACTGACTCTATTCTATTTATATCCTTTTGAAAGAATGTTCTCCAGAATTGTACACTTTATTCCAAGTCAGATCTCACCAGGGACTTATACAGGGGCAATATCACCCCACTTTTTCTGTTGACCATTCCTCTCCCTATGTAGCCAAGTATCTTTCCAGCTTTTACTGTTGCTTTATCCACCTGTTTAGCCACCTTAAGATCATCAGATACAATTACCTCCAGATCTCACTCTTCCATTGTGCTTAGAAGACTTTCACCTGTACCTTTCCCTTGGGTTTTTGCATCCTAAATGCATTAATCGGCATTTTTTAACATTAAATCTTAGCTGCTAGGCCATAGACCATTCCTCGAGCTTTGCTACATTCCTCCTCATGTTTTCCATTCATTTATCTCCAGAATGCAAGCTTCCCTGCCTGGGCCTTTATCCTTAACTGGTGGCACTACAGATATAGAAGACGACCAGTATCTGGCTGCTAACATGCTATGACCAAAGGGCAAAATCACTGCTGCGGGTGTCATGCAAGGAGTTTCCAAGAGCTAAACATATCTCTAACATGGAAAAGTTACATCTCCCAGTTCTGTTGCATACACAAGTTGACACACTAAACAATAGGACAGTTAAGACAAAGGAATGTAAATACACAGCAGATAAACTACTTAGTATTCAATGAACTCCTCTCCTCTCTCCTCAAACTCCTTCTACACCTAAACAACCCTCATAGGAGTAGCTGCAGGAAGTAGTTTTTATAGTCCCAAAACAAAATGTGTGACACTATAATATCGCAGCATGTGATGCTTTTTAATCTTGTGACGCGCAAAGCGCTATATTATTTGCTAGACGCGCCCCTTTTTTAGCACGAGAAATAATGTACAATATTTAAAAACGTTTTCTGCAACTAGATAAATAGACCTATTAGTTGGATAATGATGCTCTGCCCTGCAACACCTGTAGGCTGCCCTTAACATAGCCAGTTAAGCTTTTAGCTGGATAACAAGTTATCTGTGTCAGGGGCGGTCAAAGAGGTGAGATTTTTAAATCCCAGTTTTTGTCAGCTAAGGATGTAATTTTCAAAAGAATTTACACATTTAAAACTGGGGTTTATACATGTAAATGCATTTTATTTGTGTAAGTTTGCTTTTGAAAATTGCGATCATATTTGCCATTGAATTGTCAATATGTTTTACATGCATAAATGCACTTTAAGCACATAAACGGGTTTTGGAAAATTGCTATGATACTATGTTACATTTACATGTGTAACTCCTTGGAAAATTATCTCCTTTATTTTTATTTATTTATTTTGTGTTTTTCTATACCGGCATTCGTGATGGAAATCGCATCATGTCGGTTTACAATTAGCAAAGGGGTGAGAAGGAAGAAACAATAAGAACATTAACAGGTGCTGAACGAAAAGGTTGCAGTTACAATAAAACAGGGAATTACATAACTTGGAGCAGTGAAGAGGCGATAGGAAATTAACAAAGAGAACAAAATTACCAAATAATGGTATTTACTAAGTTATGGATTTTTGCAAAGTTAGTTATTTTACCAGGTTAAAGATAAAGTCTCAGCATCGGTTAATGGTGCATTAAGTTTTCGTTGGGGTCTGGGAAAACTTTCTTAGTGCCAAACTTAAAAGGGCCTGATTCACTAAGGTATTTCTCCCATTCTGTGTCTATGGGAAAATGCCTTGCTGAATCAGGCCGTAGCCAGAAAAACACACTGAATATAGATCTGCTGGTTGAACCAGTGCCAGGTGATCTCCCATGCCCATCAGAACATTTTAAGCAGATGGTGTCATAAATACCTGGAAGAAGAAAGGACAGCTGTCACTTTTCTTTCAGTTATGACCAATCAAGGAAAACAGGGGTGTGCATATATATGTTTTTAATTTCATTTCTTTTTCTTTTTTGTTTAATTTGTTCTTTGTTTTGTTTCTTTTTCTTTTTATTTAAAAAAAATTAAAGAAAAGAAAAGAAACAAAAAATGGCTGCCCTGCCCCCTTCAAGAAAACAAAACAAAACAAAACAAAACACTTCTGGGCTCCCTTCCCCCTTCCAAACCATCTTACCAAGCTGATGTTCTTCATAGGGCATGAACAATCTCCAATCCCTCCTGCCCCACCAGTATTGCCTTCTGTATAAAATGCTTTTGGCCTGGGTTTAACCAGTGCTGTTTTGTGTGGCTAAATTAACAATGGAGCTGGCAGACCAAGGCTTCTGCCATTGTTAATTTTGCCATAGAAATTGTCACTGGTCTGGCCCAGGCCCAGTTTCTGTACAGAAGTCATTTAAAATGGCACTGGCCTTGGTCCACCAGCACCATTTTTAACCACAGTGCTGGTGGGGCAAGAGTAACTAGAGTTCTCTCATGCCCTATGAAGAACATCCGCTTGGTAAGAAAGTCCAGCGTGGGACTGAGGTAGGGGGGAATCAGGAGGAGGGCTCAGGAGTATTTTTATTCTTTTGGTTGCATTGAATTTTTTTGAAAGCAAATTGAAGGAAAACTAAATTTTGTTTTATTTAATAATGACTTGAAACAGAATGGGAAATTTCCTTTCAAACAAATGCTAATGAAAAGCAACATAAAAATCAAATATACATTAATTTAAGCTGAGACCCATGCTTAACAGAGAATAAATCTTTAAACTTTGATAACAGTTTCCTTCTGGAATGTTATTTCAAACTTTTCAAGGCTTTAAAGTTTCCTTAGCTTTATTTGTTTTCGAAAGTGTCCCTTGGGGAGGACAAATTTGAACTTAGTCAAGATTTGTTCTCTGTTTTTTAAAGATGTCATTTGCTTAAAATAGAACATGGAAGACTGTGAGAATTCTTTGCATATCCAACATTGACTGACAGCAAATGGAAACAACATTTGGAGTGAAACATAAAATATGCCATTCTGAGTCAGATCAAATGTCCATCAAACCCAATACCCTGACTCTGACAACCACTAATCTAGGTCACAAGTTACCTGGCAGATCCCAAAGCATAGATTCATTTGTTGTTGATCACTCTTACAGATAAGTTGTGGCTTTCCCAAATCTACCTTGCTAATGATAAAGTGCTGTTTCCTGTTATTATGCAGTGTTCCTCCAGGAACTTGTCCAAACCACTTTTAAATACAATTATGATAGATGCTTTGAAAATATCCTACAGCAACAAATTCTCTAGTCAGAGGTGACTCAATGAGTCACCAGGGGAAGACGTCTTCTGGGAAGAGTAGGGGAGACTGTGCTCTTCAGGGCTCCATGGAGAGAAAGGACAACTGGCTTTCTTTCATAAGGAGTGTGGTGATAATATTTTCAATCTAGTCATTGGAATGACTTCCAAGAGGGACCTTGAATGCTGTTCCAGTATGGTTTCTATGCTCAAGTCTCAGGATAGGAAGCTTGTCCAGGAGCCTGTGTCTCATCAAAAAGATATTTAAGAATGCCTACCAAATTAGGAAAAGAGGATCCCAGAGTTCTGAGGGGATATCTGGTGAAAGGAGACCTTTCAGGACCCTTGGACATCCAAGTTTTCCTACTATATCCCCAGGAAGATGATGTTTGTAGATGAGACCTGGAACATATCTTTAGCTAAGAGGATTCCCAAATTTTTAGAAACACAAACAAGAGTCCATCCAAACAGTATACCACCCTGCCCTCCCAGTTCACAATTACCCTATGAACAAATTTGCTGAACATTTCAAAGTAGGCACATGCAGTAGAACAGCCCATAGGCATGTACTTCTCATAACAGTAGGCTCCTTCAAAATGGAAACAAAATATGAAATCATCTGGGGAACACCAGGAGCAGATATAAAGCTAACTTCCAAACTCTCATAACAAGCACAAAGTACTGTCATAAGAGGTTTAATGCACTGAGCATTTCTCAGGGAGCATGAAGTCATTAACCAAGTGGCCATTGGGATAGTTCTGGGTGCTAATCAACTGGTACTTTCCAGTTACCTTCTTTGGAACTACAAAAAGGGGACCCATGCTCATCCCAAAGAAAGGCTTAATTGGGAAGGTGTCCGCAACTTCATCTAGCTGGAATTTTTTTTTATCTTGCTTGTCCTTGATGATGTCCATGATAGGGATGTGGGTTCATTTCAAATAAACAGGTAATTCAAAAAGAAACATGGCATTCTTATTTTGTTTTGGTGAACAAAATAAATGGAAGTTGCCCCTGAAAATAATGAAAATGTTAATTTTCATTTGTTTTCAGATTTGTTTTCTATGGGCCAAGCAAAATTGATTTTTTTTTTCAGTTAAGGCAAGCTAGTGAAGCCACTTGTTGCACG
This sequence comes from Rhinatrema bivittatum, assembly GCF_901001135.1. Taxonomy (NCBI): domain Eukaryota; kingdom Metazoa; phylum Chordata; class Amphibia; order Gymnophiona; family Rhinatrematidae; genus Rhinatrema; species Rhinatrema bivittatum. The sequence goes on from NC_042618.1 coordinate 302,223,162, forward strand.
TCCCGGCCGCGTTGGTGCCACGACCGGGCCTGCTCATCTCGCGCTGCCCTGCACTAGCTCCGGTCTTGCCGTGGCCGCCAGCTCCCGACATCCCCGATGCTCTTCTCAGGTGTCCTTGACTCCATCCACGCCACAGGCTTCGCAGCGGAGCTTCCGCAGGGGCTCCGTATCCTCCATCTCCTTGGCACCGCTCCTAGGCACACGCGCGGCCAGCATCTCTCCATTTAAATGGCTCAGCGCGGGAAACGCATCTCGGACGCCTCCTGATGACATCACATAGAAGCCCTATTTAAAGCGAGGCCCTGTCCCCAGGACCTCGCCTTGGCAATCGGGTCGACACCTTGGTGTACTAGTTTGCCTGTTCCTTGTTTCTGTGCCTGATCCTGTGTTCCAGTGTATCCTTGTTCCAGTGTCTCCTTGTTCCAGCGTTCCTGAGTTCCAGCATTCTTGTGTTCCAGTGACTCCGTGTTCCAGCGTCTCCATGTTCCAGTGTTCCCATGGTCCTCCGTGTCTCCAACGTCTGTCTTTTTCCTGCTCCTCGTTCCCTGGTAGTATCCTTCGGACTGATTCTCGGTTCTGACCTCGGCTTACCTGACTACGAATGACCGCTGCCTGGACCTGACCTTTGCCTGCCTTCTGACCACATTAACCGCCACCTGGAGCTGACTCTCACTTGCCTTGACTACGCTCAGACTGACCTTAGAACTGATGCTTTCTTTGGCTGACCATTTCTGGATGGATGCCCTGGCTTTGACCCTTATGCTTCACTCAGACACTCTCTTCTTGCCTTCCATGACCACCAGACTGACCTGCTTAGACTCTGCTCATGGCCTTCGTCCAACCAGACCCACAGGCACTGCCTGTCTCGCCCGAAGGACCTTCCTGAATTTCTACCTCACTGAGGTCTCCAGACTCTCCAGTTCAGGTCTGGTCCATCCTCTCTGCATCAGCCACGCACCATTGCTTGTAGTGGGAACACCCCTGCACTACCTCTCTGGGAGAACCTCTGAGGCCCACCTAAGCCAGGCGGTCCGGGTACCCAAGGGCTCAACCTGTGGAAACCCCGGACTGTTATTGGCGAAGCTCCAGCTAGCCTCTGTCTCCTAGTGTGCTCCACCTCCTGGTGGCAGGCGCTCTCTGGGTCCGACAAGAGGGCCGTACCAATCTTGCACCAGGCCAAGGGTCTACCTCCAGTACAACAGGTTGCCAAGACCATGAACTTGGCGGAGTCTCCTGCCTTGCAGGCCATCCCTGGTCTGGTCACTCGTGTCCGGCAGCAACAATGGATCATGGAAGTGTTGGCCTCCTCCGTGGAAAATATGCGTTCTCAATTGGAGGAATCTGCCATGGCCAACCCAGGGGCTCTTGCCCACACCTTGTCCTCACGGGCTCCACTGGCCATCCCAGCTCCACCCCGTTTCAATGGGGATTCTCGTCTCTGTTGAGGTTTTATTAATCGATGCTACATGCAGTTCTCACTGCAACCTTCACTCTTCCCAGATGAAGTGACAAAGATCACATTCATCTTCTCTCATCTTGAGGGGAAGGCCCTAGCATGGGCTTCCCCGCTCTGGGAGCGCTCCAACGCAATTCTTCGCCAGCTCCCTCAGTTTATCTCTGTCTTCTGATGCACCTTCGAGGACCCAGACCGACAGGCGGTTGCTGGCCACCACCTACTCCACCTCTGTCAAGGTTCACACTTGCTCGCCAAATATATAGTGGATTTCAGAACAGAGTTGGGATGGCAAGAGGACTGCCTATGGGCACTTTACTTCGAGGGACTATCACCTGTCCTTAAAGATGAGCTGGCTGCCCAAGAGATCCCTGCATCTCTAGAAGATCTGATTTCTCTGGTCGGAAGGATCGACTAACACTTTAGGGAATGGCATCAGGAGGTAAGGGCTCTTCAACCTCCTGCTCTATGGCCACCCCGTTCTGCAAGCCCCCAGTTGAAGGCCTTACCAGTGGCCCCTCAATCTCTCAAGGAACCAATGCAGATCAACCGAGGCCACCTGACTCCGGAGGAATGTCTCTGATGCAGAAAATCTGTCCTCTGCCTCTATTGTGGTGGCTCTGGCCATCTTCTCCAGACTTGTCCAGTGCATCCGGAAAACTCCAAAGCCTGAGCCTGGTGGGGGTCCCGAGCTTGGGCGCTACAGTTTCCGGTCCTCAACTGTTGCTGCCTGTCTCCCTCCTCAGGGAGATATGTTCGTTCACCACCACCACCCTTGTGGACACTGGGGCAAGTGGAAATTTCATTCTAGAAGAGATTGCACACTCCTTTGGATACCAGTTCAATCATTGGAAGTACCACTAAGTATTGCCTCAATTCAAGGAGAACCTCTCTCTGATCATATCCCTCACCATACTCTGGCTATCCGCCTGACCATTGGGACTCTCCATGATGAGGAGATCTCCCTCCTGATCCTGAAGCAATCAACACACCCTGTAATCCTTGGACTTCCTTGGCTTCAGTTACATGCACCCCACTTCGACTGGCAATCCCTGCAACTCACCAAGTGGGGCCCTCAATGCCAAGCCCAGTGTTTATGGCAAGCATCTCCATCTGTGTCAGTATTAAGTTCTACAACCCTTCCCGGATTACCCGCTCCATACATGAGGGTAGATTTCATAAACTTGCGCACAGGCGTACTTTTGTTCGCACACCAGGCCGAACCGCGCACCAGGCCGAACCAAGGAACCGCGCACCAGGCCGAACCAAGGAACCGCGCACCAGGCCGAACCGCGCACCAGGCCGAACCAAGGATCTGAAGTCTCACCGTTCCCACATTCAAATACATTTCAGAGACCACCATCTCTATGCTAAATTGGAGAAGTGCATTTTTGAGCAACCCAATCTTCCATTCCTGGGCTACATCATCTCTAGCCAAGGGTTCACCATGGACCCCGAAAAACTCCAGGGTATTCGAGATTGGCCTCAACTAGTGGGTCTCCGTATTCCAGCGACTCCGTGTTCCAGTGTTCCCATGGTCCTCCATGTCTCCAGAGTCTGTCTTGTTCCTGCTCCTCGTTCCCTGGTAGTACCCTTTGGACTGATTCTCAGTACTGACCTCGGCTTGCCTGACTATGACTGACCGCTGCCTGGACCTGACCTTTGCCTGCCTTCTGACCATGTTGACTGCCGCCTGGAACTGACCCTCACTTGCCTTGCCTACGCTCGGACTGACCTTGGAACTGAACCTTGCTTTGGCTGACCATTTCTGGATGAATACCCTGGCTTTGACCCTTGCACTTCACTCAGACACTCTCTTCTTGCCTTCCATGACCACCAGGCCGACCTGCTTGGACTCTGCTCACGGCCTTCGTCTGACCAGACCCACAGGTACTGCCTGTTTCACCCGGAGAACCTTCCTGAACTGCTACCTCCCTGAGGTCTCCGCACTCTCCAGTTCGGGTCTGGTCCATCCTCTCTGCATTGGCTGCGCACCCTTGCTCGTGGTGGGCACACCCCTGTGCGACCTCTCTGGGAGACCCTCTGATCCCCACCTAAGTCCAGGCGGTCCAGGTAACCAAGGGCTCAACCGGTGGAAACCCCGGACTGTTATTGGCGAAGCTCCAGCTAGCCTCTGTCTCCTAGTGTGCTCCGCCTCCTGGTAGCAGGCGCCCTCTGGGTTCAACCAGAGGGCTGTATCAATCCTGTACCAGGCCAAGGGTCCACCTCCAGCACAACACCATGAAAGCTAGACTAATCAGAGCAGGGTTAGGAAGGGGCAAGGAAGGAGCAGGTCCAATTAAGTTCCAGTTGCCATCTGCATGCATTGACAATGAGTTCTTTTTTTTTTTTCAACTTGAAACTGAAAGTAAAGTATTAATTTTGAGCAATTCCTATTTTGCACTGAGTAATTTCTTTGCTGGATTTCAGATACAGATCATGTGCTTCTGAAGCTCATAAAGCCAAAGAAAAAGTTGAAAAGAGAATTTAAAAAGGAAAGGAAGAAGAAACTTAAAATAATGTGGGCTGCACTGTTTCCTGTTTTCATGCACTGAGTAAGGAAGAAATTGCAATTTTCTGTCTGTTCAATGTTTCAGTTACTGTATTAACAAGCAGAACATACAGTGTGTCTCGTTCTGTGAGCAATGCACCTTCAGCACCCAGACTGCAGAGAGAGATCTATTTTTATTTTAACAGCTGCAGTATCTCAGACCACAGATTACTCACTACACTGACCAGATAGAACATCAGATTTTCTATTTTTTTTCTTCTCTCTGATTCTGTGGGTGGAAAAGGGAGTCAGTATACATTGACTAGAGTGTCTGACTCTTTCTCCACTAGCTGGGTCATTTCCTAGTGGAAGTAAACATAGTATACGGTATTAGAGTACTTTATATTTATTGTAAGAATAAAAACTTCTAACCACTCCAAGTGACTGAATGACTGGGACAAATTTCATCATGCCATAAAGAGCAAAAAGTAGATGTGGCAATGGTACTAGTCAGGGCTGGTGCAAGTGGACTAGGCACCCTAGGCACCTTCTGCCTTGCTCCTGCCCCCCCCCCCCTCGTCTCGCCGCCCCCACCTGGTCATGCCGACATCCCCTCTGGTTGCACCACCACCCCCATTAGGGGGCATGAGCCATGTGAGGCTGTGAGCGGCAGTGCTGCGGCAGTGCTGCGGCAGTGCTGCGGCAGCAAAGAGGAGTGGAGATTGCCAAATCTCCACTCCTGTTTGGCACTACCGCTCGTGGACTCACATGGCCATGCCCCGTAATGGTCGGCACCCTAGGCCCAGGCCTAGTTTGCCTAGTTGTTCCACTGGCCGTGGTACTATGTTATGGCTGCCGGCCGTGGCGGACCACGACCGGGGCCAAAGACTTACCCGAGGCATCGGGTCACCTCTGGGGAACCCGCAGAAGCAGGTGGGCCCCTTTAGTGTTGTCTTTGCGGCAGCTGCCGCTGCTGGGCCCAGCCACATGGCTCCCTTCTCAGCCAGGCTGACTCCTCCCCCTCTGGCCTTCCTAGAGCCATGTGCGTGGTAGATACTTTACATTTAAAGGGGCCATGGCAGGAAATTGTCGTGGCTCCTCCCTGTGGACTCCACCTTCCGATTTGCTATTTTAGGCAAGGTCTGCTCCTCAGACCTTGCCTTGGCTTCTTGGCTCTTAGCTGGTGTGTCCCTGTGCTCCGAGTTCCTGGCTTCTCCGTTCTTGATTCTGCTTCTCTCCCAGTTGGTCAGATTCCTTTGGACTTGACCCTTTGGACCGGCTGCCAACCACTCTTCAGGCTTTGACCCTTGCACCTGCTTCCGACCATTCTTCAGGCTTTAACCCTTGGACTGACTTTCGACCTGCTGGAGGCGCCAGCTATCTGGACTATACAACTTGCAGGAAGCACCTGCATCCAGATCCCTTCTCTGTCTTCAAAGGTCCACCTGAGTCCAGCCTCGCCTTCCGATGGTAGGGACCTAAGAGGGTGTGCCAACTCTACCTCGGACCAAGGGTCCACCTTCAGAAGTGTAACATAATAATAGCAACAATGGGAAAGAAAAATGGAAGACGTTTTCTCCAAAGGAGCCTAGGGCAAGCAGAGATAGCACTACTGATGTCAGTAGGGAGAAGATCAGGACTTCCTTGTCCAAGCTAAAGATATTCTTTTTTTTTTACAGGGGAAAACCACCAACAGGGTCAAGCAAGAAGAAGTTCAAGTTGAAAGAGCATCTTCTGTCTCTTCCTACTCTCATCCCTGTTCCTTTGGTGCAAGGGGGCATTAGCAGTAAAGCAAACTCAAAAACAGTAGAACACTCTCCCCTGATTATTTTTGAGCAGTGCTTCCAGCAGATAAGAATGTAAGAAGTGCCATGCTGGATCAGACCAAATGTCCATCGATCCCAACATCCTGTTTCTGACAATGGCCAATCCAGATCTTTAGGATGTACCTGAGAAATCCCAAAAAGGAGATCAGTTTCCTATGCTCTCTCCCAGGGATAAGTGTTGGGTTTCTCTGAGTCCACCTGGCTAATAATTGTTTACAAACTTTACTTGGAGAAAGTACTGATTCAGATGAATCATGTGAGGGATTCTCAGACTCATAAGACAGTGAACTTCTTGTAGCTCGGGAAGGTTTGGGGAATGAAGTTGCTAGCATGCCATCCTCTATTAAGCAGCCACAAAAGAAACAAAGTGACACTACTAGGACAAAGAGCATCCCCCACCCCCCCAAGGAAGACCATGTAGTAGAGAGCATGAGAGATGCCTTTGGCCTTTTCACTCCTGATCCACTTTAAACCACAGCCCCAGCAGCAACACACAGGCATCAAGAAAAGGAGAGGAGAATCCACAAGACTTCAGAACTGTGGCGGCATTTTAGAGACAGCAAGGACCATTATTTTTGCAGAGTGCATTCATTGCCTGAAGGCCATCAATAAAAAAAAGATACTGGGCCATGTAACAAACAATGGCATGCAGCATCATTTAAAAAAAGAAAATCAGTAGGATCACTAGCGTTAAAACAAAAACCATAGGTGCAAAATACCGTAATGCAGCAAGAACTATGACATCAACAACAGAAAGCACCAAAAGAAGCACAAAGAGGTACAAACAGTTGCATAAACACCCTAAGAGAGGGAAGAATCCACATGACCCCAGAGCTGCAGCAAGTACAGTATGTAAAACATCAGATTGGATGACAGACCAATTGTTAGAAAGTACTGTAAGGAATTTGAAAATAACGTTGAAGACAACACTGGTGACCTTTGCCTTTCATTTTGAGCCTTGCTGTGTTTATTTCCACTGTGGGTGCTGCTTTGTCCCTCTTATGGTGCCTGGGGTGTGCTCCCACTTTTGCTGCTGCTTTCCTCCTGTCCTGGTGTTTTGAGGGTTTTATGCCACTGTTAGTGTTGCTTTGCCTGGTCTTTTGGTGCCTTGGTTTGTTCATGCCACTGATGTTGATGCCCTCTTCCCTTCTTTTATTGCCTTGGGCGTCTTCATGCTTCTGTTGTTGGTGGCCTCTTCCCCTCTTTATGAACCTTGAGAAGTTCTTGCTGCTGTTTCATTGCTCCTTTCACAGTGCCTTTGGGTTCTGATGCCTCTGTTTGGGCTGCTTTGTCCTGTCATAGTGCCTCAGGCTATTCCTGCCACTCTTGGTGCCACTTTGCCCCACTGTTGGTGTCTTGGAGTGCTCTTTCCTCTGCTGCTGATATCCACCTGCAAGTTTCAATAACACTTGAATCAAAAAACCCAGATTGAGAGCCAAAGTAGGAGGCATTGCTTTGCTTTCCCCTTTGACTTTAATAGAAAAGTAATGACCAAATGATACAAAATAAAAAAAAAATAAGAATAATTTTCATGGCCCTGAACTGAATGGAGTGAATCATAAAGCCAAACAATCCAAAAGAACAAATGGAATAAAAAAATTATATAAGCAGATCACTAGTATATACAGTGATTTCATTTTGATCAATTTGCATACCTTTTAGTGTACAATATCTGCATGTACTTTTGTGCCTTTGGTAAATTTCCAAAGGGAAAATTAATAGGGGGATACCCTTTGAAAATGGGCTTGCAGATTTGGGGGTACAAACAGAAAGCAGCTGAGGGGAGACTAAAAATTGTACCTTGGGTATTACAGGGAGAATTAGAAGATTTTGACATCAGAAAGTATGGAATATGTTGCGATCCCAGGTCAGCCCCGGGATCGCCGCCTACCTGACCATGGCTCTGGCGCTGCCTCATGCCCCCCAGGCCTCCGCGGACCCCTGCTGCCGCGGCCCCGACGTCGGGCGCTCTCTCCCGGGCCTGCAGGGCCCTCTGCTGCCTCCTCTTCGCCTCGCCGGAGCAGCCGGCGTCGTTCGGCACTTAGCCCCGCCCCCTAGACGCGCACGCGCGTCTTAGGCCAGAATTTAAAGGGGCCAGCGCGGGAAAAGCACAGGACGCTCCCTGATGACATCAGACGCTGCAGGGTATTTAAACCCTGTAGCTGGACTTGGATTTTGCCTTGCAACGAGGTTCCCAGGTTCGTCCTGCTCCCAGTTGCTGTGTTCCTGCTCGTCGCTTGATCTTCTGGTTTTCGACTTCGGATTGGCTCGTGGTTCTTCCCGGTTCCTGACTTCAGCTTGGCTTCGGTGGTTTCTGGCTTTCGACTCGGTTTGGCTTACGGTATCCCTCTGGCTCTTGACTCGGACTGGCTGACGACGACCCCCTGGCTCCGGACCCGGACTGGCTGACGGCGATCATCCCACACCTGACCCTGGCCTGGTGAGCAACGACTTTGTCGGTAGAGATCTCCTAAGTCCCAGCGGCCGGGTTCCTACGGGCTCCTCCCGGGGGGACACCGGCTTCCAGGGCGAATCTCCTAAGTCCCAGCGGCCGGACTCTTACGAGCTCCTCTCGGGGGAGTACCGGCTTCCAGGGCGAACATCACCTTCCACCAGGTCAGCCTCTTCTCCTGGCCCTTGGTCGCATAGGGCCCTTCGTGCCTTCCTCTCAGCAGTCCACAAGCCCGCCTTCGCCGCCTCCCGGTCGGAACCGGTATCACAGCCTCTCCAAAGGCAGTCCATCTTCTGGTTCCGATCGGCCCAAGGGTCCACGAAGCTTACAGATTGCAAGGCGATGGACCCGGCGGACCTTGCCGGCCTCAAGGCTATTCCAGGCTTAGCCCAGAAGTTGCAGCAGCAGCAGAGTTGCCTCGACACGCTGATGTCGACGGTACAACGTCTGGCGGATCGCGTTGATGGAGCCTCCGCAGCAAGTCCCCGGGCGTCTACTTCTCGGGCCACCCCTGACTTCGCCGCTCCGGTTCAGATGCCTGCCCCATCCCGGTACTCAGGGGATCCGAAGGCGTGCCGGGGGTTCCTTAATCAATGCTACATCCGTTTTGATCTACTACCCGCACAATTCCCGACGGATCGAGTCAAGACGACCTTTATAATCTCCCTCCTGGATGGGAGACCTTTGTCTTGGGCTTCGGCTCTCTGGGAACGTCAGGATTCCCGACTGAACAACTTGGTTCAGTTTGTCAAAGCCTTCCGCAGAGTCTTCGATGAGCCTTCCCGGGCCTCCACGGCTGCTTCCGAACTGCTTCAGCTGCGGCAGGGCAATCGGCCCCTAGAGGACTACGCCATAGAGTTCCAGACCCTGGCCACTGAGCTGGCCTGGGGGACCGACAGCCTGCATGGCATCTTCATGGAGGGCATCTCTCCTCGTCTACAGGACGAGCTCGCCGGTCGTGACCTGCCCGACGACCTTCAAGAGCTCATTGAACTAGCTGGGCGCATAGACCGACGAATCCAGCGTCAGTTCCGAGAGCGACGGCCTACCCAGGGGCAAACTACCCGCAGGATCACTCCGCCTCGAGTCCGGGCGTCACCTCCTACAGCCACCACTCCATCCACCGAGGAACCCATGCAGTTAGGCCGTGGCCCTCTATCTACGGAGGAACACAGACGCCGTCGTACCCAAGGACTGTGTCTTTATTGCGGGGGTCAGGGGCATTTTCTGGCCCGTTGTACCGAGCGTCCGGGAAACGCCCAAACCTAGAGTTCAGCGGGGAGTTGACTCTAGGCAACATTTCACCCAGCTCCCCATGTACCGTTCCGGTACGCCTGTGTCTTCCGGAGGGAGGCTTTGATACCCTAGCCTTACTCGACTCTGGGGCCGGGGGAAATTTCATCCTCCAGGAGTTAGTACAACAGCTACAGCTCGGGGTTCGCCCGCAAGAACCGCCTGTGCGGGTTTCTTCTATTCAAGGGAATCCACTTCCTGGCTTAATATCCACTCGCACCAGTCCTCTGAAGCTTCAGGTGGGAGCCCTCCACCAGGAGGAAATCTCGTTTCTTATCCTTGAAAAATCTATTCACCCAGTCATCCTGGGCCTACCCTGGCTTAGGGAACACTCTCCGGTGATTGATTGGAGGTCCCTTCAGATTACCTCCTGGAGTTCCGCATGCCATCGTCATTGCCTTCCCGCACGTCCGCTGCAACCCATATCACTCGGCACAGCTCCATTAACGGTACCTCCTCCTTACCATGCCTTTCAGGATGTCTTTTCTAAGGAAAAGGCAGAATTACTCCCGGAGCACCGACCCTTTGATTGCGCAATTAATTTGCTACCAGGAACCACACCGCCCCGTGGGAGGGTCTATCCCCTGTCTCTGCCGGAAACCCAAGCTATGTCAGCCTATATTAAGGAAAACCTGGATCGGGGTTTCATCAGACCATCCAAATCCCCAGCCGGGGCCGGGTTTTTCTTCGTAGGGAAGAAAGACGGCTCTCTCCGCCCCTGTATTGATTATCGGGGCTTGAATCAAATCACCCGCCGGGACCGTTACCCCTTGCCTCTGATCCCGGAACTGCTGGACCGCCTCCAGGGGGCTCGTGTGTTCACCAAATTGGACCTCAGAGGGGCTTATAATCTTGTCCGCATACGCCCAGGGGACGAGTGGAAGACCGCGTTTAACACCAGGGACGGCCATTACGAATATCTGGTCATGCCGTTCGGTCTCTGTAACGCCCCAGCGGTATTCCAGAATCTGATGAACGAGGTTCTCCGCGACTTCCTGTACACCTTCGTCATCGTATACCTGGATGATGTCTTGATTTATTCCCAGGATCTCGAGACACATCGACAGCACGTGCGGCAAGTTCTGCAGAAACTGAGGGAGAACCGCCTGTACGCTAAACTCGAAAAGTGCCAGTTCGACCAAGAATCACTGCCCTTCCTAGGATACATCATCTCCTCCACAGGCTTCCGCATGGACCCGGACAAGGTGAGCGCCATCAAGGGTTGGCCGCAACCATCGGGAGTGAAAGCGCTTCAGCGGTTCCTAGGATTCGCTAACTTCTATCGTCAATTTATCCCACATTACTCCAGTCTGGTAGCCCCCCTGACGGCCCTCACGCGGAAGGGCGCGGATGCACGGAACTGGTCTCCCGCTGCTACGCAGGCCTTCCAGGATCTCAAGGAGGCTTTCCTACAGGATACCTGTCTCCGGCACCCTGACCCTCTACGTCAGTTTATAGTAGAGGTGGTTGCTTCTGATGTCGCGGTAGGGGCGGTGTTGCTCCAAATCTCCCCGACCGGCAAAACCCGGCCTTGCTCATTCTTCTCCCGCAAGTTTTCACCGGCAGAGAAGAATTACGGGATTGGCGACAAAGAGCTGCTGGCCATAAAATTAGCGTTCGAGGAATGGCGGCAGTGGTTGGAGGGCGCCCAACACCCGATCATAGTATATACCGACCATAAGAATCTGCAGTACTTGTCTCATGCTCAGAGACTCAATCCCCGACAAGCCCGCTGGTCCCTCTTTTTTAGTCGGTTCGACTTCTCGCTTCACTACCGACCCGCAGCCAAGAATGTCCGGGCGGATGCTCTCTCCCGCACCACAGAAGTTGATGACGCTACCGAGACCCCTCAGTACATATTGGACCCAGCTAAAGTCCTACTGGCAGCCTCTGACTTAGGACCCAAGGGGAGAACGGTGGTTCCAATCCGTTCTCGGAAGAAGGTTCTGGCATGGGCACACGACTCCTTGACGGCTGGCCATCCTGGGATTGCTCGAACCCTTGAGTTGCTCACCGAGTTTTATTGGTGGCCACGAGTGAAGGAGGATGTCCGGCTCTATGTTCAGTCATGTCCCACATGCGCTCAGCAAAAACCACCACCGGGGCGCCCGTGGGGCTTACTCCAGCCGCTTCCTATCCCCACGGAACCATGGTCTCACCTATCCACCGACTTTGTGGTGGAGTTGCCTCCCTCTGAGGGGAAAACTGTAATTTGGGTCACGGTTGACCGCTTTTCAAAGATGGCACATTTCATCCCCCTACCCAAGCTGCCTACGGCTCCTGAGCTGGCGGACCTATTTGTCCAGCATATTTTTCGATTACATGGACTGCCCTCGCATATCGCTTCAGATCGTGGCCCCCAATTTATGGCTAAATACTGGAGGGCATTATGCAAGAAGTTTGGGATACAGTTGGATTTCACCACGGCATTTCATCCCCAGGGTAACGGCCAAGTGGAGCGGACCAACCGGTCTCTTAAGACCTTTCTCCGAGCTTTTGTGGATGAGCTCCAAGACAACTGGGTCTCTCTCCTTCCCTGGGCGGAATTTTCTTACAATCGCCACAAGCACTCCGCTACGCTACAGTCCCCCTTCCAGCTCATTTATGGGAGGATCCCAAGACCTCCACTACCATTACTGGTGACCGTCACCTCTCCGGCAGCACAGCTAACAGCAAGCCAGCTTCACCACCTCTGGACTACCACTCAGGAGAAGCTCCGCAGCACTGCAGCTCGCTTCAAGGCATATGCCGATCGGTATCGACAGCCCGCTCCGGTCTTTTTACCCGGGACGAGGGTATGGCTAAGTACTAAGCACATTCAATTGCGGACTCCCTCCATGAGACTAGCGCCTCGTTACATTGGACCCTTTCCGGTGGCCGAACGCGTAGGGGCCGTGTCCTACAGACTGAGGCTGCCCTCCTCGCTTAGGATTCATGATGTCTTCCACGTGTCCCTCCTCAAACCGTTGGTGCTCTCTCGATTTCGGGCTTCCCCGCCAGTACCTTCCAATGTTTCCTCGGATCCGGACGTCATCTACACAGTTAAAGAGGTTTTGGATGTCCGCTGCCGTCGCCACCGCTGGGAGTACCTACTGTCTTGGGAGGGATACGGCCCGGAGGAGAATTCTTGGGAGCCTTCGTCCCACATCCTGGATAAGGACCTTCTTCGGCAGTTCCACCTCCGACATCCGGACAAGCCCCGGCCCCCCGGACGGGGGCGTAGGAGGGGGGGTACTGTTGCGATCCCGGGTCAGCCCCGGGATCGCCGCCTACCTGACCGCGGCTCTGGCGCTGCCTCATGCCCCCCAGGCCTCCGCGGACCCCCGCTGCCGCGGCCCCGACGTCGGGCGCTCTCTCCCGGGCCTGCAGGGCCCTCTGCTGCCTCCTCTTCGCCTCGCCGGAGCAGCCGGCGTCGTTCGGCACTTAGCCCCGCCCCCTAGACGCGCGCGCGCGTCTTAGGCCAGAATTTAAAGGGGCCAGCGCGGGAAAAGCACAGGACGCTCCCTGATGACATCAGACGCTGCAGGGTATTTAAACCCTGCAGCTGGACTTGGATTTTGCCTTGCAACGAGGTTCCCAGGTTCGTCCTGCTCCCAGTTGCTGTGTTCCTGCTCGTCGCTTGATCTTCTGGTTTTCGACTTCGGATTGGCTCGTGGTTCTTCCCGGTTCCTGACTTCAGCTTGGCTTCGGTGGTTTCTGGCTTTCGACTCGGTTTGGCTTACGGTATCCCTCTGGCTCTTGACTCGGACTGGCTGACGACGACCCCCTGGCTCCGGACCCGGACTGGCTGACGGCGATCATCCCACACCTGACCCTGGCCTGGTGAGCAACGACTTCGTTGGTAGAGATCTCCTAAGTCCCAGCGGCCGGGTTCCTATGGGCTCCTCCCGGGGGGACACCGGCTTCCAGGGCGAATCTCCTAAGTCCCAGCGGCCGGACTCTTACGAGCTCCTCTCGGGGGAGTACCGGCTTCCAGGGCGAACATCACCTTCCACCAGGTCAGCCTCTTCTCCTGGCCCTTGGTCGCATAGGGCCCTTCGTGCCTTCCTCTCAGCAGTCCACAAGCCCGCCTTCGCCGCCTCCCGGTCGGAACCGGTATCACAGCCTCTCCAAAGGCAGTCCATCTTCTGGTTCCGATCGGCCCAAGGGTCCACGAAGCTTACAGAATATCTATACCTTGATTTACAGGGGTGCATTAAAGTGACAATAGTTAAGTCTAACAAAACATTTTGTTTTGGAACTGTAAAAATAAGTCTATAGGATGATGCCTTTAAATTAGACTGTTAATTTCATTTCTTGAAATGTTATTCCAATAAAAATATATCACTTTTTTTGGTTTATTGACCTTTATTTCCATTTGTTCAGGTAGACTAACATACAACTGCAGTAGTTTATCAATTTTGGAAATGATACTGACACATATTTATTTATTTATCTGTTTGTAGAGATCCTATCAGACCTGTACTAGAAACCATACAGAATATTCCAATTGTGTGAGGAGGAAATGTAGTAATAATGTGGGTAAGTAGCTCCTCCGTAGAAGACTGTACATGGGATGTTCCTTTGATATAAATATTCTGACATTTTAGGGTGTGTAGTTTCTGTTTCTCTTAGCAAAGGCAGCATGTCATGACTGTCCTCTGATTTTTTATTGTTTAAGTCTTAATGCCTCCATGGAGCCTTTTTTTATATTGGAGTTTCTTTCCAACCTCCCTATCCCTTTTATATTTTTATGCTGATTTATTTAAATTATAAGTACCCATTAACTAGAGACGCCATTAAGTTATTTTCTTTGCTGCTCTGACAACTATGCGAGAGATCCCTTCACTGAGAAGGAACCTGTGGGTCAGTGGCATAGCCACGGGTGGGCCTGGGTGGACCATGGCCCACCCACTTTGGGCTCAGGACCACCCAAACAGAGATGCCGGTCACTGCGGCAGCATGATAATGACGTGCCCATGGACATCCCCCCCCCAGCAAGCACATGAGAAGAACTGTGGTGACTCGGTGATGATGATCATGCCCCGCTTCCCCCCATGGGCACATAAGTGCAACGGTAGTAGGCGATGATGATGATCCTACCCTTCCCCTCCATGAGCACAGAAGTGCAACTGCAGCAGCATAGTGAAGACCTCCGCACGAGGGTTCCATACCCCAGTGGGCTGAAGAGGACCACAGCAGCCTGGTGAAAACTGATCCACAAGGGAACTACCTCCCGCGGGCTGAAGACCACGGTGATATCACAAGCCACAGGCAGTGAGGGAAGCAGGCTGTGAAAGGTAAGGTAGGAGGAGTGGGAACATCTCACTCCTTCAGCATCCTCTCCCCATCCCTTCCCTTTCCATCTGCCTCAGGTGCTCAGCTCCCCTTCCTTCCCTTCTCTCATTATTTCTGAGAAAGGAGGGGAGGAAAAGGGAGCTGAGCTGAATAAGTGAAAGGGAAGGGTGGGGGTTGTGAGTGAAAGGAGGTATGAGAGGAAAGTAAATGGAGGAGTAGTAAGAGAGAAAGGGTATGTGAAGGTGGGAGGAGGAGTGGAAGGAAAAGG
This sequence comes from Rhinatrema bivittatum, assembly GCF_901001135.1. Classification (NCBI taxonomy): domain Eukaryota; kingdom Metazoa; phylum Chordata; class Amphibia; order Gymnophiona; family Rhinatrematidae; genus Rhinatrema; species Rhinatrema bivittatum. Next base: position 302,238,222 of record NC_042618.1, read on the forward strand.
AGAGGTAGCGAGAGAAGAAAAGGGGTGAGTGAGTAAGAGGGAAGGTAGCAAGGGAAGGAGCAGGAACAATGTTGGCAGTGAGGGGTGATTGTCAAACTGCTGGGACCAGGTGTATTTAGGGGTGAGTGTGAGACTAATCTCTCCTGTATGAGTATGTGTGTATGAGAGTTTGGGGGGGGGGGGCTGTGTGTGTGTGGGGGGGGGAGCCTGAGAGTGAGACCCTGTGTGTATGTGTGTGAAGGGAGTTTGTGAGGGAAAGCATGTGAGAGGAGAACCTGTTTTGTGGGTATGTGTGAGAGAGAAAGAACCTATGTGTAAGAGAAGAGAGATGTCACGTTCAATATTAGGAGTTACATCCAAGAAAAGGACCTGGGTATCATAGTCGAAAATACTTTGAAATCCTCTGTTCAGTGTTAGACAGCAGTCAAAAAAGCAAACAGCATGTTAGGAATTATTAGGGAAGGAATGTAGAATAAAACGATGAATGTCATAATGCCCCTGTATCGCTCCATGGTGAGGCTGTACTAAGGAGGTAATTTTCAAAGAAGTTAATTGAGTAAATGTAACATATTATCATAGCAATTTTCAAAAGCATTTACATGTGTAAAGTGCACTTACATATGTAAGACCTATTGACAATTTAATGCCATATAGTGTATCAATTTTCAAAAGCTCACTTATGTGCGTAAAGTACATTTACACATTTAAAACTCAGTTCTAAGTGTGGAAAGACTTTTGAAAATGACCCCCTTAGAGTACTGTGTGCATTTCTGGCCACCATATCTAAAAATATATATAGTTGCATTGGAAAAGGTTTCAGAGAAGGGAAACTAAAATGATAAAGGGGTTGGAATGGCTCCACTATGAGAAAAACCTAGAGATTGGATCTGTTCAGCTTGGAGAAAAGACATCAGAGGTGGATTTGACAGAGGTCTATGAAATCATGAGTGGAATGGAATAGGGTAGTCCATGAAGTTAGTAAGCAGCACATTTAAAACTAATCAGAGAAAATACTTTTCACTCAGCGCACATTTAAGCTATAGAATTCATTAGTATAACTGGGTTTAAAAAAGGTTTGGGCAAATTCCTGGAGGAGAAGTCAATAAATGTTATTAACCAACTAGATTTAAGAAATGGCCACTACTCATCTCTGCACGATAGCAACATGAGACCTTTTTACTGTTTGGGTTCTTGCCAGGTACTTGAGACCTGAATTGGCCACTGTCGAAAACAGGATACTGGGTTTGAGAGAGCGAGATACTGTGTGTGTGTTTGGGAGATTGTGAGAGCAAGAGCCTATGTATGTGATGTAAGAGTCTGTGTGAGAGAAAAGGGAGAGATTGTGAGAGTGGGAGCTTGTATGTGAGAAAAAAGAACATGTGAGAGCGAGAGCATGCATTTGTTATGCTCCTGCCCGCGGACCCCATCCCGGTGACAGGCTCTCACTTACGCAATGTCGGCCAGACGCTGCAGGATCTTCTCTTGTGGCCTAGGCTGCCCAGGGCCGTGCTGCCACCATCCCTCCTTGTCTGCAGCATAGCGCCACCACCGGGACTCTGCTGCTCCATGTGGCCGGTGCCGCCGTCATCTCCTTTCATCTTCGCGGCTCCGAGCTGCCGCCGCTGACTCTGCCTCCAGTAAGGGAAGCCGCCACTGGGATTTCCTCTAGCAGCTAGAAACTGCCGCTGGTGCTGCCTCCACCTGAGTGGCCTGTGCGCTGCCGTCAGGATCTCCTTGCGGCATGGAGCCGCCGTCCTCATGCTCCTTCATGGCCCTGTCATGGCCACTGACTTCCTCCATCCTCCTGGCCTTCTCTAGGCATGGGCGTGTGCCTCTGCTTCATATTTAAAGAGCCAGTGGCGGGAAAAGCCCATGGCCCCACCGGATGTCAGCTCCAGTTCATTTCCTGCTTCAACCCTATTAAAGGGCTCAATTCCTGTTCCTCAGGGCCTTTGAATTGGATTCCATTGTTGTCCATGTCTCCTCTTCTCTGGTCAAGGTTGTCCGTGGTCTGCTTCTGTCCAGATGGCTTCGTGTTCCACGTTCTTGATGATCTTGATCTTCTCCGTCTGATGTTCCTGTTCTCATCCCTCATCAGAGTTCATTCATTGTAAGTTCCAATTTCTGATGTTCCAAGGCCTGATGTTCCTCGTCCAGGATTCCTGATGTTCTTCGTCCAGAAGTCCTGATGTCCAGAAGTCCAGATGTGCCTCATCCAAGTCCTGATGTTCCAAGTCCAGTTGTTCCTAGTCCAGAGGTATCTGATGTTCCATGTCCAGATGCCCTGATGTTCCATGTTCCAGTCTGGATCCTCATGAATCCAAGTTCCAAGTTCCAAGTCCTGATCCTGATGTTTCCGAGTTCCACCTTAGTTCCCTCCGAGGCCGCTCCGAAATCGGAGCGGCCTCGGAGGGAACAGGCAGCGCGTGCTGGGCTCGGCGCGCGCAGGTTGCACAAATGTGCACCCCCTTGCGCGCGTATCTTATAAAATCCAGCGTACTTTTGTTCGCGCCTGGTGCACGAACAAAAGTACGCGATCGCGCAAATTTTTAAAATCTACCCCAAAGTGTTTAGCAGTGGAAGGATTTTGTTTTGCTGAGGTGACACCAGAATTTCAATATATATATATAATTTTTGCATGCTGAGTTGTAATGTGAACTGTCCTAGTTTGGTTCTGTACTCGTTCATGTGATTATTACGAATTATTGCTATTTTATTGTTGTTATGATGATCTCTGCCTTTCTAGAAAGAGGATTCATGAAAGAATACATTGATATTTGTTTTATTACATGATAGATTGGATCTGATGTTTATGTTTTTTGCTTTTTACATGATATTCTAATAAGGAATTTTTTATGTCGTTAAGTGGTTGAAATAATTACATTTAAATATTTTAAAGTTTCACTCATGATGCATAACAGTTATTGGGATTAGAAATTCTTTGTCAGGGGCATTCTAAGCCATTATTTATAGCTAAGGGTACAATTAGTAGGACTCAGACCTGTATGCCTACTGCCTACCATGTTATCCTTCAGCCCCCCACAAAAATCAGTGCTGGCTACACCACTGCTGTGGATCATGATCAGTATCCAGAGGAGGGATGACTTACAGCCATCCAGAAAAGAAGGAGAAAGGGGAGAAAAAAGTTGGGATGGACCCCTCATAGGGCCCATGAATATTTTCCTGGAGATTTGTGGAGGAGGAGTAACAGTGGTATCACTCTGATACTAAAAAAGGGAGAAGAAGAGAATAATTGATGATGTTCAGGTACTGTGAGGAGACTAAGGAGTGAGAGATGATAGCCTGGAGAGTTATGAGACTATATGGACACAAATCTAAGTTAGGTTACACATTCTCTTTACCAATCATGTGGGAGGGAAGCTCAAAAAATTGTCTTAATCCATGGGGAAGAGAAGAAAAGAAACCTTTAAACAAGATTTTGAGCAGTCACAAATTTATTAAGAAGCACTTCTAACATCGATAAGTAAAACAAATAGTTGAAAATAATATTTTCAAAATTTAATATCATCTCAGCAAAATTAATGTTGGAAACCAAGTCAGCTTCCAGTGTGCTTTTTGCTGCTTAGTGACTTTAACGCTCATTAGTGCTGTTATCATCACTGTTCTTTACAAGAATTTGGAAATGGGACTTAAATGTTTGCAATGCACAGGTCTTTGAAAGTTACCTTTCCCCCTACTCAGGGAATCCTAACTGCTTAGATCTTATAATGCTATTGGAAGATATGGAGTAATACTGTAATTTCAGATATGGCCTCTGGATTCACTATCCAGGATAAACCAGCAAAGGGGTTACATGTTTATTTATTTATTGCTTATAATTATAAATTGTTCAATTCTGAAAGGCTCCAGGTAGTTAAACTAGAAAGAAAAAATGAGTTATGTTTGTTTTTGTTCTCATGAAGAAAGGGACTGTAACTTTAAAATAAGTATGTGTGCGAATGCATATACACTGGAATTTTAAATTGTATGCAAAGTTGCACTCATATGATTTAAAGTACTCCTACCGCACATATGTATGCTTCTAATTTTAAGTGGTTTCTCAAGCAAACATATTTAAAAAATATTTCAAATATCTTCCTTAGGACATTGTCGAATTGAACATGCGCAGGTAAGTGGATTTTAAATCATGCTTGCGTGAAGGACATACCAAGTTTTACCAACTTGTCCACCAGTTTTCCCAATCTCGAGGTCATCTAAACCCCTCTGATTCTTCGGTCTGCACTCCCCTGTTTACCTAGACCCCTCATCCAGTTGTTTTAGGCCTAAAGATCTTCTATCCTCCTGAACAATGGACCCATGCTTTCCCAGGTTAAAGCACCTTAAGCTTTAACCATATTCTTCTTGTATGATGTTACAATTTCTTTCTACCTTTACCTTTCTTCCAGCTATTTAAGCTTCCAAGTTCATACTCCTTGTTAAATGTAACTTTGCCTTATTCACCTCTATTGTTATTTACTTTATTTTTGCCTCAGTTATCCCTTTGTTATTTGTAAACCGATCCGATATGGTTATTACTATGAAGGTCGGTATAAAAAAGTTTTAAATAAATAAATAAAATAAAGAGAGATTTATGCAGACTTACATCTCATCAAGAGCAGAAATAAACATGCACGGCTAACTGCCCATCATGTGCTGCGGTCAATGGATTTAAAATACGTATTTACGTGCGTAAATTATGGCCCTGCCTCAGAACGCCCCTGACACTACCCAGTTCTTCCCCCCTTTTTTTTTTATTTGTGCCGCACATATATGTGCGTAATTTGTGGATTTTAAAATATGCTTTGCTCACTCACACCCTATAGACTCACATGTATGGGTCTTTTAATGTGAGCAACACTTTTAATATTCACCCCCAAATGTAGTAAAATCTCATGTTGGATACATCGAAGCAGGCTGTACTAATATTTTCATTTAAAATGCCTAGAGATGTACAGAAGGAAAAAATGTATTTTAGTTAGAGATGTGAATCAGAACCGGAATTGGTTCCGATTCCGGGTCCGATTCACATCGTTAATTTTTTTTCGTGCGGCCCGATCGTGGTTTTGTTTATCGGCTGAGCCCGCGCAGATAAAAAAAACACCCACCCCGAACCTTTAAAACTGATCCCTTAGCTTCCCCCACCCTCCTGAACCCCCCCCCCCAAAAACTTTTTACAAGTACCTGGTGGTCCAGTGGGGGTCCCGGGAGCGATCTCCGGCTCTTGGGCCGTCGGCTGCCACTAATAAAAATGGCGCCGATGACCCTTTGCCCTTACCATGTGACAGGTCCATGCCATTGGCCGGCCCCTGTCACATGGTAGGAGCACTGGATGGCCCGCGCCATTTTTAAAGATGGCACCGGCCATCCATTACTCCTACCATGTGACAGGGGCCGGCCAATGGCACGGATACCCTGTCACATGGTAAGGGCAAAGGGCCATCGGCGCCATTTTGATTAGTGGCAGCCGACGGCCCGAGAGTGGGACATTGCTCCCGGGACCCCAACTGGACCACCATGTACTTGTAAAAAGTTTTGGGGGGGTTTGGAACAGTGGGGGAAGCTAAGGGATCAGTTTTAAAAGGTCGGGGTGGGTTTAGGGATTGTTTTGGTGTGCCATTTTTCCCGCCCTCCCCCAAAACAATAAGAGAACCCCACAAACAATTTCATGGAGTTTTCCTATCGGTTTCAGGGAGCCCCCGATTTCTGACGACTTTGAAAATATTGTACGATATTTTCAATCGTCAGAAGCACGATTCACATCCCTAATTTTAGTTCATAAGTTTGATTTTCATTTTACATTGAATTCAATGGGGGAAGGCCCCTTTGACTTCACAGAAAAAGAAAAATGGGCTAAGGCCAACATCGGGTCCATGTCTCATCACCAAGGCCTGAGAATGGGCCTATGCCTAGGCTCAAAGCTAGGACCTGGCTGGGTCTAATGCCAGGGTTTGGCCAAGAATGGTTCCCGTCACATAGGCCGAGGTCCTGATGAGGAAGTCTAGACCCAATGCCAAGGCCCAGCCTGAGGCTGAGTCCCAGTTGTTGAAGCCCACACCTAAGTCTAAGCCTAGGTCTAATGCCTGCGCCTGGCCTAGGCAGTTTCTTGTTACTGAGGATTAAGCCGGAACTTAAACTCTAGGCCCAGGTTTGATATCTGGGTCCAGCCAAGTTTGAATCCTGAATCTATGGCCTTGGCCTAGGCCTAGACACAACACTGGCTCCTGGCCAAAGTCATTGGACCCGGTCACTGAGGCTCAGGACCTAAGTGCATAAGTCAAGTTCCAATGTTAGGTCCAAGTCTGGACATAGGCCTAGGCTTGATAGAGGGGCCCGGACCATTGTGAGATCCTAGTAGCTGAGGCCCAAGATTAGGTCAGAGGACTCAGTCTGGGTCTAGCACCAGGTCTTGACTAAGGCTGGATCTCAACACCAAGGACCAGCCTGGGCTTAGATCTAAGTCTGATGCTTGGGCCTAACCCAAAGCTGGATCCCTTTTGCTAAGACCAATGCTTAGGCCTGAAACCTAGGCCTAAGTCTGATACTGGACACTAGCCAAGACTGAGTCTTGACACCGACGCCCCAGCTTGGGCCTTGGCCTAGATCTATATCTGATGCCCAGGCTTGACCTGAGATCAGCTCTCAGTCACCGAGGGCAAGGCTTAGGACCAAGTCATAGGCCCGGGCCTAAAGCCAGGACTCGGTTGAGGCTGGGTCTCAGCACTGGGTCCCTGGTCTAGGCTAATTCCAGACTGGAGGCCCAGGAGCAGGCCTCCCAGTTTCTTCTTTCTTGACTTGGTGACTAAAAATGGCATTCTCCACCAGAAAGATGTGCCCCAGTGATGATACTGTGGTGCTTTCCTCAAGAGCTGATGATGCCATTTTATTGTATGGCCATAAAAGAAAATAATGCATTCAGCTCTGGAAGAAGACGCCACAGTATTGTCACTGCAGCACATCCTCCAGGTGAAGGATGCTATTTTTAGTCACCAGATTAAGAAGAAAGTTGCCAAAAAGCCTAGCCTAGGCCCAGGCCCTGATAACGGGGCCCAGTCTCAGCTAGGCCCTAGCATTGGTTCTGGGCTTAGACCTCTGGCCTGGACCTTGCCTAGGACCAGGTCTCAGTGTCAGGATGCAGTCTCAACAGCCTGAGGTCTAGGCCTTGGTGACCAGGATGTGGCATCAGGGCAGTCCCCAGCATCAAACCTAGACATAGACCTAGTCCTTGGCTTTGGCCTTGGGGACCAGGAAATGGTCTCAGGCCAGGCCCCAGCATTGGGACCTGGCCTAGACTCAGGTCAGTGCCTCAATGACTGCCTGGGCCTAGGCTTTGGGCTTAGAACTGAGCCTCAGAGACCAGGCCCCAATGTTGGCCCTAGGCCTAGGCCCAGGACTGGGTTTTGGCAATGGGACCCAGCCTCAGCTGGATTCCAGTATCATACCTGGGCCTCAGGAACTAGGACTCAGTGTTGGGCTGGGACCCAGCATCCAACCTAAGCCTAGGCCCAGGTACAGGCATCCACAATGGCACCAGGCCTCAGGCTGAGTCCTGATGATGGGACTAGGCAGATGCCATTCCTGCAGGAGGCCCTAGGTTTTTTTTTTGTTTCTTTTAGTTAATGAATACAAATATGCTCTAAAATTTTCATGCATTTTCTTCTGAGGTCTATTTTTGCTTCATATCATTTGTACATCTGAAAATGGCACCTTAGTTTATGTTTTTCACATTCATTCAAAATGAATACACATCCCTAACAATGGCTAGTGTTCACATTGGCACATTACTTCCTTCCAGTCTGTAGTCTGTAGCTTTCAGCACGCAGCAATACTCACAGCTCAACTACTCTTAAGCTCCATTCAGGAACTTTCAAAACATCTTCTGTTTAAAAATTGTCCAAATTTGGGAAGTGTTTATTATTTCAGGCAGGGATTTAGTCAGCTTTGAGAGCTTCATGTTTGACATACTTACTGTTTCACATCTGTAATTGCTGATGCAAAGGGCTATGTAAACTTACTGTGCAATATACGAATAAAGTAAGAGCAACACTGCAGTACAAACCATTCTCCTCATGGAAATGTGCAAACTATTAGAACAATATTCACAAATTAGTTAAGCAAGCTTGCAAATGTCACAGTTTTGTTAAATTTGTTCTGCCAAATCAATGAACGAATCCACTTGGGATCTGCCATAGGTTTCAAGCAGATTTGCCCGATCCAAGGTCCAGAGCAGGCATATTCTGAATCAGAAAAATCCACTGCAAATCTGAATGGAATCTGGTTAGATTTTCCGTAGCAAATCTGGAGAAAATCCAAAAATGACATGAAATTCAAACTGGCCTGAAAATTGTCAAATTTCTACATAGCTCTCTTATCCAATCCTTTGCTTTTGCAAACTTAAATAGGAGCCATGTCAAAACTGATCTCTCCAGATTAGAGCTTTAATAATTCCTACTTCATACTCAGTTTTATGTTGTGGAATTTGTAAAATTAAAACTCTTACTAGTAACATAGATAATGACAGCAGAAAAAGACTAAAATAGCCCATCCAGCCTGCTCAGCAAGGTGTTTAGGATTGTAGCTGCTGTTTTGTGCAAATTAATTCTATGCCTTTTTTGGGGGTTGTGACTGCTGCACCATTGCTGTAGGTTACCCCCATGCCTTTTGTTTAGGGTTGTAACTGTGGCTCCAGACAGCTTACCCTGTGCTTTCCTTGAAGCACATTGCAATCATCTCAGTGTGGTTTTTGATGGAACTACTGCTTCATGCAGTTTAATTATCCAAATGTTTTGTTTCCATCTTCTTGGCAATAAAGAATCCCCTGTGTTTTCCCCACACCTTGTTGAATTTTGCTACCATCTTGTTTTCACTACTTCCTCCAGGAGAGCATTCCATACATCTACCACCCTTTCTGTGGAAAAATATTTTCTGATTTTGTTCCTGAATCTGCCTCCTTGTAGATTCAGACTGTGACACTTTATTTTAGTTTCCTTTCCATTGGAAAAGGTTTAATTGTGAATTATTACCTTTCAGGTATTTAAATGTATGTATGATATCCCATATCCCCCGTCTCTCCTTTCCTCTAGGTCCTGAAGTCTCTTCTCATAGTTTATTTATTTATTTATCTGACGGTTTTTATATACCGTAGTTTGGAGCAAGCCTTCACCATGGTTTACAGTGAGAACAACAGAATACATTGAACTGAGCAAATTAACTGATTATATGTCTTTTGGTGTAGTCCCCACACCATTTTAATTGCCATTCTCTGGATCGCTTCTAGCCTCTCTCTGTCCTTTTTGAGATACAGCCTCTAGAACTGAACGCAGTACTCTAAGTAAGGCCCCATCAGTGACCTGTACAGGGGCATTATCATTTCTTTTTTCTACTAATTATGCCTCTCTCTTTGCATCCTAGCATTCTTCTGGCTCTAGCCACTGCCTTGTCACACTGTTTCACCACCTTGAGATCATCAGATAGTATCGCCACGGGGTCTCTCTCCTGATCATTGCACATTAGTAACTCCTCTTCAACCCCCACACATTATATACAACTCCTTTGGATTTTTGCATGACCCTATACTTTTTTGCATTTAATTTTAACTGCCAAGCCTCTGACCATTCCTCAACCTTTTTTTAAGGTCAGTTTGTATTCTGTCTACTCCTTCAGGGTTGTCCTCTCGTTCCATATCTTTCTGTCATCTGCAAAAAGACAAACTTTTTTCTTTCTAATCCTTCTGCAATATTTCTAAAAAAGATATTAAAGACAAGTGGCCCTAGGACTAATTACCTTTATTTTCCCTGCGTGAATTCCATTAGCATCTTTGTAATGGCTGTGTAACTGATTGCAAATCATGTGGGGAAGGAGATAAAGATACTGGAGAATCGAAAAAATGTTTACTTTATAAAGACAGTATTGCAGTGAAAATGTATTCTGCAAAAATAGGTGACAATCAAAATAAAAAATAATGTATAAACATATATTTTTATGGTGTGGGGTATCAGCAAACCGTGTTGCGTGCGGTTAGCATACCACCCCTGCATCTTTCAATCATTTACCCCAAACCATAGGGCAGACACTTTTTTTTTTTGTTAGCAAATAAAAATTGTTTGTATAATCACTAAAATCTTAAACGCCAGACATCAGCCAATGTTTCAAAGAATGACTGCATCAGGGATTACATGTAGAACAAATGCTCATCTGAAATGGTCTTCAATATTGTGAGATTTTAAAACGGATCGGCCGATCTCAAAATTGGGGTCTTACAAAAGAGCATAATGTCATCAAAGCATTGCACAATAGCTCATAAGTTCTGAAAAAATAAAAATTAATTGATGATGTTATAATATCCGGAAACGTCTTAATCAAAATACATAAAATAGGGGGCGCTCTAGCGCGGAGACCAAGATGGCCGCTTGATTGCCTTGCTCCGGGGGACACCGCCAGTTTTTGCAGGGAATTGCCCTCTTTTTGTGATCTTGCCGGGACCCAGGCTGGAACATTGATAGTTCGAGATGTCTGCATCTAAATCGGGCAAAATCGAGGCGGCGTTTGCTGCGGCATCAGGTACCAAACGCACTAAGACAGATCCGCCTTCACCCGACAAGGCCGCGCCCGTGAAAAACATGGCGTCCGCTGAACTAGTTCTCGCTGAACTCAAAGCGTTGAAAGACATGCTGCAAACTAATGTTGACAATACTATTGCGATTCGCACGGACTTACATTCTTTCTCCTCCCGTTTTGACCAACTTTCCCACCGGTTGGATGACGCTGAATCGCAAATTTCATCTCTGTTAGTGACCACTGCGTCACTCCCTTCCGTGGGGAAGGAAATGGAAAGTTTACGCCGTGATGTGGAGGATCTCTCCAATCGCAATAGAAGAAACAATGTTCGTCTGCTGGGGCTCCCAGAGGGGACAGAAGGTACTGATATGATAACCTTTATTACCCGTCTAATTCCAGATATTTTACATCTGAATTTTTCTCCACCGCTAGAAATTGAATGGGCGCATCGGGTTCCTTCCCGACCACTCTGGGCCCCGGCCCCTCCCAAGCCTATTGTTTTCAAACTCCTTCGATACCCACAAGCGCTCCAGATTTTTGCTGCTGCAAAATCGAAATCGCCCCTTCAGTTTCAGGGGGCCAATCTACTGTTTGTGCCGGACCTTGCAAAAACAACTGCGGCTAAACGGAAGGCTTTTTTGGCTATGCGTCCTCGTCTTCATGCACTTGGAACCAAGTTTGGCCTTCTCTACCCGGCCATGATGCGCATCACTTACCATAACCAAACCAAGCAATTTCATAGCCCTGCAGACTTGGAAGAATTTCTTCGAACACTCGACCATCCTTCTGGAATGATCACCTGATATCTTCCGCCTGGCATCCAGGTTTTTGTTTTTCTCAAGACCGATTTGCTATTTCCCGAATAAGAGTACTTCTTCTTTTTCTGGTCCCCCGGATGCTCTCTAGCGGTCTCTGGCCCCACTTGAGGCCCTTTACTCTCTATGGGCGGCGAGCACTTGTTGGTGGTTGCCAGCTGTTTTCGATTGCATTTTTTCCTCTCCTCAACGGCTGCTGATATTAATACCAGGACACAATTATTTTTTTTCCTTACTATTTTACCTACCATTTTCTTCTCTTTTTCTACTCAACATCCACGGTATTCTACTAGTTTTTTAACGGTACTGCCTCCATGTGACAATGCGATGTCTATGTTTCAGCACCTGCAAATGTTCTCCCTTCCATGGCGTCCTCCATAAACTCCATTCAGATGGTCTCGCTCAATGTCAATGGGTTTTCTCATCCCATCAAACGGAAAAATTTTTTAACCTATCTCCAGTCATTACACTCTGATATTGCTCTTGTTCAAGAGACTCATCTAACAGCTGCAGAGTCTCTAAAGCTCAAACAGCAATGGGTCGGCCAAGTTTACTTCAGCCCAGCGCATAAGAAGAAATGTGGTACAGCTATACTAGTTCACAAGCGTTTGGATATTTCCATCTCGTCGCAAGTTATGGATCCTGAAGGTCGTTGGAATCTTATTCAGTTTCACTTCCAAGGGGGCTCCTACACCATTCTCAATGTATATGCGCCCAATGCAGATGACTCTTTTTTTTTTCAGGAGCTGTTTGCCAGATTACTCGCATTGCCCCCCTCTATGATAATTATTGGTGGTGACTTCAACCAACCATTGGATCCCCTTCTTGATAAAAAAACTGAGGTACGTTACACCACCTCTAAGGCGACTAAGACTTTGAATCATCTCATGTCCCAAATGGGCCTGCTTGATCCATGGCGTTTACAACATCCTAGCGCAAAAGACTTCACTTTCTACTCAGCGCCCCATGACTCCTATTCTAGGATAGACTTTTTTCTAGTTTCCAACACTTTAAGCCAGTACATCCAATCATCCAAAATATGTCCCATCTTGATCTCCGACCATGCTGCTGTGCTTTTTCAATTCTACCTTGTTGCTCCTATTCCGATTGATAGACAATGGAGATTCAATGCTTCCTTGCTCTCAGAACCGGACTTTCTGACACTGGTTTCCGAGAAAACGACACAATATTTTTCAGATAACCTTGGTTCTGTCTCATCTCAAACTCTCTTATGGGAAGCATATAAGGCTACTATCAGAGGAGAAATCATAAGTTATGCTGCACACAGACGTCGACTTCAAAGGCAAGCTCTCCAGGAACTCCAAAACCACACTGCGGAGCTTGAACGAACCCACATTGCATCACCTACAGCATGCACACTTGCGCAGCTTCAAACTGCTAGATATGAATATAATCGTCTCCTAAGCTCACAGGTCCAGCTGCACTTATTTCACTCCAAGGCTCATTACTATTCGGAAGGCAACAAATGTGGTAGGCTACTTGCCTCGTACCTCAAGAAAAAATCTGATCGTTCTCGCATCATCGAGCTGGTTAACGCACAGGGTGTCTCTTCTACGCTTGATAAGGACATACTCCGATCTTTTAGTGACTTCTACGCTCAACTGTACCAGTCTGAAGTCCACCCCTCTTCAGATGACTTTAATTCCTTTTTTGCTGGCCTGTCGATTCCTCACCTAACCGAAGATCAGCGTCACCTCTTGGACTCTCCCTTCTCTCTTGAGGAAATATCGTCTGCAACTATGTCTCTCTCTCTGAATAAAGCTCCGGGCCCGGACGGCTTCAGCACAGACTTTTACCATGCATTTAAGAAACTTTTATCTCCACACTTGCTAGATCTCTTCGACTCCTTCACTTCGTCAGCTTCGGCTTCCGCTACCTTTACCGATGCTAGAATTGTGGTGATTCCAAAGCCAGGTCGAGACCCGACCCTACCTGCAAATTATCGCCCTATTTCACTTCTCAATGTTGATTACAAAATCTTTACTAAATTATTAGCTACCCGCTTATCCAGAGTATTGGGATCCCTCATTCACACGGATCAATCTGGCTTTCTTAAACATCGCCTAATTTCTAACAATACTCGAATGTTTTTCCATATTCAAGAATCGCTTTTTCCCACTGTTGAACCAGCTGTTGCTGTTTCACTAGATGCTGAAAAAGCCTTTGATCATATAGAATGGCCTTTCCTTTTTGAAACCATGGCTCGATTCGGCTTTGGTTCTAAATTTGTTGATTGGATTAAATTGATTTACGCCTCCCCTACAGCTTCCTTGTATGTCAATGCGCAGATTTCTCCACCTTTTCCCTTGCATAGAGGTACTCGACAAGGGTGCCCAATTTCGCCTTTACTCTTCGATCTGGCTTTGGAACCCTTACTTATTGCTGTTCGTCAATCCAAGTCCATTACTGGAGTTCGTATTGACTCTGCTGAGTATAAGTTGTTGGCCTATGCAGACGATGTTTTACTCTTTCTCACTAACCCTGACCAATCTCTTACTCAATTGTTTACCCTCATTGCGGCTTATTCTGCAATTTCTGGTTATAAAGTAAACTGGAGCAAAACTGAATTTCTCCCTTTAAATAATTTTTCTCACACACTGGATTTTTCCTCTTTTTGTATCCAAAAAGCTAAAAAGGGATTAAAATATCTTGGCATTAAGTTTTTTTCTGACCCTCTGGAAACAATTCAGAGAAGTGAGGAAGCCACCCTTCAACAGGTGAAAGACATTGTTTTAAATGGTCTCCATTGCACCTCACATGGTGGGGCAGATTGGACACCATTAAGATGGTTTTGGCTCCAAAAATTACCTTTGTACTGTCTATGATTCCGATTTTTTTTTCTACTGATTTTTACCGTAACATTGATCGCCTTTTGCTCGCATTTCTTTGGAACAAGAAGGCCCCGAGAATAGCTCTGCGTAAACTTAAGGCAGATAAAGCTAGTGGGGGAGTTAATTTTCCTGATTTTCGAACGTACCACTTGTCCTTTGTTCTCCAACAGGGCTCTCATTTGTTAAGCTACACGGAACCCTCGACTCATACTCCTAGCTGGCTCCCTATTGAGCTCTCTCTTATTCATCCTTCCCCTCCCTCTGCATTCCCTGGTATGATCCTCTCTCCCCGTCTAAAGCAGAGTGGGATATTAACAACTTTGCACAGGGCGCTTCAGGAATTTGACACTTCCTGTCCCCAAGGCCAACCTACTTGGTCCAATTCTTGTTTCTCCCCCATTTGGGGCAACCCTAAGATCAAAATAGATGGCCATCCTCCCTATTGGCCTATATGGCAATCTCGAGGGCTTTGGTTTCTCTCCTCCATTGTCTCGGAAGGGCGTGTTGTTCCATTCTCCTTGCTCCAATTGTCGCATCACCTCCCTTCTACTCAATTCTTTGCTTGGCTCCAACTTTGGGAGGCGCTTAAAGCTTTTAACCTCTCGAAATTGCTCCTAGGACAGGTACCCAGTTTAGTCTCTCTTCTTGATGAACAGGGATCTAAGGGTCATCTTGCCTCAAAAATTTATAAGGTGCTTAGAAACTTTGCGAAGCCTTCTCTCACCTCAGCTTTAACAGCCGTATGGTCCATGGACCTTCAAATTGAACCTTCTGTGGGGGCATGGAAATACCTTTGGTCCTCCTCCATCCGTGTTTCTTTATCTACCAGCCTCTCCCAAACTTCCTTTTTCATAATGCACAGAGCTCTCTGGACCCCGTGGAAGTTGCATAGAGCCAAACTTCTCCCGTCCCATCAATGCTGGTCCTGTAATAATGACAAGGCCAATCTAGAACACATGCTCTTTTCTTGTCCGATACTAGCTACTTTTTGGAAGCATGTTTGGGCAAAAATGTCTTCTCTTCTCCTCCTTTTGATACCAATTTCTTACGCCATGATCATTTTAAAGGGTGCTCATCCTGATTTAGACCTCTCCATATCCCATAGGAGACTGTTAGACTTTCTACTTCTTGTTGCCTTGCATAACGTTACCTCTAATTGGAAACGGAGTGACTTACTCTCCGAATCCCTCTGGTGGAACACGGTATGCCTGTTTAGTAAGTACGAACGGGCGATGGCTATCAAACATAATCGCTTAGCCAAGTGGGATTTAATGTGGAAGCCCCTTGACAATCATGTTATCTAAAACTGTATTGCTCTGTCAGTTCTGCTTTGTCCCTTGGCGGCAGCAGCCTTGGATGTTGTATTCTTTCCTTTTTCTGTATTATCTGGCTTCTATGTCTTTCTCTCTTTACCCTTTCTCCCTTTCCTTCTTCTTCCTCTTTCTTCCATGGTTTCTTCTTCTTATTCTTTAGTCCTCCTTTCTTTCTATATTTCTCCCTTCCTTTGCAATATTAGTTGTGTTCTTATCATATTGGTGAATATTGTCAGCTGAAAATGTATAGTACTATTGTACTTGCCTTAATCATGTCTGTGATGTTTGATGTTTCTCAGACTTGTTAACTTTGTACTTACCTGTTTACGGTTGTACCATTACTTTTCTTTTGTCAATAAAAAGATTACAACTAAAAAATACATAAAATAATGTAAAGCGAGGACTGAATAGAATTGCACACAACAAGAATAATAACATATTGTGTCAAAGGAAGCAAGACAGTTCTATCTCCGAATTGAGTCCTGTAGGAACTAGAGACATAAGGCGGTAAATCCATTTCTGTTCCAAACAAAGTAAGTGTTATGAATGCAGGGGTGCGGGTACTTGCTCTAGAGGGAAGTGAGCCCTTGGACCAAGGCATGGCTCAGGAAGGAGCCCCAAGACGCACACTGTGGGAGGTGAGAGTGTCCAAGCACGGGCTGGAGCCGGAACAAGGCTGGACCAGGATCAAAACTGGAACATTGAGGAACTGGAACAAAGCCAGCTCAGACCTCCACTGGACCTGCACACACAGGTGAGACCCAGCAACACAATGCTGGTCTCGAGTAGCCCTCCGGCCACTCGGTAGCCCTTCTGGACTCACTACTTGGGAACGACGAGTGTGTGAGGCCAGAAGGAGGCTGAGGGCAGGAACAAGATGAGACTTGAAACTGAGGAACTTGGAAGACTCAGACGAGGACTTGAGGAACTTGGGAGACTCAGACGAGGATTCAAGGGACTTGGAAAACTCAGACCAGGATTCAGGATTCAGGCACTAGTACAGGGTGAGTACTGAACTACAGCATGCCCTACACAGCCGCCCATGGCTGGTCGCGGACCATGCCGAAAGTGAAGCAGACTCCAGGAGAGAAAGTGGAGACTTGGAACTGGAAACATGTCAAAGATTCAGGAGAGGCCTGCATCAAGGTGCGACCTACACAGCCACTTGTGGCTGGTCGCAGACCACGCTGAAGCAGAGCAAGTTCTGGCTTGAGTCTAAGGCATGGAAGATGCAGAAACAAAGAACTCCAAAGACCAGGAACAGGATTCAAGAGTCAGGGGTCAAGACTTCAGACCTCGGATTCAGGAACAGACCTCGGCATTAAAAGCAAGGGCCTTCTGGAGACTTACACTGCAGACGTGAAGGCAGGCCTTGTGCCACAAAGCACCCTATACAGCCCCCCATGGGCTGGTCATGGACCTCGACAGTGGCATGCCAGAAAGGTGGACGAGAAGGAAACCTGGAAGCAGGACGAAGAGCTGAAGACGGGAACATCAGGACCAGGACTGAAACATCAGAAACACGGAACATCAGGAATATCAGGAATATGGAACATCAGGACACCAGAGAGACAAGGAAGGAGTTCCAATGAAGAACAAGACCATCCACAGAGACCAGGAACAACTAACATGAAACACGGAGCCATCTGGACAGAAGCAGACCACGGAAGACCTTGTTGGACAGAAGAAGCATGGATAACCATGAAGATCCAATACAAAGGCCCAGAGTAGTGGAAACAGAACCCTTTTATAGGGCTGAACAAGGCAAGGACTGATGGCGTCATCTAATGGAGCTGCAGGGCTTTTCCCACCGCTGGCCCTTTAAATGAGATGCAGGGATGTGCACGCGCCTAGAAGGCCCGGGGACAAGCAGAAGCAGGCAGCGGCATTGACAGCGTTCCTGCCGTGTGACTGGAGGCAACAGCGGCGGCACCAGGGCTGAGAAGAGGAGCATCGGTGGCGGCTTCCTAACTGCATGAAGAGGCATACCGGCAGCAGCTCCATGCTGCAAAGAGGAGGAGTCCGCAGCAGAGCGGGCCTGCTGGGGAATGTGGCAGTGGCGCAGCACTCTGGGATGCGCAGGAAGCAAGGTCTGGCGACGGCTCCTCAGCTGCCGAGGTGGGAGAGGCCTGCCCCAGCGTCGGGCCGGGAAGATGGTCAGGCGCCAGCCGGCGTGGGAGGTGAGAGTTTGCTCATGGGATGGCTTCATGAGCAGCATCGTAACAGCAAGTTCTTATTAAAATCACCTCCCCGCCAGTCTACCAGCCCAACATCAATCAAACCAAAATGTAATATGTAATTATGTATCCCACCCACCAGCTGCCCACTATCAACCCCCATCCCTTTTTTTCATGACACAGAATGATGAATCTAGGGGTTAGCTGGATAAGTAGCTCCTCCCCATTAGACACCCCCCCCCCCCCCCATCCTGCCTCCACTTTTTTGGTTAAGTACTTATCTGACTAAATGGCTGCCGCTAAACATGGTTGATTATTGAAATAGCACCATTTAGTCAGATAAGTCTGTACTTATTCGGCTAAGTAGTGCTGAACATCAGCCTCTCAATGCATTAGCATTTAATTAGCACACTGCATTAGGTGTTAACTCTTTTTTAGCAGATGAGTAAAGAAAATGTACGTTCAGGTAATGCAGACATTTTTTACTAGTGCCTTTTTATATTGAGGGCCTCAGTAAGTGACCCCTAGTTGTTCTTGGACTTTTGAATTGGATTTTGGGAGAGTATGATTTTTTTTACTTCCTGCTCCTCTGTTTTTGATTTGTGGTCCCAAAGGCTTGGTGAAAAGTGCTGGTTAATGACAGGTTATCTCTTTTTTGATTTTGTTTTGAAAGAAAGTTTGCTTTTTGCACTCCCTTCCTTTCCAGGAGAGAGATTGCCCAAGTGATGAACAAAAGCCTCTGATTCTCTAGGATTCTGGTCCATTGCAGGACAAGGACTGAGAGTATGTTCATAAGAAGGAAGTTTTGTTTTTAATAGATGGAGGTTTCTTTATATTTTTGGGAAACCTTTCATTTCATTCCTGTTTTACTCAGTCTGAGAGACTCACACCAACATGGCAGAAATTGTTTGGAGGAGTGAATGCCAATCTGCTGCCACATTAAGAGGAGAGGAGAGCCATTGAGCTCCTCATCTAGTGCTCACTCAGTTGAAGAAGCAGAGGACGTTTGTCAGAAGGCACAGTAATGAGAACGTAGTAACATAGTAAATGGCAGCAGATAAAGAGCACAAAAACCCATCTAGTCTGCCCAGCGTTTTTAACCTCATGCCCTCCCCTGTCCCCCCACCTCAATGGTTCCAAGTTTTTACTCTCTTGAGTTTCAAGTAGTGGGATCCCAAGGTATCAATCAGGGGACACTTCAGTAGAAGGGAAGAGCCATGCCATCTACCATAGGGGGCGGCCCTGAAATCCAGGAGGGTACAGAAGGGTAACCCAAATACAAAGAACTAAGGGAACACACAATCATTTTTAAAGCTTCAGTTATACATTATGGGCCGGATTTTCAAAAAGTTACTCACGCCGGGCCTATTTTCAAAAAGCCCTGCAACGCACGTGAAGTCCCGGGATGCGTGTAAGTCCAGAGCCTTGCAAAAAGGGGCAGGGAGGGGGCGGGGCGTGGGTGGTCCAGGGGTGGAGTTGGGGCGGGGCCAGAGGCTCCAGGCATAGCGGCCATTTGCCGCTGTGCTTACTTCAGCCCCAGGGTTGAAGTAAGTTTTGTAATAAAAGATAGAAAAAAGAAAAGCTAGGGGGAAAGGGTGGGGGAAATAAGGGAAGGGTAAGTGGGGTGGGGGGTAGGGAATGGGAGAAGGCAGCATGGCTCGGCGCGGGCTCGGTGCACACAAGGTGCAAATTGTGCACCCCCTTGCGTGTGCCAACCCCTGATTTTATAACATGCGTGCGCCTGCGCACATGTTATAAAATTGGGCATACATGTGTGCACGCCGGGTAGTGTGCGCACATGTACGCCGCGCGTGCTCCTTTTAAAATCTACCCCTATGGTTGTAATCAAAAAGAGGTATGTAAATTACCAAGGTGTTTTTGTTGCAGAATTATTTCAGGAGCTTATTTAAAGAGTTCTCAGTGTTATAAAAATTGGATGTGTAGGAATAGTTTGTTGCTAAATTTATCCAAGACAGAGTTCCTGGGAATCTCAAGCAAGGTTGGGGGTAGTTTGTCTGGTCAACTTTTGCAGGATGATGTGTCCCTTTCTGTTTTGGGTTTTCTTAGGAATTTGGGAGTATGGATGGACTCGGAATTTTCCATTCAGCCACATTTAGAAACAGTGGTGAAGATGGGTCTTTATGTGCAATCTGTTTTATTAATTTTCAAACATAAAGGAACTATGTATACACAAACGGTAATATATGATACATAATGTACTCTGTTACATATCACACATTATTACAAAGAATACCAGGTCGAGAACTTATTGAAATCCCAAACCTTCAACCCTCCCTGAATGCCCTCCCCCTCCCTCCCTTGCTGAGAAGGGTGATCTTCTTGTGATCTTCTAATAGTAAAAAACAGAGACTACTAAGAATAATAGGCAGAGTTCAGTAGTCAAAATCGTTCAAAATTTGGCAACGTGTCCTGTGTGGTAGAGACTGTATAAAGGGCATCCACACCACCATAAACCTTTTCTTAGACAGCAGAGAAGAATGTTTGCTGGAGAGTAGTTCCATGCTTAATTAAACAATGATAGTATTATTCCTGTGGATAATGGAAGGGACATCAGCTTGTCTCCAAACTCGTAAAACAGCTGTTGCTGCTAGAATAAAGATTTTATAAAGCCAGAATTTGTGCTTCAGGGTGCCCGAGAAGGACCCCGGGAAGATCCCAAACAATGCAATGGATGAAGAGAAAGGGATTGTAAGGTCTAATATCCGAGAAGCAAAGTGAAAAACCTTTTTCCAAAAAGACTGTATTAAGCTGCAGCTCCAAAGAGTAACCCAAATTCACCACTTCCATTTGGCATTTAATACAGAGATTGGAATCTGCAATCTTAGGCCTAGATTCATCAATAATGCATGTGTTATCAAAAAAGGGGCATGTTTAAGAGAGAGAGAAAGAAAGAGAGAGAGAGAGAGAGAGAGACTATCTATAAGCCCTCATAGTAGTTAAATATTTATATCTCTATAAGAGGGCCTCTTTTTGAGACTTTCCTCACTCCAAATGACATAAAATCTTCACCAAGGTGTACTGTGCTGTTCATATATCTAACTCTACATGTGAAACTGGCCCCTAACCCTAAACCACCACTAACACCTCACCTGGACCTATCAGGTAGCCCTCCTAAAGAAATATAAATAGATGCACACAGTGAGGCCTTCTCCAGAGGCTCTCTCTCTCTCTCTTCTCCACTCCTTTCCTCTCCCTCCTCTCCCCAAGCCCAGAAATGGCAAAAATGCAATTCCAAAAATTTATCGCAAATTGCATTATGGCCATTTTGCACATATCGCACAGCTTAATGGCAGGGAAAAAGGTATAGTTATTTCCGGCATTACTAATTCCCACCCAATACTCCTCCCCGATCCCTCCCTCCAAAAAATTTGCATTCGCACTATGTGCTACACTGTTTTATGCATGCGATAATGCATTATCACATGTGAAAAAGCCATAACGCTCTTTCAAGCATGACCCCCTTAGCCAGGTACACTTGGTGTTGGGACAAATAGATTCAATAAAATATTTTATATCGAGTTTCTTTCATTAGGACACTGCAAGTAGTCTAGGGGATGGACAAGAAGGCAGCAATAAAAGTTGAAAGTGGAAGCTGGATCTGTAATTCATGCTGTCATTTAGTCCAGGGTATGTCCAAAGACCATGTTTTATATTGAGTTTCCAGGGTCTTACAAAAGAAGGATACAGAGTGACATTGAGGATCGTCCTGATCAACCACTGCAAAATAAACTGATAGTTCGTGTTACGCTCCTGCTTGCGGGCCTAGCCACGAGCCGGCACTTACCTTCGTGGAAGAAGCCGCCGCCAACTGACCCTCTTCTCGCAGCCAGGAGGCTGCCATCTTGCCACCACCAGACTCCTCTTCACTGCGGCAGGAGCTGTGGACTTCAGCTCCTTCTTCGCGGCCTGGAGCTGCCGACGTCACCGCTGCTCTGCAGCCTGGAGGGGCCTTCATCCCCAGTCTCGCCACGGCAGGGAGCCACTTCCAGCTGCCTCCCTGTGGCTCAGATACCGCCTCCAACGTTGGGGCCTGTCCTGCGGCCCAGCTCAGCTCCTGCTCTTCTCAGCAGCAGGACGCCGCTGTCCAGGGTCCTGCCCACTTCCCCTAAGGGAAGGATTCATGTTGTAATTTGATTTACCCCTGTTTTTGGTTATTAATGCTGATACAGAGGGTCAGATATACTTTCTGTGTTTGCACCTATTAGGACTTTGATGTCAACCATCGCCAAGTCCGGCAAGGAGGAGAGAGAAGTAACATAGATCTTACATGGCGAGGCACAGCAGAATATTTAGCCTGAAGTACAGACCTCAAAGATAAAGGGGAAACTAGTTGTGCCTCTAAAATTATGTCTGAGTAAATTGTAGCATTCATGAGCCAGTCTCCTATATGTCTCAGATTTATGGCATGATTATAAACCCGTAAATCAGGCAGCTCCAAGTCTCCCTTAGAGATAGACTTCATTAAAACTTTGCGAGCCAATCTAGGTTTCCTGCCTCTCCAAAGAAAGTGGCTAAGTACCCCATGAAACCTTGTGAGGGTAGAATCTCGGAGGAAGAACTTCCATTATAAAAAGCCAAATTGGGAGTACAGTCATTTTTACTAGGTGATCATGTTCTGTGAGCGATAGGGGTAATACATCCAAGAAAGTACCAATATCTCAGTCTTTTCCTGTAATTTGGAAATATTTATGGAATAAAGGTTGGAAATGTCTCTAGGAAGTCACACTCCCAAATATTTAAGTTGGATCCCTGCCCATTTCAAGAGAAAATCATCCTCCCACTCTGCAATATTTTAAGAGCCTATCACCATGGCCTCCAATTTGTCCACGTTTAATTTGAAACCAGCCAAAGGCCATATTCTCCAAAGGCTCAGAGAACATTACATAAAGAGTTGATGGGGGTCACAATATGCATCAGCAAGTCAAGGCAAATCCTGCCACCTTAAAAAAAGTGTTCCCACATGCTATCCCACATATATCAGCGGAAGAGTTCAGAATTCTCAAAAGAGGCTCTATTGAAATAACAAAAAGTAATGGGTACAAGGGGCACCCCTGACAAGTTTCCCTAGATAAAATAAAATCCCTGGAGATTTCCCCATTAACTAAGAATGTTGCCTGGGGGTTTGTGTATAGCGTGGTGAGAAAAGAAATAAATTGGCATTGAAAACCAAATCCCTTAAGAGCCTCAAATAAAAACTGCCAATTCACCCTATCAAAAGCCTTTTTGGCTTCAAAACTAACTAATAAGGACGTTAATTTCTTTTTGAGAGAGAAATCTAGGGAGCCCAGGACCCTATGCACATTAACAACTGCCTGACGTCCCTTAACAAACCCACCTGGATATGCAATATTAATTTGGGCAAGGTAGAGGACAAGCAATCTGCCATGACCTTAGCCAGTAAGTTAATATCACAATTTAAATGTGAAATATGGTGATAAGAACTAGGCAGAGTGGGATCACGTCAGGTTTGGGTAGAACTATTATGGTGGCTTTATTGGCATACAACAACTCTACAATAGTGGTTCAACTGGTTAGTATTAACTTAACACAGTAGTATAGCCAAAACGATTTTTTTGTGTAGGTCCCTTACTCCAAGGGTCTGTGAACCACAGACTCTAGTATGGTATAGGGTCACCTTAATTTATTTTAAACAACTTTTATATGTTTTTTTGAATTTTTATGAATTTCATAAAATTGATGTCCCAAACGTGCTGATGAACTCCAATTCCTAACGCCAATTTTGGTTCTCAGTTTGCTATATTTCAAAGATGTGAGAAATAAAAAAGCATGAATACTCATCCATTGAGTGTCCTAATCCCGACACGATCATGTTTCAGACAAAGTCCTGCCTCAGGGGATTCACTTCTGTATCAGCATAGCAACCGACAAAGTCCATCCTTTTTAACTCAGCAAATGACATCCATGGCTTTTACTTTCTTTTTGCATTATCTGCGGTCTATCTCTAGACACGCTCGCTAGTAACATGGCGGCACACCGGGGGTTCCCTTTAAACTTCTTTTACCGGAAATGACAACCTCACCAGCAGTCTCCAACCACGTCGTCTTCGGACATGTCCGCTCACTAGAGCAGTCTTCAAACAAGTCCGGATCGGTGAAAAACAAACCACAGGTTTGGGCATACTTCCCCAGTCTTCGGTCAGTCCTCTCTACATCTATATCTGCTCGCTGGAGAAATTTTCAAAAACGTCCGGCCCAGTGAAATACATCCCACAAATTCAAACACGCTACCACAGTACTTCATCAAGTCCTCTCTACATTAAATGATTATCACAATCCACCATCTAGATATTCCCACGATGCTGATAAGGTGTTTTAAATTAAAGAATACCAATTGATCTTTTCATTTAATCCAAACGGATTATTCAAACGGATTATTCAAACGTAACTGCATATCTCCCCCTCTCGGACAAGCTTGTATTTGTTCCAATATTGACCAACGTAAGTCCGTGAAAGTATGCTGTAATTGCACACAGTGTTGTACTAGCGGAGCTGTAAGTTTTAAGGTCTTTATACAGCTTCTGTGTTCTATCAATCTTGTACGGATCTTCCTCTTAGTCCGTCCCACGTAAACTAAATTGCACGGGCACTGTATAACATAAATGACACATACCGAGTCACAAGTGGTTAACGTGTTCAATTTGACAACAACATCAGAATTCGGAGCCTGCCACTGTTCCCCCGTAAGAACAAGAGCACACATATCACAATTGCCACATCTCTGGTGGCCCCCCACCTCAGGGGTCTGCCATGTTGCGAAAGTCAGCCAAACGGGACCGCAGCCAGACCCCTCCACCTACCGGCTCGGCCGACACCACCTCCTCAGACCCAGGAACCTCACTTCAGCCGGTAGTCGCAACCGGCGAGCCACACTACAGTCCTCTCTCCAGACCGCCATGCCAATGCTGCGTGCAGGACGGCGCACTGGTGGCTCCTGCTCTGGCCTTCCTCTTGACACCTGGCTTCCCAGGTGCATGCCAATTAGAAAAGTCCGCTAAAGTCTGCTAAAGTCTTGAATAAGTGACCTAAGGGTATCCAGATCTGGTCAGACAAAATTTTATAGAATTCATTAGGCAAGCCATCCAGCTCAGGAGATTTACATAAAGCAATGATTTAATCACCATGGCGAATTCTAAAATTTTAATCGGGGCATTTAAGCATTGCAAATTCTTGTTCAAAACTTGGGGCAAAGCTGCCTTAGTTAAATAAGCATATATGAAGGGAATATCACAAGACTCAGCTTTATATAAATCCTGATAGTATTGGTAAAATATATTGCTTCACCCAACCCTTGTTATTGTTTAAAGCCAGAATATGGGTCCTACCTTCCAAAGCCCTTATAATACTAGCCAATAATTTCCCCACCTTGTTCCCATATTGTAAAAGTTTATATTTGTAATAAAGCAAACTCTTCTGAGTTTTCTGATGAATAAGCTTATAGTGCTTTGGCTGCATAGAACTGTGTGCGGGTCGTAGCAGAAGGATTTTGGCAATATCTGTTTTTCGATATACCCAACTGATTCTCTATCAGAATGTTGCAGCAAAGCAGGTAAAGAAAAACATGTAGAGCACAGGAAGGAACATTTGAACCCACAGCTGATTTCAGCCAGAGCTTAGACTAATTAGGAAGTTTTTGGCTTCATCTGCAGAGGTAAAGAATTTATCTTTCCCATTGTGAAAAATGTTTAATTTGGCAGTAAAAATCAGCGTTGATCAAATGCATTGCTGTACCAGTTGATTGCAAACAACAAAAACAAAAGCCTTAGAGGTAGAATTTTAAACTGTGTGTGTCCATGTGTGCACGCTTCCTGGCGAGCGCACATGGACGTGGCTATTTTATAATATGCACGCGTCGGCGTGTACCTGTTATAAAATATGAGGATGCGCGCATATGCGTGGCGGATTTTAACATCCGCGCACGCACAGGGGGGTAAATTTTTTATTTATACGCGGCAACGCGATGGTCCCTTTTCCCAGTTCCTTCCCAGTCCGCTTCAATTAAGGAGCGGACTGGGAGGAACTTCCCTACCCCCTACCTAATCTCCCTTACCCTACCCCTCTCCTCCCCACCCTTTAAACCCTTTGTCCTACTTTTTTGGTTTTTATTTTGTTGCTTACTGCTCCTTTGAAACAGATACCCCTTTCAGATACCCCTTACATTTTGTAAAGTTCTCTTCCTCATCTTCTCCGCTGTGCTGGAGGGGGTGCGGAGAGGAAGACTCCTACTTGCATGTCTGGTGGGGATGTGCACTAGTGAGGAGTTTCTGGAGGATTGCAGACATTCTGGAATGCCAGATAAGCCTTATGCCTGTTATTTGCCTTCTCGGGCTCTAGGCCAATATTTTCTTAGCAGGTGCACAACAAAAAATGTGTGACCAATTAATCCAAGCGGCCAGGTTCACCCATAGCTACACACTGGAAGTCTGAACCGCTCATGTCATATTGGCACAAACAGGTTCACGTCAGAGCTGTGGTAGAGAAAATGACTTTTTCTCTCCAAAAGAAGTCATATCTGTATGATAGAATCTGGGTGCCCTATTGGAAATATGTCATCTTCAGGAATTCGGCCCCTAGGATTTGGGGCCGTTGGGCTCAAGCAGATGTAGGATGGGGAATATGGAGAGCTGTATTTACCGTTGTCTGTGTTGAATGCACAGATTGGCTGTAGATCATTGGTCAAATTTATATTATTACCGGTTTATGTTCATATCCTCCCTTTGTACAAAATAAAAAGTAAAAAAAAACAAACCAAAGCACTTTAGCAGCATAACAAACTCCTCAGTATAGGGAATTAACTTCTAACACAATCCATTATAGTTCATCTGAGAAAGTCAGCCAATTAACCCATTCTGAGTCTAAGATAAATGATGAGACTTCCAATGCAGGCTGCTCTCCTTGGCAGGGTTCCCATATTTTCTACTATGGGCTCTTTAAAAAAAAAAAAAAAATACAGGCCATAAACCTAGAAGTAGTGTTCAAAAATTATTCTCTCCATAGCAAAATGTGTCTTCATGGATTCCTGTTCCAGAATGCAAAAACTCTCAACAAGCAAGCCAAAGCTGGCAAACCGTGCTGGACCAAAAAGAGCAGCATAGACCCTGCACTACTTCAATGTCACCTTTATACCAGTAGATGCCACTCTGGGCCTCATTTTCTAAAGTATCGCAGGCCTGCGATACTTTAGGAAATGAGGGGCGGGGGGCCAAAATGGGGGGCTGTCCTGCGCTAGCCGGCAGCAATTGCACCGCCGCAGTGCAATTGCTGCCGGTTTCACACCCAATAGTGCCACCATAGAAGGTGTAGCTATTGGGCACGAACTAGGACGTGAAAAGGGCCTTACCTTTTCGTTGTCCGCAGCGTCTTCGTGGAGTCGGCCCCAGTAACGCCCCGACTCTTCCTCTTCCGGGGCCGACTCCACCCCCATTTTGGTATCACACGCGATAAGGGACTTTTCGCGTGCGATCCCTCTGGAAAATGAGGCCCTCTGTGACATACTCCAATCTTAAAGGTACATATACCACATTGCCCTATCTATCACTGAAAACAATGCTGTCCATTACCTCCTATGTGCAGAAGTTACGTAAGTTATGTAGAAGTTAAAAGGTAACCTATTAATGGCATATGGATCAGAATTGTGATCTGGGCCACTTAAAGATTTTTAAATTATTAAGAAACACATAAAATGTATGTAACCCCTGGGTAGAATAGAACCCTGGTGCTGACCCCAAGGACATGTAGAAATAAAATAGACCCTTCTTGCACCAGTTCTCATCAGCTAGCTTAGCTTTTCACTTCTAAGATTCAGGGCTCCCTATGGGGGGAAGCATAGTCTCAAGGTCCTTTTGCATTAACCAATGTACACAGCCCCTTTTCCAGTCTCTGTAAACAACACTGATAATCTCCACAGTCTATAGCAGCAATAATCACACTGAGAAGCAATGTGGTTTCCAACTCCTTTACTTATAGTTGTTAAATTGACTGAAGATCCTTTACAGAACTTAGGTTTTAAATAAAGTTGAAGAACATTAATGAAGAATACAGAATATAGTAAATTTGTGACCTAGTAAATTCTTTACATTCATGGGAGCCAGTTCTCTAACAATTGATCTCCTCCTCTTTTTCAATTACTCAGATTGAATAAAGCATAAGCCTTCTTCCAGCTCCCACATTTATTTTAAGCTTCTCTCAATGTGGAATGATTAATATTTAGTCTCGATGACTATTCAGAACACAGCAAGTCCCAATTCCCATACCTCTCCTGCAGTCTTCTTAAATATCTTAGATCTTCTCCTGAAAGCACCTTTGGGCACTCTCCTCGCAAGTGCAGCTAATTTGAGTCAGTAGAAAACCCAACACTTGCATAATACTTTCAACCACTTTCCTCGGGGATTGGATAGGAATCCATTCTTCTCTGATGAAACCTCCACTCCTCGGGCTCTTCCTATGTGAAAGATGCCTCTTCTTCCCAATGATTGAAAACTGAGTCCCTTCTTCTATGTATACAGAGAAATAGAAATACAAAGCTGAGTGTGCACTGTAGCTGTTACTGTGACTTCCGTACTGGTATGAACCTATGTTTCCTACTGACGTCTGGAGTGAGTAGCATAGCTCTTTACAGTACACTCCTATAATGCACTGTGATGAAGAAGGAGAAAACCCCTCTGTCCCTACTCAGATCCCACAAGGAGCTAGGTCCAGTCTCAGAGCCAGGCCAAGGTGCAGAATTACCAGGTTAGAAAAAAAAAAATCTAAAAGTTTCACTTTCCAAAATTCCCCAGGCAGGTGCAGGCTGGTGCAAGCAGAGGGGTGAGGGAAGTGCAAGGGGGGTGGGGGGGTGCTGGATCTCAAAGGAACCATTTGATATGCAGGGATGGAACCTAAGCTGGGAGGGACTATAGCCAAAAGGGGGAGATGCTAGTCCCCAAGAGGCAGAATGAGAGCTGTTTCGGGGGGAGGGGAGGCAGCAGAAAGCCAGGACTCTAGAGATAACTCTGAGTTCACGGACACATTGGAATAATATAAAGGAAGGTAGGCTCCAATCAGGAGCTATTACAAAGAGCTGCTTAATGCAGAAAAAAATTATCGAGAACAGAATATAAGAACATAAGAAATTGCCGTACTGGGTCAGACTAAGGGTCCAACAAGCCCAGCATCCTGTGTCGGGGGGCGTGTCGCAGCAGCGCATCATTCGGGGGTGAGGCCGCGGGCATGGTTCCGGCCCGGGGGCATTTTGTGGGCGTGGCCGAGGCCTCCGAAACAGCTCCCTGGCCAGCTGGCAGGCGTAACTTTTAAAACAAAGGTAGGGGAGGGTTTAGATAGGGCTGGGGGGGGGGTGGATTAGGTAGGGGAAGGGAGGGTAAGGTACGGGGGGGGGGGGGGGGAAGGAAAGTTCCCTCCGAGGCTGCTCCGATTTCAGAGCGGCCTCGGAGGGAATGGAGGCAGGCTGCGCGGCTCGGCGTGTGCAGGCTGCCGATTTTGGGCAGCCTTGCGTGCGCCAACCCCAGATTTTAATGGATACGTGCGGCTACATGCGTATCTATTAAAATCCGGCGTACTTTTGTTTGCGCCTGATGCGCGAACAAAAGTACGTGCGGGCAAACTTTTATAAAATCTACCCCAAAGGGAAGTACCATTTTTCGATTTAAAAAAAAGAAAAAAGAGAAATTAATTTCCATATTTACCCATTGGTCCTGAGTCCATCTGTCTACACTAAGGAAAATGAAATTATCAGGTAAGTAATTTCTCCAATACAACATGTTTTCCACAGAGCAATTTTAAAAAGCCATTTATGCACTTAGGGCCAGATTTTAAAAACTACGTGCGGGCATAGATTTGTGCGTGCAACCCGGCGTAATATACACGCGTAACACTTTTTGAAAATCTGCCCCTTAAAGTGCTCTTACACAGGAAAATCCTACAGACTATTCAATGGCATATATTGTAGCGAGTTTTAAAAGCCTACTTAACATGGGTAAAGTGTATTTACATATGTAAAATCCAGTTTTAAGCATGCTAATGCTTTTGAAAATCAGGCCTTGAGTGTATTTCAGTGGGAGGAGAGGGAGGTTGAAATCCCCAGCAGGGTTACACTCCTGAAGGGGGATATTTGCAGAGAAAGCACACTTTTAATTCATTTTGCACTGCTGAGATAGGATATTTGTGGAGAAAGTGCAGGCAGCCTTATAACTAAGGGTAAGAGCTTTTACCAAGATTTTTTCTAAATATCACTGAGACATTTATAAGTGTGCAGAAAGTAGTTTGCCTTCAGTGGTTTGGTTTTTTTTTGACTGCACACAGAGCCTGAGAGACAGAGGTTACCAGAGTTCTCATAATTACTGCTGGATCATTTACAAATGGGCAGAAAGCAGTTTACCTTCAGTGGGGTTTTTTTGCAGAGTGGATATAAAGCCAAAGTGGGACAGCCTTTACAAGGATTCTTCAAATTACTACTGGGACATTTGCAGGTGAGCAGAAAGCAGTTCACCTTCATTGTTTATTTTCTTTCCAGGATGGATATGGAACCTGAGAGGGACATCACTTGCCAGTGTTTTTTTTTTTGTGCGTGTATGTGTACTACTGGGTCATTTAAAAGAGTATGGGAAGCAGTATACCCTCATTTGTTTTGTTCTTTTTCCATGAACCTGAAAAATAACATTGTTTGACACTAACCCCTAGATTATCATTCTGCTATATTTGTAACAGAATGATGAGGCGTGAAAAAAAAAGGGGTGGGGGGCGATAGTGGATAGCAGGCCAAATTGTGGCGGTATGGTTTCGCTCGCCGTGGTGCGGCCACACTGCACACTATCAACCCCATAGCGCCACGGGAAAAGGTGTAGTTATTTCCCGCGGTGCTGCCGGCGATAATGTGAAAAACATTATCGCCCACAGTGCTGCCGGGAGATAACTCTGCCCAAACCCTGCCCATACTTCTCCCCTTCTCCTAATACTGCTGCGATGCGGCCGGTATCGCGTGCGGTAGGGCCTTAGCGCGTGCGGTAAGGCTGTACCGCACGCGATACCAGTACATCGCAGAATAGAATATGACTCTGTAAGTTTGCAGTAAGAGTGTGTTCTTTTTGGGTTTTTTTGGCACAGCTGAGGCAGAGGCAAAGTTAACAGCTGTTAGTTAAGACCACCTTGTGGAATGGATACAGGTACTAAGGACTATTTTTCCAGATATCCATTGCAGGAGTTTGGAGGCTAGGCCAAAAAAGGGTTGCACCATTCCAGTTAAAGAGAACAGAGAACAAATCCCCTACATGCACCTAGAAGTGCTGTGCTGCCAGCAGGCCCAAAAGTACCTCACTATTGGTGAGGAGCTGGTTGTTGTGATACATGTGGGTACTAATGAAATAGGAAGTGTGGGAAGGAGATTCGGGAAACAAAATTTAGGCTCTTAGGTAGAAAGTTGAAATCCAGAACCTCCAGGCCAGCTTTTAAACTAGAAGACAGTCGCTCAGCAGCATATGGTTCGGAGGAGATATCTTCGAAAGATACTAATGAAACAGGAGAGTTAGGGAATCTCAGCAGAGAGGTTCCAATAAAAGCAAAAGTAGTCCATGTGGCTGTAAGTAAAGACCCACCTGAGTTAAAAGATTCCAAACAGTGGCATAGCAAGAGTCTCCAGTTACACTAATTGCCATAACCACATCCTCTGGCAATGAATTCCAGAGCTTAATTATGCAATATACATTGCATGAAAATGAATTTTCTCTGATTTGTTTTAAATGAGCTACTTGCTAACTTCATGGAGTATCCCCTAGTCCTTTTATTGTCTGAGAGAGTAAATTACCAATTTACATTTACCTGTTCAAGTCCTTTCATGATTTTGTAGACCTCTTTCTTATCCCCTCTCAAGCATCTCTTCTCCAAGCTGAACAGGGAGGGAAAAAAATGTACATTGTTACTGTTCTTTGTCTGCTCTGAACTGATTCTAGCCACACCCTAAACTGCAACATAGCTGCTTATAAAGCAAAGAGAAACCAATTCCAGATCTCCTAGATGGGAGGAGCCGAGAGGGTTGGAAAGTTAAAGAAGTGTCAAATATCTAGGAAAGGAAATAATGGGTCGATTTTCAAAAGGCCATGCGCATAAAAAATAGGGGTTACGTGCATGGCTGGGCCTTGTGCATGCCACGTGCATTTTAGAATGGGTCCAGCTATGTGCGGATCCCCTGTGCCAGGCCCTGAAAAGGGGCAGGCTGGGGGGGGCATGGTCTGGGCGGGGAGAGGCGGGCCTGGAGGTGGGCCTGGACAGCGCCATCAGCTGCTACCCCGTGAAAGCACGCACTGGCAGCCGGCCGGCGCAAACTGATTACTTCTGCTTCGGAGGAGCAGTTAGTAATCTAACAATAAAAAAGTAAGTAGTTAGGAAGGGGTTAGGGGTCGGGGAGGAGAGGAGAGGAGAGGGGAAAGGGTAGGAAGGTTAGGTAGAGGTATAGGGAAGTTCCCTCCCAGTCCGCTGACACACGCGTGTTATAAAATAGCTGCATCTATGTGCGTGCGCCAGGAACCACTTGCACATGGACGGGCGCATGCTCCTTTTAAAATCGACCCCTAAGGGCATATAGTGGTGGACTGGATGGTCTGGCCACAATAACATGATCAAATTTGACTTAATGACTAGAAGGGTTTCATTAAGTAAATCCACAGCTCTAGCCCTAAACTTTCAAAAGAAAAGCTTTGGTAAAATGAGGAAAATAGAAAAAAAAATATCATCTTAGAAGCTCAGTCGAGATGTATTCCATGCATTAAAAAAGGTGGAAAGAAAGCCAAACAAGTGCCAGCATGGTTAAATGGTGAGGTGAAAGAGGCTATTTTAGTCAAAAGAACTTCCTTCAAAAATTGGAAGAAGGATCCATCTGAAGAAAATCATAAGCACTGGCAAGTGCAGATATTTTTTAAGCTCAAATTATTGAAAAGGATTTGACTGCTTCTTTCTTTGGCTGTTTTTTGGCTGGTGGTTCAGACTTTTTTTATTGCCTCAGATAGATTATTGGAATGGGCTGTTAGTGGGACTCTCAGTAAAGAGTGTTCACAGGTTGCAGGTTATGCAAAACATGGCAGCAAGGTTGATTTATGGATACCCTCGAAAAGTCAGTGCTGCTCCCTTATTGAGGCAGCTGCACTGGCTTCCATTTCAGCAAAGAGTACAATTTAAGATTATGAATTTAATGTTTAAAGTGTCTAAAGGCCAGGGAGCAAAGTACTTACAACAGTTGGTAGAAATTATACACCTAGGAGATGCCTTCATTCTGCATCAGAGATTTTGCTTAGAGTATCAACAGTGCAGGAGGTATCAAGAAGGGCAATCAGGACTTGGCTTTTCTCTGTTATAGGACCAGAACTGTGGAACTCACTCAGCACCAAAAGAGTTGCGGTTGGAGTTAAAATTAACTGCTTTTCTGGAAAAGGGTGAGATTTTGGCTTTTCCCATTTTAGATTTGAATGTAGTAGGTTTTATTGTTTAACAATGTTATTGATGTTTTTTTTGTATTTGAAAATTATGTAATAATTTTTTAAAGATTTGTTTTACTGTCAGGCAGGAAACCTGTGAGGGAATCGGTTGGATCATTATATGACTGAAGGGTGAAAGGAACACTTAGGGAAGTGTACATACCCTTGAGCACCAAACTATGGGGCCGATGCAATACAGTGCGCTCAGCCAAGCACACTGTATAACCTGCAGTTGGACGCGGGTTATTGCATAAGGGGATTAGGTAGCACCCTAGAGGCGCTACCTAATCCCCTTATGCAATAAGGGGATTAGCGCCTCCACAATGCACATCCAATGTGGAGTGAAACTAATAGTGCTCATCACATGCAAATGCATGTGAATGAGGCTATTAACTATTCACTCCCAATGCAAAAAAAAAAAAAAAATGTGCGTCTAAAACATACATTTTTTAACTCAGAAATTAACGCTTGCCCGGAGCATTGCGATATTAAGTAGGAGGTACAAATCTTTCCAAAAATAATTTAAAAAATAGATTAAAAAAAAGCGCTGGCAGTCAGGATCAGGAAACAGATGCTCAGTTGACAAGCGTCCATTTCCTGAACCCCTGGCTGTGCGCCGTTTAGGGAAACCGCGTCGATAAATTTGGCATCGGTTTTCGTAACCAGCAGATGGCTGACGCTCACAAGCTCCTCTTATCAAGGAAGCACTAGGAGCAAGCGACCCTAGTGCCTCCTTGATAACACAATGCCTAATTTAAATATTGCATGGCACCCCAGGAGGGGCACTTAGGGTTATGTTAGGAAAGCAGGCGCTTCCTGTTCAGCACCCGCTTTCAGCTTACAATTATTGATTCAGCCCCTATCTTGGGCACTATCACTTGCGTAGCCAGATGGTAAGGCTATTGGGGTTTCCGCTTTTAAAGATGGTATGGAGATAGTTTGCACACCCAAAGTGTCTTCACCAGAAAATTAAATTAAAGGATTTTATTTTGCTAGCAAATGGATAATTTTCTAGGTTCTTCACCTCTAGAAACAAGTGTGATTATTGAACAAAAAAACTTTTCAAGAAGTCAATAATTTCAATGAGAAATAGTTTACTTCTGGTGCACAAAAAAAAATAATTTTTCCCTATGTGACTCACATTCTAATTCTTAAAACAGTTTAGAATAGAAACTGGTTCCTGTACAATAAGCCTCTAAAAGGAGGGTTGTGTTAGGTCTTTTCCAGGTTTCACCAGTACTGTTATATGGGCCTTATTAAAGTCATTCAGAAAAGTACCTTTGGCTAGCCCATCTACATTAAAAAGAATTAGGGGCTGTGTGACCTGAGCCTGCAAAGTTTTATAATAATCATAAGAGAACCCATCTGGGCCTGGAACTTTTCCTTATTTACTTGTCCAGCTAACATTTAAAATTTCAAAAGATTGGATAGGCCAATTTAAGTAGGCCAATTTTTGTTTTGTGACGTGGAGAATAAACAAATTCTGGAAAAAGGATTCCTCCTCATCTATGCCCCCTATTCTATCATCAGAATATAAAGCTTCATAGAATTGTCGCAAAGTCTCACAAATATCCGGGCGATGGATAGCCCAGGTGCCCTGACGAGTCTTCAGACTGTTAATGTAAGTTTTATTTTGTTGGACCCTAACCACGTTGGCCAATAGCCTACCTGACTTGTTCCCATATTTGAAAAATGTA
This sequence comes from Rhinatrema bivittatum, assembly GCF_901001135.1. Taxonomy (NCBI): domain Eukaryota; kingdom Metazoa; phylum Chordata; class Amphibia; order Gymnophiona; family Rhinatrematidae; genus Rhinatrema; species Rhinatrema bivittatum. Next base: position 302,273,126 of record NC_042618.1, read on the forward strand.
TGCGCTGAGTAGTGGAGCAACCTCTGCGCTCTTTGGTGTAGACAGGTTTATAGACTAGTAAGAATGGATGTATATTCTGAATTTGTAACCTTGGAGACCTGCCTAATCATTTTTTCTTTAGCCAATTTCAATTTAGATTCTAGTTATAAAATCATTTCATTCAGCCTTTTGTTTCTGCTTTTCAAATATGAGATTATTTCTCCTCTTAATACAGCTCTACTAGTTTCCCAGAATAAACCTGGGTCTGAAGCATGCTGGGAGTTTAGGGAATCAAATTGTGTCCACTTAGATTGTAAATGGTCTGGAAATCGGCATCTTGCCTCAGAAAGGAGGGAAATCACCATAACCAGTCTCTTCAGACAGAATTATCCAGTCTAATATTTATTCAAATAAGGGCATGGTCCAAGACATTGGCATTACGAATAGTAGCACCACTTATTTGGAAAACAAGTCTTGAGATCCTAGAATATAATCAACCCTGGGGCTCGGGAGACATGTGTATAATCTCATTCATCTGGGTACAACACTCTCTACAGGTCTAGAATTTGCAGATGGCTACATAGATAGGCAATACCCTTTCATTATCTATACCCCGGTTCTGAACTATACAGCAGGATCTATCGATCCCTGGGTTGTGAACATAATTAAAATCCCCCACAACTATTAACCAGCCCTTCCTGTGTACTGCAAGGAGATGTACTAATCTGATAAAGAACACATGGCTATAAGTATTAGGGCCATATAAATTGCACAGGATAATATCCCTACCCGCAACTTCCCCACTAAAATAGAATATCTTCCCTCTGGACCCTGAAACTCATTTTCCAAATGGAAGGTCAAGTTCTCGTGAAATAGAATGGCTACACCAGCCTTCTTCCCTATAGCAGGGGTGCAATATATGGATCCCACCCACTCACATGGGTGGGTGGGATCCAGGGTTTCCTGGAGACATGTAATGTCCATCTTGGACCTCTTAAGTGGCTGTAGAACTTTAGTGCATTTGATAGGACTGCCAAAACTATTAACATTTAAAGAGGCCAATTGAATCTCATCACCCATACTTCAAAGTTCCCACATCCCATCAAAAGCCCTCCCATATTTGCTCATCATGGGCCTCCCAGCCTATTTATTTATTTAAAAGTTTTTTATATACCGCAAATAGGACAGTAGTCTGACCGTCTAAGCGGTTTACAGTAAAACATTCATAATTAAAAGACAAACCAAGCAATCATAAAACTACATCACATTTGCAATACATCATAATTCTAGACCCATAACATTTCCACGTAGACCCCTAATACCATGGGAAGTGAATAGTCCAATCAGGAAAACAAAGCAAGAATCCCCACCATTAGCTAGATTTTGAGAATTCTGATTCAAAATTACATTCCTCTCTACCCTAAACCATCAAACCCTCCCCCCTCCCCCTTCAACCATTAATTCCACAGTCAAAATCTCCATAGTAAGGAGGACGGAGTATGTTCGAGAGGTGTACAGTCACCATCCCCCCAAGAAAGTGCCAGGAAAAGGAAGAGGGTAAAAAGAACCACCAAGAGAGAAAATGTGTAGAAGAAGGAAAAGAATAGGTAAGAGGAGCCCACAAGAACTACATGTTTTCTCCAAAGCAACTATTCATCAGGGCTGAATAGTCCTAACACAGGGGTTAAAACCTACACAAAGGAATATAAAAATATAAATCAGTCCTGCAACATGGAGCTCCATATAAAATATAACAACCATGTTACCTAAAATCCATGTGGCAGATCCCATTAACAGAAACAGTAACACTGTCCCACACACCAGAAGCATCTCAGGGTCCAACCAGTTTGTAGTTGTTGTGATCTCCCAGACCCAGTCCACCAGGGGGGACCCCTCCAGTGCGGCCCCACTCGTGCCCTGGATTGTGGCTGACATTGCCAATGGCCTATCAAAGTTGCTGCTACTGTAGAGTAAGTCTTAATAGGCACGACAGAGTGAAGAGGAACAGCCCTCGCAACATGCAGAAGTGTGCACTATACCGTAGTGCTATCCCATGCTTAAGCGAGCCATGCTTTCCGTCCCCCAGAGGAGAGTCCATAGGCGATCATGGAGTAGTATATCTGTGGGGTCCCCGGTAAATAAAATCTTAGCATAAGCACAGAGGAAATCCGCCTCCAGCGTGACCCATCACTCGTCTCTGGATCCACCATGTTGACTTCAAACGACAGGAAGTAGTCACCAACCTTGCCAGGGCATAAGAGTGATGAGCTGTCACAACAGGGAGGAAGGCCAGGCATTAGTCTGCAGCCAATTCACGGGCGGGCAGTCTTCTGCACAAACTTTATTAACAGTGGGGAACTTGGGCAGAAACAATGCCTTGGCGGCCATCTTAAGTCTCAAACAGAAAACATATTTTTAATACTTTGATAAGAATTCTGCTCACAGTAAAACATCTGCGAACTCTTTTGCATCAGTCGCTACCTCAAACAGGTGCATTTTTCCTGCATGCCAGATTTGGAGGTTCACTGGGTATTGGAGTTGAAAGCACACTTGTTTTTGGTTTAGTGCACTACAAATTGGATTGAACAATTTATGGCGCTGCAGGAGCTGAAAGGAAAAGAACTGAAATACTTACCAGGTACTTGTAGCCTGAATTGGTCACTGTTGGAAATAGGATGCTGAGCTTGATAGATTGTTGGTCTGACCCAGTATGGCAATTTCTTATGTTCTTAAATAATCGAATGGGAATCTCTTGGTAAAGTAACTAACATTTCTTCCTGTAGGCTTGCATTAGCTTTTGTTGTGTAGCCACAACTTTAGCAATAATGATGCAGGGTCTGTTGTCACCATCACGTCTGTTCCCCAAATGGTGAGCCCTCTCTATATGAAGCACCCCCACCAACTCTGTGAGACCCAGGGCCTTGGGCAGCCATGATTCTATAAAGGATTACAGATTTCTATCCTCTATAGTCTCTTGTATGCCCACGATCCGTATATTGCTGCGACATGATCTATTTTCTAAATTGTCAATTGCCTCTGTCTGGGCACTGAAGGTTTTTTCAAAGCAATGGTTTTGTTTGTAGTTGCTAGGAAGTTGTCCTCTAGGCTAGAAATGTGGCCTTCCACATTTTCCATCCTGGGATGCAATTCAGAAATCGCACTGTTTAAATCTGTTATTTGTACCGAAAGATCTTTAATTCTGGCAAGCAGAGACCACTGCATTTGTTACCTGTAGCATTAGGTCTGAGATGGCGTCGCTGGAGAAGGGAGAACTTGCTGACTTCTCAGCAGCTGCAGCCAACTTGTTTGGAAGTACCTTTGTTTTTTCTTTTTCCTTTCTTCCCCTAATATCTGGTGATTTTTGCATATATGTATCTGTAGACATACACCTAGTCCACAGAGCCAGATATAAAAGCAGAAAGTCACAGATGCCTGTGATATCCAATGATAGAGAAGGGATGGTGCCTGGAGCTTGAACTAACATGTCTGCCATAACCTCCTAGACTCTTTTCATATTTGTTTTTACATATTTAATGTAATTTTCTTTATCCCCACTGTATTTCCTTTCATTGTACACTATTTGGTAGAGCAGTGGTTTTTTATTATTTTTTTTTGTTTAAGACTGTTTTGCAATATTGTATGCTCTGCTTATCCTTATTTCATTATTGTGTATAATAAAAATGCAATCAAAAGTAAATTATAGATAAAATTAAGTGCAACACTCACGGTTAGGACAACTTGTAGCAGGAGGTGCTGTCTCCTCAGGAAACAAAGTTAAACACACAGTTCAGACAGAAATGTTGAATGAGCTGCCTACTCTTTATCCTTAGGAACTGTAGTTCCTAGATGGGCCCAAATTTTTATCTCTGTGCTTAGGGTAATGCCCTAAAAGCAGACTGCCCTTCAGGGCTGCCTGATCCTGCTCTTTTGAGCGGTGTCTAACATACACTTCTTTATACCACTATCTGTAAATAGCTGTCCATATTTTGTAATGCACTGAACAATTATGAAATGTCCTTCTGTGGCTTGTGTTTTACTTACATTTAAGCTCATAAAACTGTTTTGTTTCTCATTTTTTGCTACTCCCCTTTTGATTGATTTGGTCATGTCCATTTCATTAAGAGAGGTTTTTTCATGCTTCTTTACAAAATAGCATCAAACACTTGGGAGCCGATGCAATACAGTGCACTCAGCCGAGCACACTGTACAACCCATAGATGGACATGGGTTGTAGAGACTCTAACTAATCCCCTTATGCAATTATGCATCCAATGCGGAGTGAAACTAATAACGCTCATCACATGCAAATGCATGTGAATGAGCCTATTACCTATTCACTCCCGATGCAAGAAAAAAATGTGTGTCCAGGATGCTCATTTTAGTGATCAGAAATTAACGCCTGCCTGGAGCAGGTGTTAATTGCTGAGTGTTCCTTAAACTAGTACAAAAAAGCAGAAAAAAGGCAAAACAAAACTAAATTGACTTAAAAAAACAAAAAGTTACAAAAAAAATGCCAGCAGTCCGATGCAGGAAACAGAAGCTCAATAGACAAGCACCCATTTCCTGAACCCCTGGCTGTGTGGCATTTAGGAAACTGTGAGACTTTCTGTGCAATTTTGCTTCTCACTGTGAACAGCAGAATTCTTGACATGAGCAGCAGGCACTTCCTGTTCTTTGTACTTTGGAAGTCTAAGGGGTGAAGAGTGACAGTGAAGGACCAAGGCACAAGATGTGCCTACCTCTTATATCACAACAGGGATTGGGAGAAGCAACTGGAGACTTCCTTGGCAGGAACTAGCTAACATAATAACTGAGTGAAGCTGGGAGGGAGAGGCACTGTCATAGCTCTCCAGGCGTGAATTGCAGCAGTATGGTGTGGAAGTGGGCTCAGCGCAGTTTCGAGCTACAGCTCCCCATCAGTTCACATTAGGGCATGCTTTCATTGGCTGAGCGCCTGTCAATTTGGGCGCACATGGATGGACGCGTGTGACGTCACGGTGTGCGTCACGCACGCCCGTCTATGTGCTTTCATTGGCCTGAGCGCCCGTCAATTTGGGTGCTCCGGCCAATGAAAGCACATAGACGGGCGCGCATGACGCACGCCGTGACGTCACGCACGCCCGTCCATGTGCGCCCAAATTGACGGGCGCTCAGCCAATGAAAGCATGCCCGTCTATGTGCTTTCATTGGCTGGAGCGCCTGTCAATTTGGGTGCTCCAGCCAATGAAAGCACATAGACGGGCGTGACACACGCCGTGACGTCACGCGCGCCCGTCTATGTGCTTTCATTGGCCGGAGCGCCCAAATTGACGGGCGCTCAGGCCAATGAAAGTACGCTTCGCTTCGCTCGTGCCGTGACTGGAGAGGGCACAGAACAGTGGGCTCTCACCCGACTTGACATTTTGATGAGGGCTGAGCCAGGAGAACCGGGACCTGCGCGGGGGGGAACGCTGCAAGCCGCTTTCACCGCCGGCTGCCCCCTCCGGAGGACGGCAGAGAAGGGAAGGAGCTGAAAGCAACAAAAAGTAAGAAAACAACAAAAAGTAATGTCGAGTCACTTCGGGAGGAGGGGATTTTAGGTTTTTAGAGGTTTCCTTTTGGGGGAAAGTTTGCCGTCTACCCTTACCTCTAATGCAGGGGTAAGGGTAGGCGGTAAGTTAGCAGGTTAAATGTGCGGCAAAACGGCAGGGTAAAATAGCGATAGTCGGGGCGGGCATTACTGTATGGGAGGGAATAGCTAATTCGATCATTTACATGTAATATACATGCCGCGTGCGGAAGAGGTTACCCGGTGATTTAAAGAGGTGGTAAGGATGGGTTAAAGGGGATAGTGTATCGCAGGAAGGGCTAACATGGCCGGAAAGTGAGTAGAAAGTGGGTTAGGAGCGGGGTAACCGCAGCCCCACTTTACTGTATCAGCCTGTGTGTGATGGGCTGAAGGCAGGGGAGGGCAGAGTTTGATTTGTTGCAGAATTGCTCCAGCAGTGTGAGTGTCAATAAAAATCATCTTGTGTGCTGCCTTTAGCTCCTGTTCCATATGTTGCCTACCCCTGATATAGTGGAACTGGAAAAGGTAGAGAGAAGGACGATCAAGATAATAAAGAGGATGGAATGGCTCCCCTTATAAAGAGAAGGGTAAATAATAGGGATGTGCATTCATTTTCAACAAATGTGGCATCCACAATGAATATGTCCCTATTCGTTTGATTTGTGGGACCACGAAACAAATGGCGATCTCCCACGAATGAAACATATCATATTAGTTTCATTCATTTGGTTCACAGTGCTTTCTTAGCAGCCTTTTGAAATAGGAGACGGTCATGTGTGAGTATCCATAGCAACAACCAGCCCTTTCCTGTGAGTCATAAGTGACCTCACAGACCTGTCAGATAGATTGGCAAGGAGACCAGATTGCCAACATATCAGAGCAAAGCATTTTTCTAATTCAGCCAATCGATGCTCTCAGTGCTCTGTGAAGCTGTTCCTGCTGTACTTCTACCTTAAGCAAACATACCACACAGTGCACTTTCTTATTGGCTTCTGTCTGAGAAGGTCATTCCTTCTGAGCTCTCTCCGAGTGTCTCAAATCTTTATTCAATTGCTATTGCTACTTTGCTAGTTTGCTACAATTAATTTTCTATTCCTGAACAAGATATTTGTTCTTTTTTGCTGCTGTGCCTGCCAGGCAGCCAGGCTTTTTTTTTTACTGCACTTTTTTTTTTATTGAACTCAGACTGTCTCTCTATCTCTCCCACTAAGATAAGCTGCCAGCAGTGGCATTTGGCTGCTGATCTTACCCCCCTGGGGTAGGTTTCAGGCAGGGTTTGGGTGGTGTGGATGGGAGATAGTGTAAGAGTTCCAGTGGCTGACTGGGAGTTGGTATTTTCAAACAACAAGCAGCATCACTGTAGGGATTGGGCTTGCTGAGGCTTCCAGTCTTTTCTCTGGAGTTTCATTTTTTGTGCACACAGAGCAGTCTCAGTTGTAGTGTACAGCAAGACAATGCACTGTATGTGTGTGTGTGTGTGGTTTTCCACACTCACGTATATTGGTACAGAGGTATTCAGTCACCAATAAAGAAATAATCCTTTTAACTGAAATCCCTAGTAGGCAGTGACAATAAATCCATGATGTCAGGGAAAGGTAGACATGGTCAAGTGATTGGCATTGGCAGAGGAGGCACTTCAAAAGGCAGTGCCAGTCCCCCATTAAAGATAAAAAGGGAGCTGTTCCAATTTAAAATCTCTGGAGGGGCAGGCAGTTCCATCCAGAAAAAACTTAAATTTAAACATGATGCACCGCCACCACCTGTTTCTGACCCTGTTGTTTTGGAGGTAAGAGAAGAGAAGGCTGAGCCATCCAAGACAAAAGAGTGAGACCCAAAACAGCAGTGCGACAGCAGACTCTAGTTTGCACTGACAATGTAGCACAGACACTGTTTGCTTCTGATTCCGATGAAGAATCATCTTGTGTTGGATTCTCTTCATCAGAAATGGAAGAATTAATAGCTGAAGAAGGTTTAGGAGGATTAGTTAGTTCTGTCTTAGCCTCCACTTCAGTGCTGGAGGGGAGAGATGAAACTGATGATGATGATGAGGAAGAGCAGTCAGCGCAGGCATAGAATGTGACTGATGCCCCTGGCATTGCTTCTCAGGGTACATCTACTACTTCAACTCCAATGCCAGCTTCCAAACCGAAGGCTTTAGAGAAAGGATCACGAAAGAAATCTGTGATGTGGAGCCACTTTAAAGTGACGGAGGACCCGCATTTTGCTCAGTGTAATTACTGTGCTAGGGCTATTAGCAGAGGCAAGCAAATGGGACATCTAACTAATTGGTCAGTCCCTGTCACATGGTAGGAGCACAAGATGGCACCGGCCATCCAGTGCTCCTACCATGTGACAGGATCCGGCAAATGGCACGGATACCCCGTCACATGGTAAGGGCAAAGGGCCATCGGCGCCATTTTGATTAGTGGCAGCCGACGGCCTGGGAGCCGGAGGACGGCCCAGAGCGGGAGATCACGGGAGATTGCTCCCAGAACCCCCACTGGACCACCAGGTACCTCTAAAAAGGTTTTTTTGGGGGGGGTCGGGAGGGTGGGGGAAGCTAAGGGGTTACTTTTAAAGGGTCAGGGTGGGTTTTTTGTTTATCAGCTGGGGCGCAGCCAATAAACAAAACGTGATCGGGCCCGATGGAAAAAACCCCACATGTGAATCGGAACCAGAATCCGAACCGATTCCGGTTCCAATTCACATCTCTACTGCTAGCTAAGGCAGAGGGAAGTGTACATTTCACCTGCGATATCTGGACTGCCATGAATGCTTCACACTCTTACCTCTCTCCCTGACAGCACACTGGTGTGACCTGGCTGAGGTAGGGGCAGGCAGCATCTCTATTAGTGAACAAGTATCAGGATGGAGGTGGGCTTTACTGCACACCCACCTGATGGATGAGGCCCATACCTCAGCCAATATTCTAGCATGCATCAGACAGATGGTGGCAGGCTAGCAGGTATACCAGAGAGACAGGAATCTTCAGGCAGGGTTCTTTGTCTCAGACAATGGTGAAAACATGGTAAAGGCAATATCCGACAGGGACTTTCAGGACATTCGATGTTTTGCACACACTCTGCACCTGGTAGTAAAGTTAGCTCTGGGGTTGGAGTCCAAGCACCAAGCGAATGAATACCTGCAGGACTTAATACACAAGTGCAGGAACATAGCAGGGTTCTTCCACAGAAGTGTGAAGGCGGGGCAGGTTCTCTGACAAAAGCAGACTGATTTGGGGATGCCTCACTAGCATCTCATTCAAGACATTGGCACCCAGTGGAATTCCACCTATATGTTGCTGCAGTGGTTAGTGGAGCAGCAGACACCCCTTCATGAACTTTCTGTGGAAATAGACATAGGTGTGCAGCGTCCCCTAGGGCATCATGATTGGTTAGTCATGTGTCAGCTGGTAAAAATCCTACAGCCCTTCAAGGATGCCATGGAGGAGCTGAGTTCCAGAAGTGCCACCTTGGCTGACATCATTCCTACAGTTAATATTCTGGAGGAAATTTTGGAAGGCTTTAAACAGGAAGAGGGAATGACAGTAGAGGTGCTATGTTGTCTGGACTTTTTGCAGAAGCAGGTGCATGAGAGATTAGAACCTTTAACAAAAGATGACAGATGCATGCTCGCCACAGTCTGTGATCCCCGTTTGAAAGGGAAACTCGCCCTACAATCCGGTTGTCTCACATTTGTGAAGAAAATGCTTTAGAAAAGATCTGTGAGGAAGAGCGCCATAGGCAGAGACAGATTAGGCATGAAGCAGAGGAGGAAACAGCGGCCACTTCATAGAGTAGTGCAAGCCAAAGCAGGAACAGCTCTCTCTCAGCGACAGCTAGTTCTTCCTCCTCCACTTTAGTACGCCAAAGCCAAGTTGCCCTTCTGGCACAGGCTAGAGCGAAAGCAGCTGGCAAGAAGGACTCTCAGCCCACCCAAGCAAAGGAGTCACCAGCACAAATGTCAGTGATACGGTATCTCACAGAACCCACAGAGGACATGGAGACAGATCCGCTGGGATATTGGGTACACAAATCCAAAGTCTGGCCACACCTAGCCAAAGTGGCTCAGTGATATCTGTCATGTCCACCAACCAGTGTGCCCAATGAATGTGTATTTTCAATGATGGGATATCATGAGCCCTCATCACTCAAGGCTGGCACCAGAGTTGATGGAAATGCTAGTGTTTTTGAAAAAAAAACATGCCTTTGCTTGGGTTTCCAGATTTTCCCTGTGAATGGCAAGATGAATAAAAGCAATTTAAAGCCTTGCAGCAGCTCCATCTGCCTCATATGCTCCAGATAATATCAGCAAATGTACCTGACCTCAACCGCTATGCCTGTCTGTCCAGCCCTTCCATCACTACAAGGGCCTGAACCCAAACACTGTGCCTATCTGTCCAGCCCTTATGTCACTACAAGGGCCTGACCTCAAACGCTGTGCCTGTCTGTTGCACCTCTGTTAAAGCACTCTTGCCACTCTTGGTACACCTTTGCCCCTTTAGTGCCTTAGGCTATTCATGCCACTTTGGTGCCACTTTGCCACAGTCTAAGTACCTTTGGAGCTCTTTTCTTGTTCTGATGATTGCTCTCCTGAAGTTTCATACGAATTGATAAGAAAACCCCAATTCTGCAGCCAAAAATAGGCTGCAAATACTTCCCCCATTGACTTTAATGGGAAAAAATAAAACTAATAAACAAATTGGGTTTTTTTTCCTATGAAACTAATGAAATGAATTGGGGTCCCCATGAACTGAAAATAGGAAACAAAACAAATATTTTTCCTCCTGCACATCCCTACTAAATAAGTTAGTCCTCTCTAGCTTGGAGAAGAGAAGGCTGAGGGGAGATATGATCAGGTCTATAAAATCATGAATGGTGTGGAATGGGTAATCAGGGAATAGTTATGTAACCATTCAAATAATACTAGGGCTAAGGAACACTCCAGGAAGCTAATAGGTAGTGCTTTCAAAACAAAGCAGAAAAGGTATTTTTTTACTCAGCACACAATTAAACCCTGTAATTTCTTGCCATAGGTAGTAGTGTAAGCAGTTCGTGCAGCTGGGTTTAAATATTGTTTAGACAAGTTCCTGGAGGAAAAGTCCATAAAACATTATAAGCTATATAGACTTGGGAAGCCACTACTTATTCCTAGTTAATGAGCACAAAGGATTAGATCTATTATTTGGGATCCTGATGGATTCTTGTAACCTACAGTAGAATGGCCAATGTCAGAGACAGGATGCTGGGCTTGATGGACCTTTGGACTGACCCAGTATGGCATTTCTTATGATTCCTATATTCCCTGCCACATAGGTTGCTCTTACCCATAGTTCATGCTTTCTTTGCAATCAAGAAATCTAGATGCAGCTTCAGAGACTGATAATGCATTTATCACTGCCACACTAATTAGATTGCCAGGGATGAGGGCATGATAAGAAATACTAACCTTTTAAACATGGTAATGTTTGGTTTAGTTTTCACCTGGGCATGCCTTGTATTCTGAGGATGTGTCAGTGGGCAGTAGCTACTCTAGGTTTATTAGAAAAGGGAGGTGGATGACAGTATTACAAGGAGACCCCCCACTGATGCAAGAGTACCTATGAGTAAGTTCACTCTATTACTAGTCCCTAATCAATGGGGAGACTTATGCCATCAGGGCACATTTATTTATTTGCTTATTTGTATTTATTTATATTCCACTTTTTGACACTTCAAAGGTCCTGTAGGTATGTTCCTATTCCCAGATAGCTTGAGATGACAAGGGGAAAATGTATGGAAAAAGCCACCTCTCCTCCCAAAATAAACCAAAGCGTGCCAGAGAGGCAGATAGGACATGGTGAACTTTTCGCATTTCATAGTCTCTGATTAGACAAAGAAGAGAAAACGATCTCAGAGAATGAGAATTGGGTAGGGATATGCTTTTGTTTGAAATGAAACAGAAACTTGCTATAAAAGTTCCTGATTCCTTTTATTTCAATTTGAAAAGAAAATGAAAAAAATTAATTATTTTTTGTTTGGTTTCCTTTTCAATAAAGCAGCTGTTGCACTGGAGGTGGACTCATGGCCTGGCGCAGGATAGGTACGGCCCCCTGAGAGTTCCCAGAGGGCACCTGCCGCCAGGAGGCGGAACATACAAGGAGATAGAGGCTATCTGGAGCTTCACCAATAACAGTCCGGGGTTTCCGTGGGTTGGGCCCTTGGGTACCCGGTGGGCCTCGGAGGATCTCCCGGAGAGGTAGCGGAGAGGTGTGCCCACCAAGAGCAAGGGTGCTCGGCAACTGGAGAACAGCCGAGCTAGACAGGAACAGAGGTTACCGGGGGCCACAGGTATGGAGCAGGAACAGAAGGTCCTCCGGTCAGGATAGGCAGAGCCTAGTGGTCTAGCTGGTAGAAAGCCGTGGATGATGTCAGAGCAGGCAGGCCTGGCAGCCACGGGAGTAGCAGAGTGTCCATATGTAGCGCAAGGGTGAAAGCCAGGGTATCCGTCCGAGGGTGGTCAGCCAAAGCAAGGGTCAGGTCACAGAAGTCAATCTGAGCATAGTCAGTAGCAGACAGAGGTCAAATCCAGGCAGGGTCCAAACGTAGTCAGAGACAAGCAGAGGTCAAATCCGTAAGTCAGTCCAAACATAGTCAGAGGCAGGCCAAGGTCAGTACCGAGAATCAGTCCGGAGGTTACTACCTGGGAAGCGGGACAGGAACAGGAATGGACGCTGGAGAACAGAAGGACCACAGAAACACAGGAACACAGGAACATGGAGCAGGGAACTGGAACAAGCGAGGAACAGGAACACAAGAACACAGAATGGCAACTTACTTCTCTGTGCAGAGATGACCCATTTGCCAAGGCAAGGAACTGGAGCCTGAGCCCTGCCTTATTACAGGGCTCACGTGACGTCATCAGATGGCGTCCGGCCTGAGGTTCCCACCCTTTAAATGTGGGAGCACGGGCCGCGCCCAAGGATGCCGAGGATGCGGATACCCGACGGGAGCTCCGCTGTGAAGCCTGCGATGGAGTTGGAATTCGGGGAAGCCGCTGGGGACGCCGTGAGCTGGCTGTAAAGGTGAGGGAGGAGTGCCCAGAGCTGGAGGAAGGGAGCGCGAGATGAGCAGGCCCGGTTGCGTCACCAACGCAGCTGGGACACGCAACAGCAGCAGTCACCAGCCAACAGCATTGGCTTGGGGCCTGCGCCCCTCTTCATTTTGTTAAGCATTAGCACTGGCCCCCTAAAAATCTAAATACTGAATGTTCTCCTAGGCCTACAACTTCCACTATCCCACCTCATTCAATCTATGCAAGAAAATGGTGTTGGCTTCAGGGACTGGTGGCACTATTTTGTATTTTGAATACCAATCCAGTGGGACAGGTGCACTTGAGGATAGCTCCTGTACCATTTGGATATCTAGACCTCATAGATGGGGTAATGTGGGCCCAAGGGATGGTGGAGTAGGACAGGGGAAGGCCCAGCCCGGTTTCATTTTTTAAATTCTGATGGTGCCAGCATTGATGTTTTTCAGGAGATAGTGGGAGACTCTGGCCTCTTCCTTTAATTTAATTTTTTGCTTTTATTGTTTTCATTTATTTTGTATATTTCATTTCAAGTACAAGAAATTAAATAAACCACAAACACAGCAGAAATAAATAATAGTGTAACCTCTGAGTTGGATGGATCATTTAGCTTGCATCCAGGGGCACATAGGAAAGAGATGGACCCTTTCTGCACACAGTTCTCTCACTCTCTCCATGGATTGCAATTACGCTCTGAGTTCCAGGGCTTCCTGTGGGGGGAACAATAGCTCCAAGGCCATTTTGCAGTAGTCTCAGTACCAGCCCCTTTCCATCCTTGTAAGCAGCACCAATAATAATCACAGTTTTTTATGTCTAAAAAGAACATGGAGAAGCAATATGATTTTCAACTTTTTTTAGTGATAGTTAGATGACTGAAGAATATTGGCAGTTCCATTATGAGTTTCAAATAAAGTCAATAAATAATAGAGATGTGAATCGGTTCCGGAATCGTTTCCTGTATCGGGTTCATAGAACCGCGGGAAATCTTCGTTTCCCGCGGTTCTGAATGCTTTTTTTTTCGGCTGTCCTGAGCCGAAAAAAAACCCCACACCGACCCTTTAAATCTAATTATTTAGAATCCCCCACCCTTCCGATCCCCCCCCAAAATGTTTTTAAAGTACCTGGTGGTCCAGCGGGGGTCGCGGGAGCAATCTCCCACTCTTGGTGTTATGGTTTTGGCTGCAAGCACCGCGACCAGACCCTTACCTCCTTGGTCCTGGACCTGTTCCCACTTCTGTTGGCCTAGTTCGCGGCCTGTTCGGCGGCGTCCCCGCGAGGGCCGTGCCACCGGGAAGTCTACCATTGACACCCTGCCTCTAGGCGCACGCGCACGCCACTTGGGCACTTTTCTAGGCCATTTCCAGCCAGTGGTGACTCCGCCCAGTTCCTGACATCAGACGCTGTGGCCTTGATAAGCCGGCCGCAGACACTCAGTCTTTGCCTTGCAACGGGCTTACCTACCGGTTCCCTGTTGCTCCGTGCCCCGGAGTGAGCTGCCTTTGGAACTCGCTCCGTCCCTGCTTGCCTGCTACAGTACTTGCTTGGTTCCTGCTTGCCAGCTACAGTACCTGCCTGGCTCCTGCTTGCCTGCTACAGTACCTGCTTGGTTCCTGCTTGCCTGCTACAGTTCCTGCCTGGTTCCAGTTCCAGAGTCTTGCTACAGTTCCTGCCTGGTTCCAGTATTCGAGTCTTGCTACAGTTCCTGTCTACTGTTCTAGTCTGGTTCCAGTTCTCAGTCCTGCTCATCAGCCTGTCTGCTCCAGTTTCAAGATCATCAACCCACCTAAGTCCCAGCAGCCGGGCTCCTACGGGCTCCTCCCGGGGGGGCTTCGGCTTCCAAGGGTGAAGCCTCACCTAAGTCCCAGTGGCTGGGCTCCTCCGGGCTCCTCCTGGGGGAGCACCAGCTTCCAGGGTGAAGAGCACCCCTACGTCCTGCCTGAACATCTGCCTCCCGGCCTGCTGTGTACCAGAGACATTGAAAACCTTTCCCAGTCTCCTGCAGGTTGGCCCAAGGGTCCACTAAATTGAGACTCCATAACACTTGGGTTGTCGGCTGCCAGTAAACAAAATGGCACCGATGGCCCTTTGCCCTTACCATGTGACAGGGGCTATCGGTGCCGTTGGCCGGTCCCTGTCACATGGTAGGAGCAATGGATGGCCGGCGCCATCTTAAAAAATGGCGCGGGCCATCCATTGCTCCTACCATGTGATAGGGGCTGGCCAATGGCACTGATAGCTCCTGTCACATGGTAAGGGCAAAGGACCATCGGCGCCATTTTGATTAGTGGCAGCCGATGGCCCGAGAGTGGGAGATTGCTCCTGGGACCCCCGCTGGACCACCAGGTACTTTAGGAAAGTTTTGGGGGGGTTTGGGAGGGTGGGGGATTCTAAATAATTAGATTTAAATGGTCAGGGTGGGTTTGGGGATTTTTTTTCTGTGTGCCCTTTCTTCCTGCCCCCCCCCCCCAAAAACAATAAGAAAACCTCACAAAAATTTCGTGGGGTTTTCCTGTTGCTTTCGGGGACCCTGATACTTGACGGATTTGAAAATATCGTATGATATTTTCATCTGTCAGAAAATCGATTCACATCCTAATAAATAATTGAATAGCAGAAAGAATAATAAACTTGTGACCTCACTCTTTTAGCACAGTCTCTGAATTCCTTTCTTAACTTAATTCACTTCTTAACACTTGATCTCTTTCTCTTCCCCAATACTCAAACTACTCAGATTTCTCAAATTGAAGATAGTTCAATCTTCTGGTCAGTTCCCAATATTTTTATCTCTGTTTCTTCTTCACTGTGGAGTGGTAAGAATAAAGTCCCAATAGTTCATTAGAATGTAAATCCGAATTTTCATATCTTTCCTGAAGTCTTAATTGCTATAGCTCTTCTTATGAAGTACCAGATGGGCACTCTCCTCTAGTATGTAACACACCTGAGTCAGCAACAAACACAGTAACTGTGTTTCAAAATGCCTTCAGATATTTCCTTCCTCTGAAAAAGGGGAAGATGCAGCCCTCCCAAATACTGCTCCAATCTTCAAGTTCCATCAGAGTGAAAGACATTTCTTTTCTTGTAGCTTGGATGCTGACTCCAAGGGCACTCAGCTCCAAAGAACAAAAATAGTCTTTAATACCAATTAAAGAGGTATTAAACAAAATAGAGACAGGAAGGATAGAAAAAAACTTCCTTGCTTCAAACTGAGGAAATAGTCTTTTAACCCAGATACTTAAAGTTGAAACTCCTCTGTATCAGGTCTACGGACATATCCATCCTCTGAAGGAGTGACCGAGATCTGCCAGAATCTTCCATAACACTTGATCTAATCTTATACAGGGATGCCCCAATCCACTATATAGGAGTACCAACACTCTCACAGGGAAAGTCTCCAAAAATAGGATTTCCAGAGCAAAAGATTGCACCAAACTGGGTCCAACCTTTAAGCAGGCCCTCAAGGGAAAACTAGACTCTACTCCTTGAATAATTAGAAAAAATATAAAGGGCAGGAGACAAGAGAACTCCTGTCTAAATAAAAATCCATGAGAATTGATGGTGCTTGAGGGAGATAAACAGCAAGACCACACTATCTTCAGCTCCCATATGGGGGAGTTTAATCCAAACTCCAAAGCTCCCTAACACTCTCTTTGAATCTCCCTATGCTTGTTGTTAGCACATTCCTTTTAATAAGGGAAACCATAGATTCCCTACAATAGCAAACAAAATAAAAAGTGAAATGAAAAATATTTAAGTGCATACCTCTAGAAATAAGATTTTATAAACCAGGAATCACCACTATCCTACCATCCTCAGTTGGCATCCCTTTACATGGGACACATAAGAACGCCGATATGGTTCACCATACAGAATCACAAGCACTCTATAACAGCTCTTATCTAACACAGTAACATGGTAAATGATGAAAGAGTGGCCTATCCAGTCTGCCCAGACTGAGACTCTTTCACTGGAATACTTTGCCACAGTGAGTTTATGAGCATATAAATTATCAGTGCATCTTCCCCTCTCCATTCCCTCACCCGTCCTCTCAAATGAGAAGGTTCTCTCCCCACTGTTTTCCCACAATTGTCATGTGTATGTATCCCTCTCGTTTCTTCTACTTGTTACCCCTCACCAGCCCTTTACCATGGTCTGTGTCTGTCCCAAACATTTCTCAAATTCTATAATAAATTTGGTTATCAGAATCTGTTTTTGAACTCTGGAAAATTAAAAAAAAAAAGGAATTGAGTTGAACAGCCTCTAAGGGCTCAAAATTCTACACTTGTTGTTTATTAATATATTATCTGAGATATTCAGTCCTTTGACTATTTATTCAAAATATAATAACACACAAATTCCAATCACATGTTGCATTCAAATTTTGTAATATTTATTCCAAATATGGTAGTGTTATATTTCTATGATAAACATGACAGCGGGAGCTCAGCAGTTTATTCCTCTAGGCTTCATCTGCTTGACATGTTAGGCTTCCTTTCATCCAGCTATCAAAGAGTTGGATCCTGAAAAACTTAACTATCCACAAAAGAAATCCTGGAATGTGGCAACTGTATTGGAATACAATATAGATGAGAGGTGAGCAAAACCCTACTAATTAGGTTCTGTTGTAAATTAAATTGGCTCTACCACCCAATCCAGAAAATCTGACCATATTTTATATATGTTTTTATTGGGGTTGCATCTTGATTGTTCAGCCGTGATTTAAACAGAAAATTAGAATTGATTGCAGAAAAAGACCAATGGTCCATACAGTGTTGCGCGCCCCGTCCGTACCTGGCCCGTGCACGGGCCTGCTCACCTCGCTAGCTCCTCTGCAAGTCACGGGTTGGCCTCCCCAGCAGCAGCCGCGAGCTCCTTCTGGCCTCGGCGTCCTGCGGCAGTGGTTGCCGGGCCTTCCACTGTGCACCAGGCCTCACGCCAGAGTTCGGTCCCCAGTGGGGTTGGCCATGCCCCTACGCGCGCGTGCGCATGGACCGCCCAACCTCTTGTAGGGCCAAGGGAGGGTCCTAGCTCCGCGGCATGCCCTGATTGAACGTACGATATAAGGAAGTCCCTGCCTGCACTTCCTTGCCTTGGCAATCGGGTCAGCACTGTAAGTGTACTAGTTTGTCTCCGCGTTCACAGTCTTGTTCCAGTCTTGTTCCAGCCTTGTTCCAGCATTCTTCTGTTCCAGCATCCTACTGTTCCAGCGTCCTACTGTTCCAGCCCTCTCCAGTGTCCTTCTGTTCCAGCGTCTGTCTGTCCTGTCTCCCCAGGTAGTACCCTCGGACTTTTCTCTCTGGTACTGACCAAGGCCTGCTCCTTGACTATTCTGTTCGCTGCCTGGATCCTGACCTCTGCCTGCCTTGTGACCTCATCTGACCTTTGGAACCTGACCCCAGCTTCGTTGACTACTCCTCGGACTGATTCTCGGATTCTGACCCCGGCTGCCATTGAGCACGTCTCCTGATTCTGGCTTTGTTATTTGCCTTGTCATTGCCTATGCTATACTGGCCTTCCTTGCTCCTCCTGACCTACAGCCTAGAGTCCGACCGTGCTCCCTTGCTGCTTGTGGGCACGCCTCTCTACCACCTCTCTGGAAGACCCTGTGAGGCCCACCTAAGTCCAAGTGGCCCGGGTCCCTACGGGCTCCACCCGGGGGGACCGCGGGCTTCCAGTGGTGAAGCTCATCCTAGCCTCTGTCTCCTCCTGTGCTCCGCCCCCTGGGGGCAGGTGCTTTCTGGTCCCTACCAGGGAGCCGTTCTCCACTGCTCTAGGACAAGGGTCCACCTCCATGCGCAACAGGTTGCCAAGGCAATGGACTCGGCAGAATCTCCTGCCTCCAGGGCCCTACCGGGTTTGGCCGCCACAGTCCAAGAACATTGCAAGGCTTTGGAATCACTAGCCTCTTCGGTGGAAGAGCTTCGTTCCCTGCTGTGAGATAAAGCTCTGGCCAATCCCGTGGGTCTATCGGCCTCTATGCCACCCAAAGCATTTTGGCACTCCCTGCACCTCCTCGATACAATGGGGACCCACGCTTCTGTCATGGCTTCTTCAATCAGTGCTTCATGCAATTTGCACTGCAACCCTCCTTGTTCCTGAAGGAAACCACTAAAGTGACCTTTATCCTTTCCCACCTAGAAGGGAAGGCTCTTGCATGGGCCTCTCCATTATGGGAACGCTCTGATCCCATGCTTTCCCAGTTATCAGAGTTTGTTGCTCTCTTCAAGCAAACCTTCGGAGACCCAGGCCGCCAAGTTGTAGCCAGCCATAATCTACTCCACCTCCGTCAAGGGTCACGGACCCTCTCTGAGAATACGGTGGACTTCAGGACCCTGGCTACTGAGCTCGGGTGGCAAGAAGATTGTCTGCACGCCATCTTCCTAGATGGACTCTCCAGCGCTCTCAAAGATGAACTCTCCAGCCGTGAGACTCCCACATCTCTAGAGGACCTGATTTCCCTTACCGGGAAGATCGACCATCGTCTCCGGAAAAGGCACCTAGAAGTAAAGGCTTCCCGCTCTCTTACACCATGTCCCACGCGTGTCCAGAGTCCTCCAGCCAAGACTCCAACACCACCACCTCCTCCCATGGTGGAACCTATGGAGGTGAACCGTGGGCGACTGTCTCTGACTAAACGTCTACGTCGGAGGAAGGAAGGTCTTTGCCTTTCCTGTGGTGCTTCCGGACATCTTCGGCAGTCCTGTCTGGTTCGTCCGGAAAACTGCAATGCCTGAGCCCGGCAGGGGTCCCGAGCTTAGGCGCTACTGTCACCAGCCCCCAACTCCTGCTTCCAGTCTTTCTGGGCATTGAGGCCCACTCCTTCACCACCACTGCTCTTGTCGTACAGGAGCAAGTGGCAGCTTCATCATGAATGACAATGTCAAGCTTCTGAACATTCTTTTTCAGCCATTAGATGTGAGCCCCCGCATTGCCTCCATTCAAGGAGAACATCTTCCAGGGCTCATCACCTATCGAACAGTGGCTGTCCGTCTTACTGTGGGAATTCTCCACAAGGAGGAAATGTCCTTCTATGTGTTAAAATGTTCTACACATCCAGTCATCCTGGGTCTGTCCTGGCTACTGGTCCACGAACCCTAGTTCGATTGGCATTCCCTGCAGTTGGTGCAGTGGGGTTCCAAATGCCAGAAGACATGTCTACGTCAAGTATCTCCAGCAGTCTCTGTCTTGAAGTATACCATTTCTAAATGGACCTTTCTAAGAATCTCCAATACCTGCCCTCCCTCCCTCCCGTGCCCCTCCCCCCTTGCTCTTCTCCATTTCCATCTGTGCCCCTACCCTCCCCCCCTGGAACTTTGCTACACTTCATAACCCCTGTACCACTTTCTCATTGTTAAAGATAAAGTTTTCTTAGTTTGCACAAAGTTTCTCTTTCTTTCTTTCTACCTTTTTCCTCCATAGCTATTTAGTTCTTTTATGTTATTATATATAATCTCAGAATGTTTTTACGATGCTTATATCTTACACCATTTGCGTTTAACTATGACATGTTATTCTGTTCATTGTATTTTCCTCCTTTCAGTTCAATTTAAGCCGGTATGATGTGCCTCACAAATGTCGGCAAAGAAAAGTCTATAAATAAATAAATAAATAAATAAATAAATAATTACCACCCTATCTGGTTTGCCTACCCAGTATGTTGAGTTTAAAGACATCTTCTCGAAGCAGAAGATGGACACTTTACCTCCGCTATGCAAGTTCAATTGTTCCATAGAACTTCTGCTGGGCACAAGGGCAGGACTTATCCATTGTCTCATCCAGAAACCCTAGCCATGTCTGAGTATATCAAAGAAAACTTAGAAAAAGGGTTTATTTGTCCCTCTGATTCTCCCACTGGAGCGGGCTTTTTCTTCGGCAAGAAAAAGAATGGCGGTTTATGCCCTTGTATTGACTACAGAGGGCTCAATGCCATAACCCGCAAATACCAGTACCCCCTGCCCCTTATCAGTGAGCTGTTTGACACCTTCAAGGGGTACGTATCTTCACCAAGTTGGATCTGAGGGGTGCGTACAATCTGGTACGCATCCAACCTGAAGATATCTGGAAAACAGCATTCAACATGAGGGATGGTCATTATGAATATACCGTGATGCCCTTTGGGCTATGCTATGCCCCAGTGATCTTTCAACGCCTTATGAATGAAATCCTCAGAGACCTCTTTTACTCATTCGTCTTTTCCAAAGACCTTGAATCTCATCGAGACCATGTTTGGATCGTCCTCCAACATCTAAGTGATAATCACCTTTATACCAAGTTAGAAACGTGCCTCTTCAAGCAAAATCACTTGCCCTTCCTAGGGTATATCATATCTGATCAAGGTTTCTCCATGGATCCAGATAAAGTCCAGGGGATCCGAGACTGGCCTCAGCCAGTAGGCCTACGGGCCTTACAACACTTCTTTGGCTTTACTAATTATTACAGGAGCTGCATTAATAATTATTCTACCCTAGCTGCTCCACTTACCGCCATGACCAAGAAAGGGGCTAACACTCATGTGTGGACACCCAAAGCACAAGCTGCTTTTCAGACACTAAAAGTAGCATTCTGTTACAGTCCTTGTCTTCAGCATCCAGACCCAAGACGCCCATTCGTCGTCAAAGTCGATGCCTCTGGAATTGGAGCAGGAGCCGTCTTAAGTCAGTTTTCTCCAAAGGGTAAATTGATACCTTGTTCATTCTACTCACACAAGTTCTCACCTACAGAGCAGCACTACACCATTGGTGACTGAGAACATCTAGCCGTCAAGTTTGTGCTCCAAGAGTGGTGCCCCTGGTTGGAAGGGGCGCAACATAAATTTACCATTTTTACCAACCATAAGAATTTTGAGCACCTTAAAAAAGCTCAACTCTTGAATCCTAAACAAGCCCGATGGGTGCTCTTCTTTGAACGGTTCAATTTCGTTCTATGTTATCGCCCAGCTTCCAAGAGCCTCTGTGCTGATGCACTATCAAGAACCTTCGAACCAGAGGATGTTCCTGATATTCCCAGACATATCATAGATCCTGCCTGCATAACCCTTGCCATGACCAATACAGTTCCAGTTGGGAAAACCATTGTTCCACGTAGATTATGTGAACGAGTTCTGAAATGGGCCCATGATTCCAAGTTGGCAGGACACCTGAGTTGTACCAGGACCCTAGAGATGTTACGGAGATATTACTGGTGGCCCAACATGGTGCAAGACTCTCGTAACTATGTAAATTCATGTCCAGAAACATAGGTTTGAACAAGTCTTATGAACTGAGTACTCAACTGATTTTCTCCTGCTCAATGTTTGCTAATATTGGTCATAAATTAAATGGAAGGGCTTCTAAATCCATTAGAAATCTTCCAGTGTAGTCATATATTAATAGGTGGAGCTAGCAGATATTAATTTTTTATTATGTACACCACCACCTAGAAGGAAGTTGCACAGCCATGAAAGATAAAAGAAAGGAAAAAGAGGCAAGATATTATCTAGTATAGATCCTGAACATTCCATACAATTAGAGCATCCCCTGCTTCATGCATGCATAACATCACTATTTATTAGGGATGTGAATCATTTTTTGACGATTTAAAATATCGTCAAAGGTAGCACCGGCGCCATTTTGTTTTTTTGTCCCCTGACGTCAGGAGCGTAGGAGATCGCTCCCGGACCCCCGCTGGACCCCCAGGGACTTTTGGCCAGCTTGGGGGGGCCTCCTGACCCCCACAAGACTTGCCAAAAGTCCAGCGGGGGTCCGGAACGATCTCCTACCGCAAATCGTTTTTCCGTACGGAAAAACGATTCGACTGCAGGAGGTCGTTCTGGACCCCCGCTGGACCCCCAGGGACTTTTGGCCAGCTTGGGGGGGCCTCCTGACCCCCACAAGACTTGCCAAAAGTCCAGCGGGGGTCCGGAACGACCTCCTGCATTCGAATCGTTTTTCCGTAAGGCCGGATCCCATCACTGAGAACTGGGCCTGACCCTAGGCACAGAAACATAGAAATGACGGCAGAAAAAGACCAATCAGCCCACCCAGTCTGCCCAGCAAACTCCCACACTTATTTTCCCATACTTATCTGTTTCACCAACCACCAAGTTCAGGGCCCTTGTTGGTAACTGATTCAAATTTCCTGCCATCCCCTGTCATTGATGCAGATAATAATGTTGGATTAGCATCAAAGGTGAGCATAAGGCTTAATGGTTAAGGGTAGTAACCGCCGCATCAAGCAAGTTAACCCGATGCTTGTTTACCCAGACTGCACAGATCAATGCCTTGTTGGAAATTGTCTGAATGTAGATCCTGTTTTCCACATTTCCCCCTGCCGTTGAAGCAGAGAGCAACGCTATATATGCATTCAAAGTGATGTATCAGGCTTAATTGGTTTAGAGTAGTAACTGCCGTAATAAGCAAGCTTATTATGCCAAGGCCTGGCTTGAATCAAGATCAAAACCCCACTAAATCTCAAAAAAATTTCAAAAAAAATTTTAATAAACAAAATACTGCACTGTTTTTTACTCAAAAAAATACATAAAAATGTGTGAAGATGGATAGTGGTGGTTTTATACATATATACATCATTAAGGTACCTTACCAGACTACCCAATGGTTAATCTCATATAATCCTTAACCAACCACCAAAATTTGTTTTTGAAAACAGATGCAGTGTTTCAATAAACTTGTAATATTCTCAAAAACAATATATTAAAAGTGTCCATACAATGTGTCTGTCTTCCCTCCCCCTGTGGGAGCGTTCAGACTCTCTTCTTCAAGAGCAATCACATTTTGTGACTGTCTTCCGTCGGACATTCGATGATCCAGGGAGGCAGGCTGAAGCTAGTACCAGTCTTCTACATTTGCGGCAAGGTCAACGGACTCTTAATGATTACACTATTGAACTTCTGACCCTTGACACAGAATTGGCTTGGCAAGAGGATTGCGTTCGAGCCATTTACTTAGATGGTCTCTCTTCCCAATTAAAAAATGAACTCGCAACCCACGAGCTTCCTTCCTCTCTAGAGGATCTTATTACTCTGACAGGCCGTATTGACTACCGCCTCCAGGAGCATAACCGTGAAGTTCGGATATCCTGGCATCTCACTGCAGAGCGTTCCCATTCTCCACCTGCAGTAGGGTACGCGACCAGCGGAGTCCCACCATCTATCAAGACGGAAGAACCCATGCAGCTGGGTCGAGGGTGCCTTACTCCGGAAGAATACTTTATACAGAGGCATTCTGGTCTGTGCCTGTACTGCAGGGCTTCTGGCCACCGCCTCCTGTCTTGTCTTGACCGTCCGGGAAACTCCCGGGCCTAAGTTCAGTGGGGGTTCTGAACTTGGTTGCTACTACTCTGGCCCCTCTATTGTCTCTGCCAGTCACTCTGACTTGGGACTCTCACTCTTTCCCAACCATGGCTCTAATTGATTCTGGACCAGGTGGGAGCTTTATTCTGAAGGACCTGGTACACCTCCTAGGCATCTCCACTTGTACCATTGAGATACCATTACGCATCACCTCTATCCATGACGAATCGCTACCTGGAAGAATTTCTCAAGTGATGGCACCCATCCGTCTTCTCACTGGAGCCCTTCACGAAGAGGAGGTTTAATTCTTTGCACTGGAGAAGTCCATCCATCCAGTGGTTTGGGTTTACAGTGGCTTCAGCACCATTCTCCCCAGGTTGACTGGGGAACCTTGCAGCTCGTCGAGTGGAGCCCATCCTATCATCAACAGTGCCTCGAGAAGGTGGCACCTTCTCCTGCGATTACCCTTGTGGTGACTGCTTCTGGTCTTCTGCCTCCATATAAGGACTTCAAAGATGTCTTTTCAAAGCAGAAGCATACGTTTGAGTGCCCCATTGAGTTGATGCCTGGTACCATGCCTCCTAGAGGTAGGACCTACCCGCTATCTGTACCAGAAACCCAAGCAATGACTGAATACATTCAAGAGGACCTGGCTAAGAGTTTCGTCTGCCCATCTACCTCGCCGGCGGGCGCTGGCTTTTTCTTTGTCACGAAGAAGGATGGGTCTTTGAGACCATGTATAAATTACCGTGGCCTTAATGCTATAACTTGCAAGGATAGATACCTGTTGCCATTAATCTCGGAACTGTTCGACTGCCTCCAGGGCTCTACCATTTTACCAAATTGGATCTACGTGGCACATATAATCTGGTCTGCATACACCCGGAGGATGTTTGGAAAATGGTATTTAACACTAGAGACAGGCATTATGAATACTTTGTTGTTCTGACCGTCGCTTCCTGATGGCTTCACTCCACCTACATTTCCTTTCTTGCAGCTCCTCCTGCTCTTGATGGATGCCTGGCTGCTGCGGCGTCTGCCTGCCATCCTCTCCGGTGTCCCCAGACCAGCTTGGGCGCTACCTCCCACCATGTTCTTCAGGTACCTTAGGGCGCGCGTGCCGCATGGCCCTCATTCTTATTTCCTCATTGGCGCGTTCCTCATGGGCGTCCCCCTGTGATGATGTCACGCTGCCCGGATATTTAAGCCTACGGTTTATTGCTAGCTGTTGAGTTAGCAAGGGCGTTCTTACGGATGGGATTCACTCTCCGTACCCAGCTACTCTGCCTTCCAACTTCCACTGGACTCTTTCTGCTAACGGGGTACCCGCTCCTCGGGGGCCTCTTTGCTTCTTTCAGGTCGCTATCAGGTAACCGGTAATCACTCCTCGAGGGCCCATGTTCCCTGACCCGCTGCCTGCATCTATCTCCTCTTCTACTTGGAAGAATTCACTACAGACTAGAGATGTGAATCGGAACCGGAATCGGTTCGGTTCCGGTTCCGATTCAAATCTTATAATTTTTATCGTCCGGCCCGATTGTTTTTTTGTTTATCGGCTGCGCCCGATCCGATAAACAAAAAACCCACCCTGACCCTTTTATACTGACCCCTTAGCCTCCCCCACCCTCCCGACCCCCCCCCCCCCAAAATGTTTTAAAATTATCTGGTGGTCCAGAGGGGGCGCCGGGAGCGATCTCCCGCTCTCGGGCCGTCGGCTGCCACTAATAAAAATGGCGCCGATGGCCCTTTGCCCTTACCATGTGATAGGATATCCGTGCCATTGGCCGGCCCCTGTCACATGGTATGAGCACTGGATGGCTGGCACTGGAAGGCTGGCACCATCCTCTCCTCTACAGCACTGCTACTGGAGGAACTGCTGTTCCAGCGCCCTGGGGAATACTAGCCCAGCTGGGCTACATCTTCTACTCACTACTGCCACCTCTGGTGGCTTCTCAAACTGTCTAAATAAAGAACTATCTGTGTTTGTGTGTCCAGAGCTGAGCCTGACCTGTGCCCCTCACAGGACTTCCCCCCATGGGCATGGTCAGCTGCCACAGTGTCCAAGGGTCCACCCAAACCTCACTATCTATAACACTTGTCATGCCTTTCGGAATGTGTAATGCTCCTGTGGTATTTCAATGAATGATCAATGAAATTCTTCGCAATCTCCTGTATACCAAGGTCATAGCATTCTTAGATGACATCCTCATCTTCTCAAAAGACCTGACCACTCATCGAGCCATTGTCCGCACTGTACTCGAGTGCCTACAGGAAAATTATTTGTTTGCCAAATTGGACAAATGCCTTTTTGAAAGATCCAGCTTGCCTCTCCTAGGCTACATCATTTCCCACAAAGGTTTCACTATGGACCCTAATAAATTAAAGTGTATTCGTGACTGGCCCCAACCAGTGGGTGTTCGGGTGCTCCAAAGATTCCTTGGATTCACCAATTATTATTGTCATTTCATAGCGAACTACTCCCTGTTGGCAGTGCCCCTCACGACTATGACTCGGAAAGGCAGTGACACAAAGAACTGGTCCTCTGAAGCTCTAGTTGCCTTCCAAGACCTCAAGAACACATTCCTTTCTGGCCCTTGTTTGCGCCATCCAGACCAGAACCACCCCTTCATCATAGAGGTGGACTCCTCGAACTGAGGAGTCCTCCATCCATGCTCGTTCTACTCCCATAAGTTCTCACATGAGGAACAAAATATAGCATAGGGGACAGGGAGTTATTATCTATCAAGCTCGAAGTTATTATCTATCACCTCAAGAGTGGCGTCCCTGGTTAGAGGGCGCTCAATGTAAGTTTACCATCTTTACAGATCATATGAACCTCGAGCACCTCAGAGATGCCCAATGTCTCAACGCTCGCCAGGCCCGCTGGGCATAATTCTTCTCTCGCTTTAATTTTGAGCTTCATTACCGTCCGGTGGAGAAGAACATCCAAGCGGATGCTCTCTCTCGTTCCTTTGACCCTGATGATTTTCAAGATGAGCCGAGTCACATCATAGACCCTGACTGTATCTGCCTGTCAGCCACCGCTACATTTCTAGCCGGGAAGACCGTCATGCCTTGCTGGCTCTGAGAAAGGGTCCTGCGATGGGCAAACAACTCCAAGCTAGCTGGCCATCCGGGACGCACCCGAACACTATGCCTACTCCAACGCTACTACTGGTGGCCCACTATGGTTTCTGATTCTCGTACCTATGTGGACTCATGTCCAACCTGTGCCCAGCAGTAGCCACCAGTAGGTCGATGGTATAGAAATTTTTTTAAATAAATAAACAATATAAACAGACAGAGTTTCAATAAAAGTGCTCGGTAAGCAAATCACTATGTTTCCAATTTTCGGGGAGGGGGAGAAAGAGGAAAGGGCAGGACTGCTCCTCGAAAGATAACTATTCGGTAGGTGAGAGGTACATTCAGGTGCAAAAGCCGAGAGATAATGCCCCACACTTTTTGCCAAAAAGAGAACACTATAGGACAAAAAATTGCTCGTGAGACAATGTGGCCTTACAATATCTTTGTAAATGACATTGCAGACGGGATAGAAGGTAAGGTTTGTCTTTTTGCGGATGACACTAAGATCTGCAACAGAGTGGACATGCCGGAAGGAGTGGAGAGAATGGGACGGGATTTAAGAAAGCTGGAAGAGTAGTCGAAGATATGGCAGCTGAGATTCAATGCCAAGAAGTGCAGAGTCATTCATATGGGGTGTGGAAATCCAAAAGAACTGTATTCGTTGGGGGGTGAAGGGCTGATGTGCACGAAGCAGGAGAGAAACCTTGGGGTGATAATGTATAACAATCTGGTTGGCGAAACAATGTGACAAGGCAATAGCTAAAGCCAGAAGAATGCTGGGCTGCATAGAGAGAGGAATATTGAGTAAGAAAAGGAAAGTGATTTTCCCCTTGTACAGATCCTTGGTGAGGCCTCACCTGGAGTACTGTGCTCAGTTCTGGAGATCGTATCTCCGAAGGGACAGAGACAGGATGGAAGTGTTTAATTGTATTCAACGCACAATTAAACTCTGGAATTTGTTGCCAGAGGATGTGGTTAGTGCAGTTAGTATAGCTGTGTTTTAAAAAGGATTGGATAAATTCTTGGATGAGAAGTCCATTACCTGCTATTAAGTTCACTTAGAGAATAGCCACTGCCATTAGCAATGGTAACATGGAATAGACTTAGTTTTTGGGTACTTGCCAGGTTCTTTTGGCCTGGATTGGCCACTGTTGGAAACAGGATGCTGGGCTTGATGGACCCTTGGTCTGACCCAGTATGGCATTTTCTTATGTTCTTATGTTCTTATGACCTTGGGGCCTTCTTCAGCCATTGTCTGTGCCAGAAGAGCCGTGGACTCATTTATCCAAGACTTTGTGGTGGACCTTCCACCGTCCAAGGGGAATACAGTCATCTGGATCATTGTAGACTGATTCTCCAAAATGGCTCATTTTGTCCCTTTGCCTCTCTTCTTTCAACCTGTCTTTTGCCTTCATGGTCTACCCACGGATATTGTCTCAGACCAGGGTCCCCAGTTTGTCGCTCGTTACTGGCGCTCTCTATGTAAAACGTTTGGGATTACCATTAATTTGACTACAGTTTACCACCCTCAGGCCAATGGCCAAGATGAGTGCAGAAACCGCTCACATAAGAACTTCCTATGCTCCTACACAAATGACCAGCAGGACAAATGGGCGGAATTATTACTCTGGGCAAAATTTTCCCACAACTCTCACATTGCAGCAGCCACCAGAGTTTCTCCTTTCTCCATTGTGTATGGCAGACCACCTTGGCTACCGTTGCTAGTTCCACTGTTGGTGCCCTCGCCGGCAGCTCAGGCTACAGTAGATGCTTTCCAAGCACTCTGTACTCAGACGAATCAACACCTTCACCAGGCTGCGGCACGTGCTAAGAAGTCTGCTGATGCCCATTGTCAACCGGCTCCTGAGTTCCAGCCAGGCAAAAGGTCTGGCTAAGCACTTGTTACATTCAATTTAAACTTCCTTCACAGAGATTTGATTCAAGGTTTATTGGCCCATTTGCCATTACCCGGCTTATCGGGCCGATTACATACCAGCTCAGGTTACCACCGACCTTAGGAATACATAATTCCTTACATGTGTCTCTGCTCAAGACGGTGGTACTCTTGTGGCCTTCTCGTAAGGCTCCTGAACCTTCTCAGCTTACCTCTGAAACCGATTCAGCATATCGTGTTCAAGAGGACCTTGACCGCTAATGAAGAGGCCGCCGTTGGGAGTATCCTCTCTCCTGGTAAGGTTACGGCCCCGAGGAGAGGTCTGGGAGCCTGCAAGTAACATCTTGGACAAGCGACTCCTCCTCCGTTTCCATCATGCCCATCCAGACAAACCCAAGTCTCCAAGAGGGGGGCATAAAGGGGGTGTACTGTTGCATGTCCCATCCGCAGTAGGCCTACTCACCCTTGCAGCTCTGCTCCTGGACCTGGACCATCCTTGCTCGTGGCTATGGGCAGCTGCCTACACCCCCAATCACCTACTGCCTCCTCGGCTATTCCTGACTCCTCCGCAGACCTCCTCAGCTCCTGGCAGATCTCCCCGCATGGACCACGGGGAGACGCCATCGTCCAGCCTCCTGCGGGTCTTGGCTTAGGCGCATGCGCACACATGCTCCTCCCGTTCCTTTGAAGGGGCCGCGGTGGGAAACTAGCCCCCAGTCCCAGATGATGACATCATTGGGCCCTGCTATTTATGGCAGGACCCCGCCACTATTTCCTTGCCTTGGCAACAGGTCTCCACATTTGTTCGTGTGATAGTTGCCCATTGTCTTGGTTCCTGATCCTGACTTTGTTCCTGGTTCCAGATCCTGACTCCATTCCTGGTTCCTGCTCCTGATCCATAACTTGGTCCCTTCCTTGTCTCACAGGACTGATTCTCTGGCTTTGACCCTTGCTACATTGGACCACGCTCAGGCCTGTTTCTCTGGCTTTGACCCTTGCTTTTCTCTGTCTCAGTATCTTGTCTTGCTCAGCCGCCTGCCATGACCTCAACTTGCTTTGACTACACCTTTGGTATTTACTTGGACTTGGCCTTTAGGCTTCGGCCTCTATTTGTTGTGAACAGCGGTTCCTGACGCCCTCTCTCCGCCCTCCTCACCTCTTTGATGCCTCCCTCTTCGCCCGCGGGAAGATTGTCTGCCGTGGCGTTTCTCTGCCGAGGTCCTCCAGCGTCCCCGGACTGGCTCCATGCTGCTGACCACCATGTTTCCTGGAGGCCTAGAGGCGCGCGCGTGGCGTGGCCCTGACTGGAGTACTGGCGATGGCGCGAACCTCAGGGGCATCCCCCGAAGATGACCTCACTCGCGACAGATATATAAGGTCTTAGAATTTGCTAACAGATCGAGTTAGCAAGGATAAGGATTTGTTCTATCTACGCTACTCTGCCTCCTCGACTAACCAGGGGTACCCGCTCCTCGGGGGCCTCGCTCTCTCTCTTACTTTGTAGATTGCAGTCTGGAACCGGTACTCACTCCTCGAGGGCCCTTGTTCCAGGACTTCTTCAAATTCACTTCTGCCTGGAAGTCAGCACTGCCTACTACATCTGTGAGTTACCATCGCTCTCTCAGAGCTTTCCCTGGAATCAGGTACTCGCTCCTCGAGGGCCTATACTTTCCAGCTCCTGGGCTTCTATGAGATAATGTGTGAGTCTTATCATCTGGTTCGGTACATGAACTCTGCTTACCCTGCCTACTCACTATATTTCAGTTTCTCTAGAGCTCAGCCTCCAGGGATCACTGTTCCAGCTTCTGAGGGACTACAGCCCAGCCGGGCATTCCAGCTCACTACTGCCACCTCTGGTGGTTCAGTATACTGTCTAATAAAAGAACTAGTGTGTGTCTGTCTTCATACTTTGAGCCTGACCGGTGGTCCCTCTTGGGGTCTTCCCCGGGGTTGTGGTCATCTGCCTCTGGCCCAAGGATCCACCCACAACTCTCCTAAATACTACAGAATGCTAACTCCTATCTGATTGCTCCTCCCATCAGATAGCGGTTTCAGAACAGATTGCTAACTCCCAAGCAGACTGTTAACTCCGAACAGAACACTATTACTTGGGTGCCCTCTGTCTCTGCCCTGTTCCTATTGGCGCCTGGGTCTCTGAATCCCTGCCTCGTCCGGACCTACGTCGGTCCCTTGATACCTTTGCTGGTTCCTGGCAACCCTTGCACCTCAACTACTGGGAGTCGTCACACGAGGCCCGCCTAAGACCAGCTGGCCCTAGCACCCAAGGGCTCAACCTGCTGGGAATGAGGGATGGTATTAGCGAAGCTCCAGTTGGCATCCGTCTTCTAGTCAGCTCCACCTCCCGGCGGTGGGGACTCGTGGGGCTTGCCCTACAGGTAGCGTCAACCCTCACCTCGGGCCAAGGGCCCACCACCAGTGCAACAGTTGGGCCCTCTTTCTCTCTTTAATTTTCTGCAGTTCCAAGAAGTTCTTACCTAGAATCATTCTCCTTGGCCCTGTGCTGCTGCTCAGTGAAGACACCCCACCCAATAGGGGAATGCTACACCTCCATTGCGTACTGACGCTATGCTGACATCAGACGGGCTAAGTTTAGAGAGACCGCAGTCATACTGAGGGCATTCAGACAAGCTGAAGCCACATACAGGATGAAATGGTGCACAAGGCTGATAGGTCCATTAGTCAAGAGCCACACCTATTTTTAAGTCTTCTCACTGTCTTTGCCTGCTGGTGCTTTACAAGTACTTCAAGGGTAGATTTCTGTACCATTGGAGTGCTTTCTATAGAGTTTGTTGTGTAACAGGTGCTGCTAGAGTAGAGCCCCTGGAGCTGTTCTGTTAGGCAGAAAGGAAGGTCCATTGAATATGAAAAGAAAACCCCACATAACATGTAAATTGAAAGTATGTACACTCTTCCTTTTTGCAGAGGAGCAGTCAGGCAAGGACTCTGATGCATCAAGACCAAGTGGCATCCGATGGGCAAGGTGGCATTCACAGGTGCTACCTGCTTGCTCAGAAGAAGACACTGAGGAAGAGGAAGAGGGATCAGCAAAGGAGCACCCATTGCCAGAACATCAGCACCCTGGGATGAAGGAGGACCCAGCCTACTGCAACTCTAACTCACACCAGATCTCTGTTGTCATGCAGTTGGTTAGGAGGAGGGTAGCTCAGCTGAAGAAGAGAAGGCTAGAGAAGAGGAGGGCAGCCCACTCCAGCTGAGAGACATATCATGGATCTAATATGCCAGAGTGGTGGAGGAGATCACAGGCCCCAGGAATGTCATACTGGGCCTGAGGAATGTTGTCCAAGAGGAGATGCAGGGTTTGCGGCAGGAGCTAAGGGGCATTTGTGAGGAAATGTAGACCCAGACTGCAGTATGGAGGGCGATGCTGTAGCATATACCACCCTCCCAGCCACAGCCCCCACCAGCTCCCTACTATGTGATGTCTCACTGAATGAAACCCCCAGTAGCCTTTGCAGCATCACTACCCTGGATGGCATCTCTCCTGGCCAGAATTCCACATGCCCTGTTGGCAGCTCCACCTATCGCTCCATTACCGCCCATTCAGTTTCCACTTCCTCTTGTGCCATCACCACCTGCACCAATGTCACTTCCAGAATTATTACCACCACCGCTGCAGAGATGCTAGGAACTGAAAAAAGGATATAGAGTATAGCCCACTGGGCTTGCCTTGGATTCAAATGTTTCATGACTTCATATAAAGTAAATTTTTGTGATCTGTAAAAATTGTATTTGGAAAGGTGGTGTAACATCACACTGGCAGCAGTACCTATCCCATGGCCAGCACACTTTACCTTCAGCCAGGATAGGCCCTGGGATGACGCCGACGTCATTATAACTGGACTCCCCTCTTGCTACCCTTAAGCACATGTGCACATACACTGCTGCTCCTTAAAGGCCCCGCAGCAAGAAACCTCTAGCTGCGCTCCCCAATGACGTCAGGCTGGCCTGGCCATTTAGCTTCAGTCAAACATCAAGACTTTGCCTCAGCAACAGGTCCACTTTGCTTCTTTGGTATTAGTTGCTGCCATGTTCCAATATGTGCCTTGCTCCTGTCTCATTCCTAACTTTGTCCAGCTCCTACCTTGTCTCTGCCGTACACCAACCCTGTCTCATCCCTGCATTTTTCCAGTACTTGCCTCATCTCCTCCTCGCTCCTGCTCCATCCTGCTCTTGCCCTCTCTTCCTTGCCTTGTTCTGCTCTCTCCTTGCCTACTCAGACTGTCTTCTTGTGTTTGACATCAGCCTGGATTCTTTTCTGCTTGGACTAGCTGCTGCCTTCCCTGATTTCTGCTCTGCTTCTCTCTCTGTTTGGATGCTCTGACCTTGGCCCAGACATCATCTCTGCCTGCCTGATGCCTGCCTCAATCCTGACTTGGATTCTGTTCTCATCTGTCTGCTGCCAGCCTTGACTCCTGGACTACCATCTGGTTGTGGACTCTCACCTAAGCCCTGATGGCCTCAGAACCCAAGGGCTCAACCTATGGGGAAAGCTTCTTCTCTGTCCCAGTCAGCAGTGAGTTTGCCCACTGTCTGTGTGGACCCAGCCAACTCCATGGGTCAGGTAGTACCAGTCATGCCACAGCCCAAGGACTCACACTCTGTAACAGGTGGCTCCTTCCAACAAGTGTTTCTACTCTTCTAAGGCCCACTTAATAGCAAGAAGTTCTTGGTTTCCAACATCATAGTTATGTTCAGCAGGAAAGAATTTTGAGAAAAATAAGCACCCGGAGCCAAGAATCCAAATCAGATCTTTAAGACAAGATTGCACCTGCACAAACCTCAGAGACATCCACTTCTAAAATTAAAAGCCTGTCTGGGTCAGGATGATGCAGGATTGGAGCAAATGTGAAGAGTCACGTCAGTTCTTCAAAAGCCCACTGAGCTTGAGGATTCCAAGAATTCTTTAACATACCCTTTCATATAAGGACAGTAAGTGGAGACACCATCTTAGAGAAATTTTGAATGAAATGCCAATAATAGTTAGCAAACTCCAGGAAACATTGGAGCGCTTTGATACCTGAAGGTATCAGCTAATTAAGAACCACGGTCACCTTATCCGAGCAATCTCAAATCTTTGAGCTGAGATTGCATATCCCAAGAAGTGGATTTCATTCGGTTCAAATATATAGTTCTCAAACTTAATGTAAAACTGGTGCTGATGAAGATGGAAAGGACCTCCACTACATGCTGCCTATGGTGGCCAAGGCTGAAGAGAAAACCAAGATATCATCAAGATAGACCACTACATACTAAGAGATGAGCTTTCAAAAACATCATTGGATTATGGAGTGATGGTCACCTGCTTAAGGATAATGAGAGTTGAATATTCTAAAGAAGTATTTTCAAAAAGAGTAGAAAATGTAAAGCTAGGTAAATGAATATATAGGGTTTGAATTGGAATGTTGCAAATGTTTGAATATTGTTGAAATATATTTTATTGGTGAGTAAATTGTATAAATACATATTTCTTCAAATTGGAACTCCTGTGATGAAAGACATATAGAAAGAATAGTAAAGCTGACCCAGGTATTTATGACAGAATTTAGCTATGCGACACCTGAATGTGACTTTAATTGTGAATCTATAGTTAGTTAATGTGGGTCTATGGGATATATATCGAGGCAAAATTGTAGTTTAAGAAATGATAATTTGTGTGTAATTTTCATTTGGTTTCTATGTATTTTATTTTGTAGCAGCTACATTTGAGAGAATAAATCTCTATGAAATATATGCTTCAGATTGGAAGGAGTAAATGGAATATAAATAAGTAATATTCTTATATTCATTCCCTGAGGATATCAATAAATATAGGATTATGTTTTGACACCTACAATAATAGATATATATTGATTATTATATCTATTATTATAGGTATCAAAATTTAATCAATTATAGGCCATAATGGTGAAACAAAGGACCCCTTGTTGGGATTATATTGAATAAGAGTTAAATATATGGTAAACTGTAGTGAATATGGGATTATACTGAATGTTGGAAATATATTCTTAGGGAAGGGAAACAAATACAATTTGGAGTTGATTATTTTAATTATAATAGTAAAAAAAATAAATTAAGATTAGGTGGATGAGAATACAATGATCAGCAAAAAGTCACCAGGAAATTTGAGATGATACCTTTCTGCATTTTTGCAATGTGTAATATGAGTATTCCATCATTCCACTTTTTCCTATTAAAAATAGAAAATTTTGATACAGATATATAATTATTGTAAATTCCACCACTTGTAATTTTGCTAATTAGGATACCCCTAATACCACCATAGGGGACTTGTTGCCACATACCCCAGAAAATCAAGAAACTAGAAAATCAGGAAATGGAAGAGCCTGAGTTTAGCTAAAAAATATGGGGAAAGCCCACAAAAATCCTCAGTCAGAAGGAAGAAATACAGGCATAGGAGAAAAGATGCTGAAGAGAAACCATTTTGATGTGAAGAAAGTGCTAAAAGCTTCAGCAGGTGAGAGAACATGGAAAACCAGAAAATCAATATATAGAATAGCCTAAGTTCAGCTACAGAAGATAAGAAAAGCTTTCTTAATAAAGCAAATCTCACAACCTTCCAGAAAAACAACACTGATTAAAAAATGAAACCATTTACTTGTTTTCAATATGATAACAGTTGCATTTATCCAACTATCGGCCCATATCCAACTTGCCTTTTGTATCCAAAATCCTGGAAAAAGTAGTCAATACCCAACTCTCCGATTATTTGGAAGACCATAACATCCTGCATCCCTCCCAATTTGGCTTCCGGAAAGGTCGTAATACTGAAAACCTTCTGCTAGCCATCACTAACACAGTTCACATAGGCCTGGACCAAGGAAACTCCTATCTTCTCGCCCTCCTAGATATCTCTGCGGCCTTCGATACTGTCAACCACCAAATCCTCATATCCCGGTTGTCAGAGATAGGCATATCAGGCACAGCACTCTCTTGGTTCACATCATTCCTTACCCACAGAGAATACCTTGTTAAAATTAACCATTCCCAATCCCCACCCATCCCCCTCATGCAAGGTGTCCCACAAGGCTCCTCCCTATCCTCCACCCTCTTCAATATCTATCTCCTCCCCCTCTGCCACCTACTCTCGGACCTCGGGCTCAATTTCTTCCTGTATGCGGATGATGTCCAGATCCTCATCCCCATTCAAAAAACCATCAAAGACACTCTGCATTTCTGGGATTCCTGCTTAGCCTCCATCAACGTCCTCTTAACCAATCTCCAGCTCGCACTCAACACAACCAAAACAGAAATTCTCCTCATATCTAACAACCCTGAACTCACATCTCAAACCTCATCCAACGTCCCCACCCCCTCCCACTCCCCCCTGCCACACTCCCTCCCCCTGGTACCATCCGTAAGAGATCTAGGTGTAACATTAGACCAACACCTTAACTTCAAACCCCACATCAAATCTCTTCTAAAAGGAGGATTCTTCAAACTACAAATCCTCAAAAAAATAAAACCCCTCCTTCACGCCAAAGATTTCCGTCTAGTTTTGCAGTCCACCATCCTATCAAAACTAGACTACTGCAACTCCCTCCTCATAGGCCTCCCACACTCTACCACTAAACCCTTACAAATCCTGCAAAACTCCATGGCAAGAATAATCACAGACACCCGAAAAAGAGAACATATCAACCCCAGTCCTAAAGGATTTGCATTGGCTCCCCATCCCCTTCCGCATAAAATACAAAACCCTCACTGTTCTTCACAATGCACTCTATAGCGACAACCCCGCCTGGCTCAAGGAAATGCCACGCTTCCGTACTTCCAATTGCCCATCCAGAGCCACCTTAGCTGGCACCCTCCACACCCCACCGCTCAAAACTGTGCATCTCACCTCCACCAGAGATAGAGCTTTCACCATAGCAGGACCCTCCCTATGGAACTCACTCCCCACCTCTCTCCGCCTCAAACCCTCCCTACTCAACTTCAAAAAAGGCATCAAAACATGGCTCTTCCTGCAGGCCTACCCCGACTCTAACCAAACCTAACCCACCTACCCCCTGCCACACCGCCACCCCACGCCCTCCTCTCCTCCCCACAAGAAAAGATAAATTATACAATCTATAAAATGTAAGGATATTGTTAATGCTGTTTTTCCACTAAGAATATTGTTAAGACTGTTATCTCAGTTCCTATCCACCTTTCTCCTTTCTCTCCTCTTGTTTTTCACGCCCCTTAGGCTCTAGCTTTCTCCCTACCCCCCCTCTCTCCCTTTTCCTCCTCTGCTCCCCTTCCCCTGTCCCAGTTATTTGTAATTTCTATTTCCTTTTCTCCATGAGTTTATTGTGAACCGGTATGATGTGTCCCATGAATATCGGTATATTAAAAGTTCATAAATAAATAAATAAATAAAATAAATTTATTAAACCCATTTCCCAAAAAACTCATAATTCCATCATGTTGCAAGATGTAGCTCAATTAGGAAATGTAATATTCCATGAAAATGATACTTTTCACAGCTCATTCTTTTGTACTAAATCTGATTTGAGGCAGTGCTCCAACTGACATCTCTCATGCTACTCTGACATCATACTATTATCACTGTTAAGATACGGGACAAGGTATGGCTCTTTTCCATCTCCTGAGTATAGAGAACAGCCCTCTTCTATCTTGCTGCTTCACTCCCACTAGAGTTGCTGCCTGCATCTGCCTTGTCCAGCTGCCAGTGGTATACCATAAAAGAAAAGTAGGAGTGTGCAGCATTCTGGCTGGTGAAATGGATTCTCCCTATCCTTCACCTTGACCAGATGTGCCTGTATCTGAATATTGCACTGAATGTACATGTAGTAGACATCACATGGAGTGGAGGAGTAGCCTAGTGGTTAAAGAAGTGGGTTATAATCCAGAGAAACCAGCATTCAAACCTCACTGCTGCTCCTTGTGTCCTTGGGCAAGTCACTTCACCCTCCACTGCCTCACATATAAAGATTTTAAGCCCTCTGTGGTTAAGGAAAGTACAGTACCTGAAAATAATCCCCTT
The DNA here is from genome assembly GCF_901001135.1 of Rhinatrema bivittatum. Lineage (NCBI taxonomy): Eukaryota > Metazoa > Chordata > Amphibia > Gymnophiona > Rhinatrematidae > Rhinatrema > Rhinatrema bivittatum. Next base: position 302,311,032 of record NC_042618.1, read on the forward strand.
TGAGGTCCCTGAAAAGCAGAATAAAAATTAAATAAATTACTATTGAATGTTGTTCTGGAGAGCATTTTGTGATTGGGTGCTAAGAAGTGCAGTAGTCAGTTAAATCCTACATTCTTCATGACATATATAGAGACTGGTCATACAGGACAATCATGTCCCTGATGCACCATTTCCCTACTTTTGAAGCTGCCTGCCTCTTACTTCAGGACAGTGATGTGGTAAATCAACCATCTTCTTGATGGTAGCTTGCCCCTGATATGGCGTGTATGTCTGAATGTTTGTCTTCTCACTGGAGGAAGGGTCTGTGGGGTCTGCTTGGAAGACAGACTATATTCTGGAGTGGGGTACCCCATGCCAAGCCAGTATCATTTGTTGCCGCTTGTATCTGTTCACTAGATAGCACACTAGTAACTAGACTCCCCAAACCCTCCTAAGTTACTAGAAATTGAAGATCCTCTGAGTCTGAAAATTCCTCATATGATTCATCTAAATCAACTGTTTCTCTGAATATCTTCTGCAGACACTGCTCAGGAGGGAACAGAATGTAGTGATGTGTTAATTTTGGTTGCCCTACTCCTTGAGACCTCCCACTATTGATTCTGAGGCTACATTCTACTGATTCTGCCTATTTCTGCCCCTGTACCATAGTAATGGTGAAGATGGGAGCAGGAATCTGCTCTTCCAGCTTTTTATCCAAAGCTTGTAGAGGAATAACCTTTCTTTTCCTCTCTTATTGCTTTTGCCATATCCACTCTTTGATGTCAGTGGCATGATGGAATTTGGAACACTCACACCACTAGTAATGGCTAGTGTTGCACTGGAGGTGGACCACTGGCCTGGTGCAGGATTGGTACGGCCCTCTGGTTGGACCCAGAGAGTGCCTGCCACCAGGAGGCGGCGCACACAAGGAGACAGAGGCTAGCTGGAGCTTCGCCAATAACAGTCCAGGGTTTCGCCAGGTTGAGCCCTTGAGTACCCGGACCGCCTGGACTTAGGTGGGCCTCAGAGGGTCTCCCGGAGAGGTAGCAGAGAGGTATGCCCACCATGAGTTAGGGTGAGCAGCTGATGCAGAGAGGATGGACCAGGCCTGAACTGGAGACTCCGGAGGCCTCAGGGAGGTAACAGTTCAGGAAGGCTCTCCGGACGGAACAGGCAGCACATATGGGTCTGGTTGGAGGAAGGCCACAGGCAGAGTCCAAGCAGATAGGTCTGGTGGCCACAGGAGGCAAGAAGAAGGTGTCTGAGTGAAGAGCAAGGGTCAAAGCCAGGGTATCCATCCAGAAGTGGTCAGCCAAAGCAAGGGTCAAATCCAAGGTCAGTCCGAGTGTAGTCAAGGCAAGCGAGGATCAGTTCTAGGCAGCGGTCAATGTGGTCAGAAGTCAGTCAAAGGTCGGGTCCAGGCAGCGGTCAGTCGTAGTCAGGCAAGCAGGGGACAGTACCAAGAATCAGTCTGAAGGGTACTACCAGGGAACATGGAGTAGGAACAAGACAGATGCTGAAGACACGGAGGACCACAGGAACACTGGAACACGAAGACGATGGAACAAGGAGATGCTAGAACGAGGAGATGCTAGAACGAGGAGATGCTGGAACAAGGAGACCCTGGAACAAGGAGACACTGGAACAAGGATCAGGTACAAGGAACAGGCAAACTAGTACACCGAGGTGTCCACCTGATTGCCAAGGCGAGACTCTGGGGGAAAAGGCTCGCCTTTTATATTAGGGCTAGGTGATGTCATCGGGATGTGTCCGAGTCAGGTTTCCCGTGCTTGGCCCTTTAAAAGTGGAGACGTTAGCCGCATGCTTGCCTAGGGGCGGGGCCGAGGTGATGGAAGACGCGGAGCCCTTATGGGAGCTCCACTGAGAGTCCTGTGGCATGGAAGAGGCCGAGGACACCTGGAGAGAGTGTTGGGGACGTTGGGAGGTGGCGGCGGCAGCAAGGCCGGAGCTGGTAGAGGGCAGCGCGAGGTGAGCAGGCACGACCGCAGCACCAACGCGGCCAGGACGCGCAACAGCTAGAGGCTCTGAATATTAGAATGCAGCATATTGTACATCGAGAAAAACAGATACATTTTTGTTAGAAAGTGTGTCACAGTCTGCTTGCTGATGTAGACTTACACTGGTTGCTAAGTGTCACATTCTGAGGAAAATTCACACACTCTGACTTTTTTCCATACACAGAAAGTCACATGGCAAAAGCTGTTGTACCTGGCTGTAAGTCAAAATCATTGCTGAATATGGCTGCTGTTAAACACAGGTCTCTCTCTACTGTATTGCAGAGTAGAGACAGTCACATTTTTACCCTGTTGAATGATACAATAAACCTATAACAGTCAATAGAGACATCAGTGTCTCTTTTGACACAGTACAATGATGCTGTGACATTAGATAACAACACAGATTGCTTTCTCCTTCCTTTATAAATACTTTTTTAAAAACTTCTTTATTCTGAGTAAAGATCTTCAAAATTAGAGCCTCTTTGACTGAAATCCAACAAATGAGTGAACAAAATTATGACTTTCAGGTAAAGAAATTCGGAAGACATTTTGGGATAGGCTGGTTGAAAAAGTGCTTCACTTTGATTTGTCCACCTCCTTCCTTACCCTTTTTCACCCTGGATCCACTCTCTGGCTTGAAGAGAAAAAAACCCCTTGTAGTTCTCTTTGCCCCATAGACTATAATGTGTTCGAAAAATTAATGAAATAAAAAAAATGATACATTTTCACAGGTCCCATACATTGGTTTTGGAAAATGGACTCATATTTCACTCATTTGTTTCAAACAAATGTACAAGATAAATCCTTCATCTTGAGTTCTGTAAACATAACCTTAGTCCATTGTCCACAAAATTGCCCTATTAATGGGTGCAGGGTGTTCAGTGCTGCTCCCCCAAGGGGAGGGGCTAGCCCTTGATGATACTCCATAGGCAGAATTAGTGATCTGCTGTGGGTTGGTTCCCACAGAGTGGCAGTTGATAATATCGATCTATTAGTGTAAAGAATGAACACTTAGTAAAATGGTGAATCCCTGGGCCGATGGCAGATGACAGCGCCCTCAAGTGGAGATCTTGAGAGGGACCACCGGCTAGGCTGGAGTATTGAGACAAACACAGATAGTTCTTTATTCAACTGGAAGTAGAACCACCAAAGCTGGCAGTAGAGAGTTGATATGCCCGGCAGGGCTGAAGTCCCTATGATACTGGAACTACGATCTCTGAGTTGCTGAGCTGTAAGGAGAGACTATAGGTAGTGAGTAGACAGGGTATGCTGGGCATAACCAGTGATAGATGATACACTCACAATTGTAGATCTCTGTAGTGTCTTCTTTATGCAACAGAGAGCCTTCAGTATTCTGGAACAGGAGCCGTAGGCAAGTATTGGTTCCTATAAGCAGTCTGAAATAGAACTCACAATAACTGTGTATGGAATGGCTTCTGGAATAGAAGAGCGGTTGGAAGAGTTGAGGAGCATAGGCCCTCGTGGAGCGAGTACCAGTTCCTATCTGCAATCTATAATAGCAATCTGTAAGATATAGGTACACGATATCTTCTGAGGAAGAAGAGAGCATGAAAAAGAAATTAGGAACATAGGCCCTCGTGGAGCGAGTACCAGTTCCTATCTGCAATCTGCAATGGTAACTCACGATCTTCATACCTGTGATAATGTCTTAGACTGAAGGGAACCTTAGCGATTAGGAACAATGGCCCTCGTGGAGCGAGTGCCGGTTCCTGTCTGAAATAGGATTCACTGGGTTCATGTCTGCGATCATCTCCAGGCAATAGGAGTCTTCTGAGTCTTCAGGAACATAGGCCCTCAAGGAGCGAGTACCGGATTCCATCCAACAATCTGAAATAAAGAATAGAGAGAGTGGAGCCCCCGAGGAGCGGGTACTCCTAAATACAAAAGCAGAGTAGCTTGGTTGAATCGTAACTGGCAGAGATAGATTTGAGTCCTTGCTAACTCGATTAGTAGTAGCAATCAAGACCTTTTTATGTTAGAAGCGGGTGACGTCACTACGGGAGGATGCCCCCGAGGTTGGCGCCTTTGCCGGTTCAAGTCTGTAGCGCGCACGCGTGCCCTTACGTCATTAGGAACATGGCGGGTCCGTAGCGTCAAGCCAGCTCGGAGGTTCTGTCAAACCTAGAGGGAGTCGCCATGGATGTAGAGAGGGTGGAGCGAGGGCGAGGAACAGGCACAATCGCAACACAGGGGCAGAGCTAGGGTTTATCCTTTATAGCAAACCATACAAAAAATAATATTCAAATTTTGGAGACACCTCAATAATAGCAACACAAACTCCTATCACTGTCAAACACAATGTGAAGTCAAATAAAACCCTGCCAAAAAGACACTCAGAGTCTATATTGCAGACATGCCATACCATAACAATACTAACTGGCAGGACTCAAATAGCAACAATCCTGCCTATGAAAAGGCAGCATGGTTAAAAAGCCTCTGTACTCTTGTGCCAATTTATGAGCTACTCTCTGGTACTCTGAACCTGAATGTAACAATACTAAAAGACAAGGCATTCCAGCCCCTAGAAATGTTTATGAAACTTTCCATTCTCTGTTTCATAAAATGTTAGCCACATGAAATGCTGTACTGTGTTTTGTGCCCAGTGACATGCTGAATTTCACTGCTTATGTTTATGCCAGGCAGATTGTTTAGAGTACTGGAATGCAATAGACCTGAAGACAAAATATGTCCTGCCATGAGTCAGGACGTAGAAAACTCAGTACAGGCAATTTCCCACCTGGTGCCATTGGAATTGTTACTTTCAGTTATTTTGTCTAATACGTAAACTGGAAGAAAATAGACAGGCCTCACTGGGCTTTGCTTTGCCAGTGTTTTCATTAAGATGATAAACACTTTATAAAAATCTTTCAACACCTCTCTTCATCTATTCCAAGGAAAACCAAGCAACATTGAAGGCAGACTTGAGCATTGACTTGCGTTCACATGACAAGACATGCATCTGGCAAAGTTCTCCAGTAAAGCTTTAGTGATCAGGCAAGTTAGGATCAGATTTATGTTTTAAACCAAAGTAGGACAAAAGTATATAAAAAGCCTATCATTTATTTTACTTATACAGTTATGAAATAGCATTTCTTAAAACCATGGGCTAAATAAACACTTATAAATTCAGGAAGGGAAAATAATCCATAGAAAAAAATGTGAAGCATGCGCATGTCATTAAACATGTGCACATGCTTTTTACACCTCCTCCTATTTAACATGCAGAATTGGGACCTGGTGGTTGGATTGGTGGTTGGTTAGAGCAGGAGTAGTTTGTTGTGGACTCATTGTCAGTGTTTGTAATTATCTGTTCGGCTTCTTTTCCTTTCATTTATTCTGTGTTTGTTAGCTGTGTAATTTCTCTACAAATCAGTTTGTCTGTCTTTTTCATTTGCAGTCTGTGTGGGCCTGCTGTTTGGGTTATGGTTCTGGGTGAATTGGTGGGTTTCAGGGTACTTGTTGTGGGTCTGGGTGTCCTGTGGTGGGTTTTAATGCTTCTATGACTGCTGTAAATTTAGTGAGCATCTAATAGGATGACAACATGAGGAATTAGCTCCTAAGATTTTCAATAGTCTACTGGATCTGTCACCTTCAATTCTTTCAGTTTCAACTCAATTTGGATTGATTTACACACTAGCTATGGCAGCGAGTAAATCTACAAAGAGAGAGTTTTCTTCTGCATCACAAAACAGTGTTAAACGTTCTAAGCATGACCTTCCGACTCTGATCAAGATGGCAGCTACTAAGGAATCTGAAATCTCTCTGCATGCCCTCATGCGCAAGCTCCTATGGGTAAATGAGATGGTGAAAGAAAATTCTGCCACAGTATCAGTCATTCAATTGAACTTGGTGGAGTTTCAAGAGCAGATTCTAATCCTGGAGAAGAAAGCAGAAGAGCTGAAAAATAGAACAGCGGCAAACATGGAATGGATTTATTCAGTGGCAAGTTTAAAGGATCACGGTGCTGGAACATAATTTGGAAGATCTGAACACTAGGAGCAGTCATAATAATTTACGAATCCTCGGTGTTGCTGAGCATAGTTATGGCACTGATCCTGTGGAGTTTCTAACGACTTTTTAAACAAAACGCCAAGATTTAAAATTTGAGTTATCCTTTGAAATTGAGTGGGCCCTCTGTTCTTCTTCTACTCCACCTAAGAATACTAAATAAAAAAAATAAAAAGATAGGGCCCATGTAAGTGAGCTTTTGAAAATTGCTACAATATATATCATTAAATTGTCTACAGGATTTACTTGCATAAGTGCACTTTATTCGTGTAAATGGCTTTTTAAAATTGCTACATTTACATGCATAACTCCTTTGAAAATTACCTCCATATGATTTGCCATACTAGGTCAGACTAAAGGTCCATCAAGCACTGAATCCTGTTTCCAACAGTAGCCAATCCAGGCCACAAGCACTTGGTAAGATTGCAAAAGGTAAACAGATTCCATGCTGCTTATTCCAGGGGTAAGTAGTGGATTTCCCCAAGTTAGCCTGAATAATGTTTTATAGACTTTTACTCCAGGAACTTGTCCAAACCTTTTTTAGACCCAGCTACATTAATAACTTTCATATTTTCTGTCAGCAAATCTCAGAGCTTAATTATGCGTTGAGTAAAAAATATTCTTCTATTTGTTTTAAATGTACTACTTAGTAACTTCATTGAATGTCCTCTAGTCTTTGTACTTTTTGAGTAAGTAAACAACCATCTTAGATTTAACCATTCCACTCCACTCATTATTTTATAGACCTCTATCATTTTTCCCCTCAGCTGTCTCCTCTCCAAGCTGAAGACTAACAGGTAGATTTTCAAAACGTTGCAAGCGTGAAAAACAGGGGTTATGCGTGTGACCGGGCCTTGCACACGCTGCAAGCATCTTCATAGGGGCCCAGCCACAAGTGTAACCCCCGTTACGCACCAAAGTACCAGGTCCAGTTAAAAGGGCGGTCCGGGGGGGGTGGAAATTGGCAGGGAGGGGTGGGGCTGGAGGCGCCGTTACAGCGGCCATTTGCTGCTGTGCAGGGGAAGTGGGCACTGGCAGCCTACTGGTGTGCGCAAGTTACTACTGCTCCAGAGGAGCAGCAACTTGAAAAACAAAAAAAAAAAGATAAGGTAGGGTAGGTTTAGGGGGCGGGTAGGAGAGGGGAAGGGGAAAGGAAATTAGGGTAGGGGTTAGGGAAGTTCCCTCCCAGTCCGCTCCTTAATTGGAGCGGACTGGGAGGGAACTGGGGAAGCCCGGGATGCGTCACTGTGGGAAAATTGCATTATTCCATTTCCCCTTGCATGCACATGTGCGTGCATGTTATAAAATCGGCGCGTCCATGTGTGTGCACCGGGAAGTGCATGCATATGCACGCACGCACGCACGCATGTATTAAAATCTACCCCTAAGAGCCCTAACCTCTTTAGCCTTTCCTGATAAGGGTATCGTTCTATCCCTGTTATGATTTTGGTCACCTTTCTCTGTACTTTTTCTAATTCTGATGTATATATATATTTTTTTTTTTTTAGATATGGTGACCCAGTGGTGTACTAAAGTTGGGGCAAGTGACAACCAGGAAGGTGGGGTGTGCCATCGAGAGGGTATAGTAACACCAATCATCTGCTTCAAATACAGCCTGGCGGCCCAACTGCAAAAACAAAAAAAAGCATGCTTTGCCTGCCTTGAGCATGTGCTTCTTGTGCCAACTCTGTGGGAGCTCTATTCCTGGCTCCCATCCTTGCTATGGCTCAGGCAGGGCTGCTGTCACCAAGTCCCAACTCAATCACAATGGGTGGAGAAGGGTCAGTGCAACCAGTGATTTGTGTTCACTCTTTGACTGCATGGTGTGCAAGTGCACCGTCTACCTACCGCAGCCAGAGACCTCTGCTCCAGGCCTTCTGAGAGACCTCTGAAACAGCCTCTTGCCACAATTGTCGATGCAGTGCCTACCACTCTGCTTTATGCTAAAGCCTGCTGCTGCTGGCTCCCTCCCTACAAGTCCTTGGCTGGCCCAGCTATCTCTGAGACACCTGTGGGCGATGCTGTCAGTGCGGACTTCATAAGTGAAAGTTGCTGTCTGCTGCATGCTGGTCTTGACAAATTAAAGATATATGCTTGCTTCGTTGTCCTGCTGGCTGTTGCTACACAGTCACTGCCACTCTTCTCAGCCATCTCAGTCCCACATAAAGTGTGTGTGTGTATGATAGAGAGAGACAGGAAGCATGGGTGTGTGTGAGAGAGACAGGAAACACGTGTGTGTGTGTGTGTGTGTGTGTGTGTGTATGAGGGACAGAGGAAGCACACACATATACACACACACACACACATACACACATACATATCTCTGTCTCTAACTGAGCATGTCTGAGTGTGTGAGACAGAGGGAGCATATTGTGTGTGTGAGTGTGTGTGTGTGCATCCCCATTGTATAACAATCTCAGGGTGACAGGTATGGAGAGTGGGAACTTTTAAAATCCTTATTTGTTTTAATTATTGGGCGTTATTTGATGTGTTTGCTGTCTTGAAATATTTTATCAATATTTAGGAAATTTAAAAAAAATTGCAGATATGATTTTAATTAGTGGAGTTTATTCTATTCGCCAGCTTTGAAAGCACCACGTCTCCAACATGATCAAAGATGGTTTCTTCAAGCTGCAAACACTGAAAAAGCTCAAACCCCTTCTCCACGCTCACGACTTCAGAACAGTCCTGCAAACAATAATCTTCGCGAAAATCGACTATTGCAACACAATACTCCTCGGTCTCCCCGAAGCCACTATCAGACCCCTTCAACTACTACAGAACGTCGCAGCAAGGGCAATTACAAACATAAAAAAATGCAACCACATCACTCCCACACTAAAAGAACTTTACTGGCTTCCCATCAACCAAAGAATTCAGTACAAAACCCTCATCCTCATCCATAAGAAAATAAACAACAAGGATATGACTTGGCTAAACAATGTCATACTCCCTCATTCCACACACAGAAACCTCAGATCCTCAAACACTGGACTCCTAGCCGTCCCAAACTCTAAAACAGCAAACCGCTCATCAACCCGCAAACGTGCCATATCCGTGGCAGGCCCCACACTCTGGAACTCCCTCCCACCCCCCCTCAGAAATGAACCCTCCACTCAAGTCTTCAAAAAACAAATCAAAACATGGCTCTTCAAAAAAGCCTTCCCACCTGACACTTAACTCACCCCCTCCGCACACAACTCTCCCTGAAAGCAACTCCCCCCACAGCCTCCCACAACCCCTCCCTCTCCCTGCCTCACCTTACAGCACCACTGCTATACAATTTAGAGCAACCCTGTAAATATCGCTTTCCTAGTCGTTAGCAGTTTCCTGCTTTCATTGTAAATAAGTAGATTTTGCTACATAGTTAGCCACATGTTCAGCCTATTGTTCGTTCTCTTCAAATACCATGCATAATCTCTTGTTCCATCCCTCCTGTTACCATGTTACAAACAGTTACCATGTTATAATGTAAAATAAGCAAGTCATGCCTTATTTGTTTTAGTTACATGTAAACCGATGTGATATCTCGATCGAATGTCGGTATATAAAAACAATAAATAAAATAAATAAATAAATATATATATATTTTTAGTATTATGATTTTACAATTGTGATTGATTAATATTCCTGGATTGTATTGTTTATAAGGAATGGTGATATTTCTGCTTTTTCATTACTGTACTGCAAACAGAGTCTGACTTGTTATGGTTTCCAGTTCAGGTTTCGTCTGCATGTGTGTGTGTGTGTGTCTGTGTGTGAGAGACTGAGGAAGCATGTTTGTGTTGTGAGACAGAGGACGCATGTGTCTGTGTATGAGAGACAGAGACAGCATGTGTGTGTTGTGAGACAGAGGACGCATGTGTCTGTGTATGAGAGACAGAGACAGCATGTTTGTGTGTGTGTGTGTGTGTGTGTGTGTGTGTGTGTGTGAAGAAATAGAGGAAACATGTGTGTCTCCCATACACACACATACTTATCATATATGTCTGTGAAACAGATGGAGCATATGTAGAATAGGCTTGGTGTCCCGCACAAGCCCCGGGACGCGCGTAGGTCCTGGGGCTTTCGTGGGGGTGTGTGTCGGGGGCGTGTCTTCCGGGGGCGGGGCTGCGGGCGTGGTTCCGGCCTGGGGGTGTTTCGGGGGTGTGGCCGAGGCCTCCGAAACTGCTCCTGGGCTGGGGAATCGCACGCCGGCCAGCTGGCGTGAGTTACGCCTGCTCAGGCAGGCCTAACTTTTCGAACAAAGGTAGCGGGGGTTTAGATAGGGCTGGGTGGGTGGGTTAGGTAGGGCAAGGGAGGGGAAGGTGGGGGGGTGGGGGGTGGAAGGAAAGTTCCTTTCGAGGCCGCTCCGAGGCCTCTCCGATTTCAGAGCGGCCTCGGAGGGAACGGAGGCAGGCTGCACAGCTCGGCACATGCAGGCTGCCAATTTTGCACAGCCTTGCGTGCGCTGATCCCGGATTTTAAAGGATACGCGCGGCTATGCGCGTATCTATTAAAATCCGGCGTACTCTTGTTTGCGCCTGGTGCGCGAACAAAAGTACGCGCGGGTGTAGTTTTTTTTAAATGTACCCCAAGATGTGGTTGCAACATAGAGTGATACAGAAGCATTATGATATTCTCTGTTTTATTCTCCATTCCTTTCCTAATAAGCATTTTATTTGCTTTCTTGGCTGCTGCTGCTCTGTAACCAGAGGATATCAATATATTATCCACTGTGATGCCTAGATCCTTTTCCTGAGTGGTGACTCCTAATGTGGAACCTTGCAATGTGTAGCTATAATTTAGATAGCTCTTACCTAAGTGCATCAATTTGCACTAGACCACATTAAATGTCATCTGCCATTTGCATGCCCACGCTCCCAGTCTTTTTTTTTTTTTAATTTATACTTTATTAACTTTTTCAAATTACAAGTAAGACATTCTTACTAAGAGAAAATAGAAACATTCATATCATTTTTCCAACTAATGTTTACAGGAAAACAAAAATAGAAATTAAGACATTAGTATTAACTAGAAGATATAACAGTAATCATCCTAAAATTTATGAACGATTTAAGCTGCTCAGGAAAATAAAAAATAAAACATTCTTTCTGAAGCTTCACAATGCATTTGCAAGGGTATCTTAACATAAATGAAAAACCCATAAGTATAACGCTCCCAGTCTTTCAGACTTCTCTTGCAATTTCTCACATTCCTCTTCTGATTTAACAACTTTGAATCATTTTGTGTCATCTGCATATTTGATCCAATTTCCAGATCATGAATAATATGTTAAAAAGCAGTGGCCCCAGAACAGATGCCTGAGGTACTCCACTATTTACTTACTCGATTGAGAAAATTGACCATTTAGACCTGTGCTCTTTTTTCTATCTTTTAACCAGTTCTTCATCCATAATAGGACATTGCCTCCTATCTCATGACTTTTTAATTTCCTCAGAAATCTCTCATGAGAGACTTTTTCAAACTTTCCATTGAGATCACCATTGCAGCACGAGGTGAAGATTATTCTAATTTTTCTGGACTTAAAACAACAGTTCAGCTGTGCAACTAGTTTCTGGCATTGAGGAGGCTTGCTGAAGGCTTTGAATGCCCACCATGGCCTATACTTCCCTGCCAAAATGCAGGTCCCAGTAAATAAAATCATGAAAAACTTTGAAGATTCTAAGAAACTGCAGGTATATATTATCGAGGAGCTTCCTGGTTTACAGATGGATGTTTAATTCGTTAGCAAGGTTGAAAACATCTGTCAATATGTTTCGCCACATGCTCTAATTAATTCCAGATTGATGAATCCAGTTCAGTATTAATGTTTTTAATGGTGATATTAATGTATAATGGGTCAACTCCTGTGTGGCTACTTTGGATGGTCTAATAGGTTGATGCAATATAAAGGGCGGAAAGCGGGCGCTGAAAAGCCAGTTCCTGTTTTCCTAATGTGCGCATGCCCGCAAGGGGGGTGCCATGCAATACCCAAATTAGGGGGTCGTGCTAGGAAGGAGGCGCTAGGGTCGCTTGCGCGACCTTAGTGCCTCCTTGCTAACGCGACCCCACTGTGGCTGCCGATTTTGAAGACAGATGCCGGTAAACTCGGCATCGGTTTTCATAACTGGCTGACTGCCAGTAATGAACTCGGCGTCTGTTTTCATTACTGGCAGACGGCCGTTTATGAAAACAGACACCGAGTTTACCTGCGTGGGTCTTCATAACTTGGCGGTCTGCCGAGTTATTTTTTTTTATTTTTTACTTAAGAGAAGAAGTACAGAAAAGCATTTTTTTCTGCTTTTCTGTACTTCTTTTTCCTGTGCTCAGCTGTTAACGTCTGTTCCAGCAGGCGTTAATAGCTGAGCGATAAATGTGGGTCTGAGACGCACATTTATTTTATTGCATGCAGAGTGAATAATAGCCTCATTCATGTGCATTTCCATGTGATGGGCGCTATTACATTCACTCCGCGTCTGACACGGGTTAAATAGGCGCTAATCCCCCTATTGCATTGGGGTAGATTAGCGCCTATTTAACCCGTGTCGGAGTGCGGGTTATACAGTGCGCTCGGCTGAGTGCACTGTATTGCATCGGCCCCTAAGTAACTAATCCACCTCTCTAGGGCTTCCTTTTTCCTTTGCTGCATGGGAACGTCATTATTTTGAACTAATTTAGTGACTGTGCCAATGCTCTTATTTTCCTTTTTCTCTGGGATTCTTTTGCATAACGTGTGGTGGAGTGCTTGTGATTTATGTTGTCTGCTGCAAACAAATGCATTGTGTACTATACTTCACACTGCTTTTGTTATTTTATTTTTATATGCTTGCAGTTGGGGGCTGTTTGTTTACTTTGTTTCAATAAAGTTGTGTTGAGTGATGTGCATGTTCTGTATTTGTGCAGGAGAACCGCTAGGAGTGTTTTGAGTGCACGTTGATACTTGTATTGCTGGGAACTTTACGGTAAATGCAAAGTTTGCTTGCATGATTTCAAGGGAATCATCTTTGGGTATGACAGTAGTTTCTCTGTATTCTTGTGGATTCCATTACTTTTGACTGACAATTCAATACAGTCTATGGTTAGGTTTTAGTAGTGGGAAATAACAGATCATATATAATTGTTTGGTGTTACCTGTGTAATGTTTGCTGGTCCAATGTTAAGGTTTTATTTACAAGTTAAGAATGTTTGTTGCATGTTATTATATGTTGCTTTCTTCAGATAAGACAGTAATGCTTCTTGAAGCAAAGAAAAATTCTGTCATTGTGCTTTGTTTTTGTTGGGAAAATGAAAGGGTCCTGCTTCCATTACTTTGGGGAGACTCTGGAGTGCAAGTAATATAAATAAAATGTATTTCACAGAATGTGTTAGGTTTTAACAACCCCCCAAAAAGGAGGATAGTCTTTACATTAAAAGTACAAAGGCTAATGTAATTTTCCTTCAGAGGACACATTTGCATTATAATAAAATGTTGAAATTATCTCTCCTGAGTTTTGAAGTCATTTGCAGGTAAAATAATTTCCCAAAAATCTGATAGTGAAGGAAAGTGGATTAGGCTTATACTGGAGGTGGATGGGCTTACGCATGCTATTATTTAAAGGTGAATTTTAAAAGTCTGGCACACGCATGAGTCAGGGGATGCTCGAATAAGTCAGGCTTGTGCACGCTGACTGTATTTTAAAAAGTGCCCAGATATGCACATATCTCAAAAATTTCCAAAAAGGGGTGGGTGTTTCAGGGCCTGCCCAAGAAATGCGCATGCAAATACTTACATGCCCTGGTACATGCAGAGATTCCCTGCTGCGTAACTTTATTTCTGCTATAGATGACATGCAAGTCTTAAAATAAAAGGATAGAGCCATTTCTGAAGGGGAGGAAGATTCAGAACCAATGTCAGGAAGTATTTCTTCACGGAGAGGGTGGTGGATGCCTGGAATGCCCTTCCGGAGGACGTGGTGAAGACCAGAACTGTGAAAGACTTCAAAGGGGCGTGGGATAAACACTGCGGATCCATAAAGTCAAGAGGCCGCCAATGAAGAGTGGGTGACTCGCCGGAATGATGGCTATTGACACAATACCCTTATTAAATAAACATACACATGCTTACTGTGACTCCTACATCGCTCTAAGCTTCAACAGCAAGAGGTAATGGAAAAAAGGATTTGCACTCACAAAGAGGGGAGTAGCTGGCTTGTTACGGCGGTTACTACCCCAAACCAAATATGCCTGATACTTCACTTTCAATGCATATACAGCATAGCTCTCTGCTTCAATGACAGGGGAGAAGAATAACTGATACTTCACACATCCAGCAGAGCTCTCTGCTACAACGGCAAGGGAGAAGAAAAAGGGTTCGCACTCAAAAAGCGGGGAGTAGCTGGCTTGTTACGGCGGTTACTACCCCAAACCAAATGTGCCTGATACTTCACTTTCCATGCATATCCAGCATGGTTCTCTGCTTCATCGGCATGGGAGAAAGACTGATACATCACGCATTTCCAGCATAGCTCTCTGCTTCAACGGCAGGGGAAAAAAAACAAAACAAAAACAAAAAACTGATGCTTCACGCATATCCTGCATAGCTTCAACGACAGGGGTGAAGAAAAAAAGGATTCGCAATCACAAAGCGAGGAGTAGCTGGCTTGTTACGGCGGTTACTACCCCAAACCAAATGTGCCTGATACTTCACTTTCAATGCATATCCAGCATGGCTCTCTGCTTCAACGGCAGGGGAGAAGAAAAAAAAAAAACAAAAAAAACCAACAAGGGCTGTACAACATAGTCTAGGTAAAACAAATAAGCATGGGTGTAGCTTGCTTATCGCGGCGGTTACTGCCCCTACTACCCCTAACTAATCAAGCTAGATATTTCACTTGGATGCAGCTCCATCACTGCTCTCTACATTAATGGTGGGGGTGGAAGGGGAATAGAACAAGGAGCTAAGAGAAACAGATAAGAATGAGAGAAAAAATGTGTGAGGCTTGCTGGGCAGACTGGATGGGCCATTCGGTCTTCTTCTGCCGTCATTTCTATGTTTCTATGTTTCTATGTCTGGGATAACTGGGGGGAGTGTAGGCTATCAAACCGAGGGGGGTGGGTGGGTTGCAGGACCTAGCTGTTAATTGGGAGAACTGGTGGACGAACTGGTAAACTGGGAATGGTGTGGGTGCGTGCCACTTTTAAAATCCCCGATTTACATGGTAGACGCAGGATTTGCAGACCCACTTACAATTTGGCTCACATGAGCACTTGGTCAGGCTGTTTTATAACATGTGCGTTTATACGCACGCAAGTTATAAAATAGCCGCATCCTTGGGTGTGTGCCAATGCATGCACGCAAATGTGCGTCCGTGCGCAGCTTTGAAAGTTATTGTATGTTTATGCACCTACTGCTGAGACAGCTGAATTCTTTAAATATCTTACTTTGGTTGTTGCTGAAAACGGGGACCTTCTTACAGTGCTGGGGGTGATTTCAGTTTTCCCTTGGACTTCATTATGGATAGGAAATCTAATGACAAGATTAGGCAAATAAGGTCATGGCCAGTCCTGTATTCTTTAATTACTGAACTTGGTTTTTCAGACCCTTGTGCTTACAATATCCTTCTGTCAATTAACTTTGTATTCTCCTAATCATTCTTATTCTAGAATAGATGTTTTTTGTATGCAATGCTTTATTTTCCCAGATACGGGAAACTAGTATTGAGAACATTTTTGTCTCTGACCATTCTGCCCTCTCATTATGATTTTCCTGGGGTGAATCCTTGAAACTGAAACCATCCTGGAGACTTAATGCTAGGCTTCTTGAGAATGAGGACTTTTTAAAGCTCATTAAAGACTTATGCCAGTATAATTTTACACATAACCATATAAGTTGGTAGGATGCTTTTAAGGTCACATATATCAGGGGCATAATCATTAATTATGCTGCAGGGAAAATAAGAAAAGGAATAAAGAAATGGAAACTGGAGCAGGAAATTAGGACTAGTGAGACATGTATAAACTAGAAAATATGAGCTTGTTATTGCTTATTACTACTTCAGAAATTGAAATGTAAATATAATACTATTCTCAGTCATTGGGAAGGTATCTTCTTGTTCTGCCAAAACACAATTTATGCTGAAAATAACAAATCTGGTAGAATTTTTGCTCAGTATCTAAAAATAGGAAAATAAGATAGAGGGTAAGAACCATAGTAACTTCAGAAGGTGTTAGTGTGTCAAAGAATCAAGATATACTTCAATAGTTTAAAAATAAATATTCCCAGCTGTACTCCTTGGTGTCTGCAATAATTCATGAAACTTAATAAAGGACTGAATTTTGTACGACATACAATATATCTAGGTGTGTTCAGAGCCATACTTGGAGGAAAATCAATTGTTTAAGTTTTACAGAGACCTCATATATATATAATGGGTGAATAATTTTTGAATGCACTTATTTAGGTTAGTCACCAACTTCAATAACCACAAAAGTGATCAAACCCCCTTTAAAACATTTTAATCATAGGTCTCAAAAAATTTTTTACACTATATTTGTGCTATGTGCAAATCATGAAGAAAACCAAAGACACTTATCCTTTGTGTGAAATTATATCTACCGGCCCGACACGGCTCGTGTTTCAGAAGCACTCCTTTCTCAGGGGCCCAAACAGATATACGTTATTGAAATCTAAAATAAGAAAAGTTTACAAAAATATTTACTCCTGTTATAGAAGACTACCTGAAGGATGAAATGCAATAAGATCAAATAAATTACATACGTGACTTGGTTAAAATAGCCTCAGAATTATCATCACATTGTGCTGCAACTAACTATAGCATTAGTTGCAGCGTTAGATACTAACTAACGTTAGGATTTGGTATGAGAAGTAATGGTGGTGGGGCCAGTAAGCACAGTGATCATAATGCCATCACATTTGCCTTAATGACTGGAGGGAAAACATTAAGTAAATCTATAGCTCTAGCATTACATTTTCAAAAAGAAGATTTTGATAAAATAAGGAACATAGAAAGAAACAGAAAGGTGCAACTACGAAGTTTAAGAGTTTATATCAGGCATGGTCACTGTTTAAAAGTACTATCTTAGTATCTTGGAAACCCAGTCCAGATGTATTCCAAGCATTTAGAAAATGGAAGGAAAGCCAAACAATTGCTGGCATGGATAAAAAGTGAGGTGAAAGAGGCTATTTCACCAATAGAACTTCTTTCAAATTGGAAAAAGGATCTCTTTGAAGAAAATTGGAAAAAGCATAAGTATTGGCAAGTTAGATATAAAACACTGATGACGGACTAAAAGAGAATTTGAAAAGAAGCTGGCCTTAGAGGCAAAAACCCATAATAAAAACTTTAAAAAATATGTCCGAAGCAAGAAGCCTGTGAATTAGATGATCGAGAGGTTAAGGGGGGACTTAGAGAGGATAAGACCATCACAGAAAGAATGAATTCTTTGCTTTGGAGTTTATTGAAGTGGATGCTGGGGAGAACTGGATGTTGCCAGAATTGTATTCAATATTGATTATTCAAAAGAACTGTAACAAATCACAGTGAAGCTGGAAGATGGTCCTGTCAGAGCAATTTTATAGATTTTTTTTGATTGAGTGACTAGAGAATTGATAAAAAAAGAGTGCTCGATGTGTTTTACTTGGATTTCAGCAATGCTTTTAATACGGTCTCGCATAGGAGGCTTGTGATAAAATGAGAAGATTGGGAGTGAGTGCCAAGGTGGTGGCATGGAATACAAACTGGTTGACTGATAGAAGACAGTGTGAAATGATAAATGGTACCTAATCTAAAGAAAGAACCATGTTAAGTGGAGTGCCATAGGGATCAGTTTTGGGACCAGTTCTATTCAATATCTTTATGAGTGACATTGTGGATGGGATAGAAGGTAACGTTTATCTATTTGTGGATGTTACTAAGATCTGCATCAGAGTGGACATGCCTGAAGGAGTAGAGAGAATGAAAAGTGATTTAAGAAAGCTTGAAGAGTGGTTGAAGATTTGGCAGCTGGGATTCATTGCCAAGAAGTACAGAATCATGTATCTGGGATGTGGTAATCTGAAAAAGTTGTATATGATGGGGTGTGAAACACTGATGTGCATGGATCGAGAGAGAGACCTTGGGGTCCCCCCCAAAACTTGCCAAATGTCCCTGGTGGTCCAGCGGGGGTCCTGGAGCGATCTCTTGCACTCGGGCCGTTGGCTGCCAGGATTCAAAATGGTACCAATAGCCTTTGCCCTTACTATGTCACAGGGGCTACCGGTGCCATTGGTAGGCCCCTGTCACATGGTAGGAGCACAAGATGGCGCCAGCCGTCCATTGCTCCTACCATGGGACAGGGGCCGACCAATGGCACCGGTAGCCCCTCTAACATAGTAAGGGCAAAGGCTATCTGCACCATTTTGAATACTGGCAGCCGACAGCCCGAGTGCAAGAGATCGCTCCAGGACCCACCTGGACCACCAGGGACTTTTAGCAAGTTTTGGGGGGGTCAGGAGGGTGGGGGGTTGTAGTTAATTAAATTTAAAGGGTTGGGATGTTTGTTTTTTTTTTAACTTTAATGGGAAACGAATACCATACGTAACTAATGGACGAATCAGGGTCCCCCGAAAATGGATGTAATGGATTGGGGTCCCGACGAATACGAATACCGAATCGAACATATCCGTCCCTGCTGCACATCCCTAGTAATAGTATCTAGCAATCTGAAGATGGTGAAGCAATGTGAGAAGGCAGTAGCTAAAGTTAGAAGAATGCTGCACTGCTTAGAGAGAGGAATAACCAGCAGGAAAAAAAGAGGTGATAATGCCCTTGAACAGGTCCTTGGTGAGTTCAGTTCTAGAGACTGTATTTAAAAAATGATAGAGACAGGCCCAGAGAAGGGCAGTCCAGAGAAGGGCGACCAAAATGCTGTGGAGTCTGTATTGGAAGACATATGAGGAGAGGCTGAAGGATATAAATATGTATATTCTGGAAGAGAGGAGGTACAGGGGAAATATGATACAGACCTTCAGATAACTGAAAGGTTTTAATAATGCACAAACTTAAAATCTTTTCTGTTGGAAAGGAAACAGTAGAACTAGGGGTTACAAAATGAAACTCTAGGGGGGATGACTCAGAACCAACATCAGGAAATATTTTTTCATGGAGAGGGTGGTGGATGGTCAGAATGCCCTTCTGGAGGAGGTGATAAAGAAGAAAACAGTCATAAGAACATAAGAAAATGCCATACTGGGTCAGACCAAGGGTCCATCAAGCCCAGCATCCTGTTTCCAACAGTGGCCAATCCAGGCCATAAGAAACTGGCAAGTACCCAAAACCTAAGTCTATTCCATGTAACCATTGCTAATGGCAGTGGCTATTCTCTAAGTGAACTTAATAGCAGGTAATGGACTTCTCCTCCAAGAACTTATCCAATCCTTTTTTAAACACAGCTATACTAACTGCACTAACCACATTCTCTGGCAACAAATTCCAGAGTTTAATTGTGCATTGAGTAAAAAAGAACTTTCTCCGATTAGTTTTAAATGTGCCCCATGATAACTTCATGGAGTGCCCCCTAGTCTTTCTATTATCCGAAAGAGTAAATAAGTGATTCACATCTACCCGTTCTAGACCTCTCATGATTTTAAACACCTCTATCATATCCCCCCTCAGTCGTCTCTTCTCCAAGCTGAAAAGTCCTAACCTCTTTAGTCTTTCCTCATAGGGGAGTTGTTCCATTCCCCTTATCATTTTGGTAGCCCTTCTCTGTACCTTCTCCATCACAATTATATCTTTTTTGAGATGCGGCCACCAGAATTGTACACAGTATTCAAGGTGCGGTCTCACCATGGAGCGATACAGAGGCATTATGACATTTTCCGTTTTATTCACCATTCCTTTTCTAATAATTCCCAACATTCTGTTTGCTTTTTTGACTGCCGCAGCACACTGTACCGACGATTTCAATGTGTTATCCACTATGACACCTAGATCTCTTTCTTGGGTTGTAGCACCTAATATGGAACCCAACATTGTGTAATTATAGCATGGATTATTTTTCCCTATATGCATCACCTTGCACTTATCCACATTAAATTTCATCTGCCATTTGGATGCCCAATTTTCCAGTCTCACAAGGTCTTCCTGCAACTTATCACAATCTGCTTGTGATTTAACTACTCTGAGCAATTTTGTGTCATCTGCAAATTTGATTATCTCACTCGTCGTATTTCTTTCCAGATCATTTATAAATATATTGAACAGTAAGGGTCCCAATACAGATCCCTGAGGCACTCCACTGTCCACTCCCTTCCACTGAGAAAATTGCCCATTTAATCCTACTCTCTGTTTCCTGTCTTTTAGCCAGTTTGCAATCCCCGAAAGGACATCGCCACCCATCCCATGACTTTTTACTTTTCCTAGAAGCCTCTCATGAGGAACTTTGTCAAACGCCTTCTGAAAATCCAAGTAAACTATATCTACCGGTTCACCTTTATCCACATGTTTATATTTAATCTTTATTGATTTTCAGTTTAATAAACAAGAAATTTTCAATATTCTACATATTCCACCCAGGTTACAAAGGAAGTTTTCGTACAAGCAAGTAAAAAATACAAGAAACAATTTTAAATGTTATCTGGATTATGTACATTGATTTAGTATAATTTAAATAAATACTGGGAGATCAAGGGTGATTATAGCAGATATTTAAGGAAAATAAGATTAACAAAGAAATTCACCCATTTATACTGTGAGTTACACCAACTTAATATTCCTGTTTCCAACTACTTTAGGATTTTCAAGATTGCATAGGAGTATTTAAATGTTTCCGTAATTGTTCCGGGTCTGCAAATATAAACTTTGCATCACCGCGAGATATTAAACAACGACAAGGGAAACGCAATAAAAAACGTTCTCCTCTCTCTACTACTTCTTTCCTCATTTCTAAGAATTTTTTTCGCTTAATTTGCGTTATCCTAGCTATGTCTGGGAATATACGTATTGGCTGGCCAAAGAATTTCACATTCTGAGATCTAAAATACAATTTTAATACATTATCTCGTTCTATCCTAGAGGAAAAATGAACAATTAGTGTTGCTCGTAAGGAAATGTCCATCTCAAATGACTTTTCTAAAAAATTTGTAATGTCCAAAGTTTCTTCCTCTGATACTTCTCGATTTTCTTCCCGCTTTAATTTTCCCTTCTCACGAGCTCGCTGCTCTTGATAGTATACAGTTACTATTGCTGGAATATTCTCCGATGGTAACTATAATATGTTGACGAAATAACTTTTAACAAATCCAAAGGTGTTTGTAATTTCGTTTTTGGGAAGTTTAAAAGACGTAAATTTGCTCATTTTGATATATTTTCCTGAAATTCCAATTTGCTCTGAATCATTTTCTCCGATCTTATAAGATTTCCTTGTATTTTTTCTATCTCTTCCACCTTATCTTCCAATGTTACCACTCTTGTCTCAACCATACTCATCTTTTCTTCCACTTTAATAGTATTATTCATAGCTTCTTTCACAGTTAGCGTTAATGCATTTATCGATTTTTGCATCACAATCAAGATGTTTTTTATTTCCTCCAACGAGGGAGCTAATGTAGAAGTAGTATTGAGGAGAGAAATGTTGCTCATTGCAACTCCTACCTCCGAAAGTTCTTCACCGCTAGACTTGAGCTCTCCTGGGCCCTGCTGTTGTTGGGCCTCTTTCTCACGCTTCCTGGAGCCCGGTTCCTCCGGACTCACCGAGGAGAAGTCCCCATCTCCTCTCTGGATAGCGTTCTCCAAGTCAGTTGTTCTCTTTGGTGGGTCTGGGATCGTTGGACATCCCGGGCTTAGAGGTGTCTCGAGGGACAGGGGGCTGTGCTGCTGCTCCAACACGGCCCCAGCATCCAAGATATCCGGGTCCAAAGATGGCGTTTGTGCGAAAGCAGCTTCAATCCTCATCTGTCTCAAAGAATCAGGAGTAGAGGTAATTTCTCGCACCCGAGCCTTCCTCTTAGTGTGCGGCATTTTCACAAAGAGAAACGCCAAGAAAATACAATCAAAGAAAAATTTCTTAAGAGTTAGCTGGGAGGAAAACGGCAAGGAGAGAGCTACGATCTGCACACCCTCACAGTTTGGCGGCCAGCTTGATCTCCCCCTCCACATGTTTATTAACTCGAATTCAAAGGGCTATGGGATAAACTCTGTGGATTCCTAAAGGCTAGAGGATGGAAATGAGGAAGAGGGTGCATGGGGTAAACCTGCATGGAATGGCAGTTAGTACCCTTAACAGAAGGCATGAGGGTTAGTACCCTCAATCAATAGCCTTGATGCTTTTGACACAACTGCAATATTACTCCCTGTTTTGATGGCGGGGGGGGGGGGGGTGAAGAGGGGGAAACAGGAAGGAGAACTGGATATAGACAACAACCAACATGGGCACGGATTTTTATGGTCTGGAGTACAGACCATACAGACATAAGGGAAAAAGCACAGGTTGGCTTCTATGGCCAAATCCCAAAGCAAAGAATGTCAAGCAGCATTGTCTGAATTATCAAGAAGGCTCCTCACCCAGTAAAAATGTTGCTAGAAGTAATTTATGGATTTGACATTTGCTTGGTTTTGATTGTAAATATTGCTATCATTATCTTAAGGCTTGGGGAGAATTGCACAGAATGGCAGTTTCTACCCATGAGAAAAACATGGGGTATTCTGCATGGAGCAGCAGATATTACCATAAGAAGCATGCTGGGAAGACTGGATGGGTCATCTGGTCCTTTTCTGCCATCATTACTATGTTACTGTGTTTATGTAATTAAACAAATTGTCATACTAAAGAGTAGCAAATTGCCCAGACTAGATGATAAGCACCCAAGAGTTCTGAAAGAACTCAAAATTAAATTTCAGCTCGATTAATAGTCATTTGTAATCTATCATTAAATTTATCCATTGTACTTGAATATTGAAGGGTGAGCAATGTAACACCAGTCTTTGTTGTGTTCCGTGCCCGTGGACGGCCACGGGCGTGGCCCCCTACCTCACCCGCAGTGGCGACCCGCCGCAGCAGCTCCTATTATATCCCTGGGCCGGTGCTCGTCACTCCGGCACAGGTCCCTGGTCTGGCTGCCGGATGGGGAGCCGCCCCTGCTCCTCCCTCGCGGTGTTCTGCAGTCTTTCCTCCGCGGAGGAAATCCAAGATGGCCGCCACCATCGTTATGCACGAGGTCGCGCCTCCTCCATAGATTTAAAGGGGCCAGGCCCCTTAACTACTCACAGCTGTGTCTAATGGGCCAGAGTAGAGGAAGTATAAAGGGAAGCTTCCTCTGCCCATTCCTTGACTTGGCAACATCCCACGGAGTCAGGTCTGCTTGCTTCGGTGAGTTCTTGTACTTCGGATCCTTGTTCCTGTCTTGTCTTGGTGTTCCTGGTTCCTGACTTCGGATCATCTAGCGGTGATTCCTGGTGTGTGACTTTGGATCGGCTAGCGGTGATTCCTGGTGTGTGACTTCGGACTGGCAAGTGGCAATCCCTTGGTATACGACCTCGGACTGGTAAGCGACGACCCTCTGGCATGTGACCTCGGACTTCTTCTGGACCATTGTCTTCAAGGGCCCACCTAAGTCACAGCAGCCCGGGTCCCTACGGGCTCCTCCCTGGGGGACCGCGGGCTTCCAGGGGTGAAGCTCCAATTAGCCCTTGCACCAAACTCTCGACTCCTTGACCTCTCAAAGGTCCACCTAAGTCCCAGCAGTCTGGGTCCCTACGGGCTCCTCCTGGGGGGACCATGGACTTCCAGTGGCGAAGACTCCATTCTTCTCCTTGACGTCAAGACTCTTCATCTGCTTCCACAGTCGCCTCAGTCTCCAGTGCCGAGGGTCAGCTGGTCGCATCTTCTGTTCTGCCTCGCCACCCGACGGGAGAATCTACAGATCTTCCTCCTAAGGTACACCATCCTCCCGTCGGTCCAAGGGTTCACAAGACTGAGTATAACAGTCTTTAAAAAGGGCTCCAGGGAAGATCCAGGAAACTATAGCTGGTGAGTCAAGATGTCAGTGCTGGGAAAAATCATGAAAACGATTCTGAAGAACAAAATCACATAACATATAGAAAGACATGGTTTAATGGGACACAGCCTGCATGGATTTACACATGGGAAATGTTGCCTTTGAAGGGGGTTATTAAATTTGTAGATAATGGTGAGCCAATGGATGTAGTGTATTTGGATTTTCACAAGAGGTTTGACAAAGTGTCCCATGAGAGACTCTTGAGAAAATTAAAATTACATGGGATAGGAAGAAATGTCCTATTTGTTATGAATGAGAAGTGTTTGGGTGTATCCTGGCAGATGACCACACCCACGGGGAGGAGCCCCGTAAGGAGCCACAGTACTAGGCTAGACTCAGAATGCACAAACACAGTTAGTTCTTTATTATACAGCTTTGAAGAGTACCACTAGAGGTGGCAGTAGTGAGGCAGTCTGGTAGTTTTAGTCTCAGGGACCTCGGCAGAGGGAGCCCTTCTCACCCCGTTGGTATTGGGAGGTTCTGAAGCAGGTTTCCCAGCAAGGAAGTACTGTTGATGAGATAGACTGAGAGAGTACTCACTAGGTGTTTGCTGTAGATAGGCAATTCCGCCAGGAAAAAATAGTGGAAAGTGTTCTAAACATCAAAATCACAGAACATATAGAAAGACATGGTTTAATGGAACAAAGTCAGCATGGCTTTACCCAGGGCAAGTCTTGCCTCACAAATCTGCTTCACTTTTTTGAAGGAGTTAATAAACATGTGGATAAAGGTGAACTGGTAGATATAGTATACTTGGATTTTCAGAAGGCGTTTGACAAAGTTCATCATGAGAGGCTTCTAGGAAAAGTAAAAAGTCATGGGATAGGTGGCGATGTCCTTTCGTGGATTGCAAACTGGCTAAAAGACAGGAAACAGAGAGTAGGATTGAATGGGCAATTTTCTCAGTGGAAGGGAGTGGACAGTGGAGTGCCTCAGGGATCTGTATTGGGACCCTTACTGTTCAATATATTTATAAATGATCTGGAAAGAAATACGACGAGTGAGATAATCAAATTTGCAGATGACACAAAAGTAGGATTGAATGGGCAATTTTCTCAGTGGAAGGGAGTGGACAGTGGAGTGCCTCAGGGATCTGTATTGGGACCCTTACTGTTCAATATATTTATAAATGATCTGGAAAGAAATACGACGAGTGAGATAATCAAATTTGCAGATGACACAAAATTGTTCAGAGTAGTTAAATCACAAGCAAATTGTGATAAATTGCAGGAAGACCTTGTGAGACTGGAAAATTGGGCATCCAAATGGCAGATGAAATTTAATGTGGATAAGTGCAAGGTGATGCATATAGGGAAAAATAACCCATGCTATAATTACACAATGTTGGGTTCCATATTAGGTGCTACAACCCAAGAAAGAGATCTAGGTGTCATAGTGGATAACACATTGAAATCGTTGGTGCAGTGTGCTGCGGCAGTCAAAAAAGCAAACAGAATGTTGGGAATTATTAGAAAAGGAATGATGAATAAAACGGAAAATGTCATAATGCCTCTTTATCGCTCCATGGTGAGACCGCACCTTGAATACTGTGTACAATTCTGGTCGCCGCATCTCAAAAAAGATATAATTGAGATGGAGAAGGTACAGAGAAGGGCTACCAAAATGATAAGGGGAATGGAACAACTCCCCTATGAGGAAAGACTAAAGAGGTTAGGACTTTTCCGCTTGGAGAAGAGACGACTGAGGGGGGATATGATAGAGGTGTTTAAAATCATGAGAAGTCTAGAACGGGTAGATGTGAATCGGTTATTTACTCTTTCGGATAGTAGAAAGACTAGGGGGCACTCCATGAAGTTAACATGGGGCACATTTAAAACTAATCAGAGAAAGTTCTTTTTTACTCAACGCACAATTAAACTCTGGAATTTGTTGCCAGAGAATGTGGTTCGTGCAGTTAGTATAGCTGTGTTTAAAAAAGGATTGGATAAGTTCTTGGAGGAGAAGTCCATTACTTGCTATTAAGTTCACTTAGAGAATAGCCACTGCCATTAGCAATGGTTACATGGAATAGACTTAGTTTTTGGGTACTTGCCAGGTTCTTATGGCCTGGATTGGCCACTGTTGGAAACAGGATGCTGGGCTTGATGGACCCTTGGTCTGACCCAGTATGGCATTTTCTTATGTAGTAGAAGTAAGTGCAGGCCTCGAGGTAGGGAGAGCAGGCCCTCGAGGAGTGAGTACCTGTTCCCTGTAAGGCACCTGACATAAAGCATAGGGCCCCTGAGGAGCGGGTACCCAGGTTAGCTGTTACTCCGAAGGGCAGAGAAAGAGTATCCAGTGGCAGCACGGAAGCGGCAGAGTAGCATAGACAGGAATGGATTTGAGTCCTTGCTAACTCAACGAGCTAGCAAAATAGAAGATGTTATATACCCAGATGGCTTGATGTCAGTAAGGGGGAACGCCCCCGAGGTTCACGCCATGGGTTGCATAAAGAAGTGGGTGGCACGCGTGCGCGCACCCTAATAGGTACCTGGGATGAGCATGACACTAGGTAGCACCATAGCCGTTCCGGGGACGCTGGAGAGGTCAGATTGTAGATGCGGCGGTAGCCATCTTTCTTAGGTAAGCGGGAGGAGCCGTGAATAAGGTGAGGCAAATGGGGCGAAGCCGTCTAGCACCGACGGACGCAACACTATTGTGAACTGCAAACTGGTTAAAAGATAGAAAACAGAGAGTAGGAATAAATGGTCAGTTTTCTCAATGGAGTAAGGTATATAGTGCACTGCAGTACCTCAGAGATCTTTAACTGGGATGGTGCTTTTTTATATATTTATAAATGATCCAGAAAGGGAAAAACAAATGAAGTGATTAAATTTGTAGGCAACACAAAATTATTACGAGTTGTTATAACACAAGCAAATTGTGAAAAATTGCAGGAGGACCTTGTGAGACTGGAAGACTGGGCATTCAGATGGCAGATGAAAATTAATGTGCACAAGTGCAAAGTGATGCATATGGGAAAAAGTAACCTGTAATTACAAAATGTTAGGTTCTATGTTAGGAGTTACCACCCAGGAAAAGGATCTGAGCATCATAGTGGATGATAATTTTAAATTCTCGTTCAGTGTGTGCTGGCCATAATAAAAACAAACAGAATGTTAGGAATTATTAGGAAAGGAATGGAGAATAAAACAGAAGATGTCATAATGCCTCTGTATCGCTCCATGGTGAAGCCACACCTGTAGTTCTGGTTGCCGCATAAAATTATATAGAAGTCCATATTCAGCTGCCACACAGCTCTGCTAGTTAGCTGGGTTAAGTATAACTGGCTAACTAGCTGTATATATTGCTGTATATTCAGCAGCATAGCCACACCACTGAATATACATGACTATCTCAAAATTAGCCAGTTATGTATAACTGGCTAACTTTAGGACAGCCCTTTGGCCTGACCAGGGTTGGAAAGATAAATCAGTTGACTAACTCTCGATATCGAGCTATTTGGTTAATTTATCAAGCCAACTCGACTCCTTCCTGATACCCAATCCTTACCTCTGACTTAGCCAGCTAAAAACGTAGACCTAGATCCATCAAAATGCTATAAATATAGTAGAAGTGGGTGCTGTTAGGCTAATTTCCCTGCTCCCGGATCGCATAGGTAATTTCCGCAACACACGATATATTTATCGCACCACGCAATTTTTCACATTGTATGCTGATTAATCCACCGCAGGTGTGTTACCAACCAAAAAGGTTTTTATTGCACATGCCGATTCGGGCACAGAGGAGAGAGTGAGAGAGAGAAAGAGAGAGAGAGAAATGTTAGGAGTTGCTCATTACCATTAACTCCGCCCAAACGCTTCCCACTTGCATAGCTAATGTGACATTTGCATATTAGCACGCATAGCACTATTTAACGCATGCATTAGGTCCATAAAGCTAGCGTTAAGGCCCTAACGTGAAATGATAAATGACCCAGATAGCTGTCTAAGCCACTTATATAGCTAAATGGCGCCCGCTGACCATAGCCAGATATTCAGTGGCGCCACTTAGCCAGCTAAGTGCCATTTTGAATATTGGGCTCAAAGCTGCATTGGAAAAGGACAACCAAAATGATAAATGGGGTCAAATGGCTCTCCTATGAGGAAAGGCTAAAGAGGTTAGGGCTGTTCAGTTTGGAGAAGAGATGGCTGAGGTGGGATATGTTAGAAATCTATAAAATCATGAATGGAATAGAACAGGTAAATGTAAATCAGCTATTTACTCTTTCAAAAAATACAGACTAGGAAAATTCATTGTGGCGGAATGCTTTGTGTATCTATTCTAATTATGAAACAGCTGCTGATGATAAGAAAAATCGAATACCTGCTTATAAAATAATGTGGGATGCTGCGCTTCCTTCTCATCTTAACTAGTTGGGTGACATAATATCAATGTTCTATTTTATTTTATAATATATTGCCTTCATTGTTATATTTCTGAGTTGTGTTTTGTATATTGTTATTTTATATTAAACAATTTTGAATACCCAAAAATGTACAAAAATTGGTAATAAAGAAATTACAATAATATATTCAAAATATTCAGTAAATTAAATATACATCAAAAACACTAATTTCAGGGGAGAGCGAGGAGAGAGACCAGAGTGTTTGCCCAGCCTACCAGCACTCGGTGAGAGACCACGGAACAACTTTTTGGAGCTGTGAACATGCTGAGCCCTGAGGAGACGTCCGTCAGGGCGCCTCCCGAGTGAAGTCATCGAGGAGCGTCTGCCACTATTTAAACAAGCAGCAGACGGCGCGTCGTGCCGTCGGCGTGCTGCCTAAGCCGCGTGCTCCGTAAGGGGTGCGCGGTTTGGTCCAGCTTAGACCGGCGAAGGCTAGAAGGCGGGAATCTCTGACCTTCCTCCCCGAGAAGTCTTCTATTGTCATCTTCCTCTAGTCTATATCTCCATACTTATTCTGTGTGTTATAAAGGGAGTGGAGGGAAATCCAGGGTTGGAATATATACATTGAATTGAATCCTTTTTGTTGGGCTGGTTATTCCTGTTAACGGAGGATGCAACATACCAAACGGAAGGGTAAGGTAGGACAGGAAGCCTCGACCCCTGTACGACCATTACCCATTCAGACAACATTGACTGGATTTTATTCCACAGCAGAAAAAGAGACCCCTGAGAGTCCCAGTATAGTAATGGGTGAGGAGCAAGCACCCATACTATTGGGAGAAGTGAGCTTAAGTCCCGGGGCTCCAACAACACCTACCTCACCTAAGAGCATTGCGCCGACTAGGGAACCAGGCTCTTTTCCACGACGGATGTCGTCTTTGGAATCAAGCCCGATCGAGGAGGTACATGGCATAGGGACTGCAATGCCAGAGAAGGTAAGAGGAACAGAACCTCCTACCGAAATAGTGGGACTTTGTCTCGGTGTAGACAGAGTAATTACTGGTGGAAGACCTAATCCAGTTATTGGAGTTGAGAGAGCCCTCCTTCTGGGAGATAAAGATACTCATAAGATCTCTGATTCTCAATTTTCACCTCTATCTGTTATATCAGGACCATCTAGAGGGAAAGCCTCTAATGTAACACTGGAAATGTTATGGCAAGCAATAACTGCATTACAAACGGATATTGGAAACTTAAATTCTAGTGTTAAAGAAATGCAAACAGCTGTGTCAAACTTGAATCCTTTGGTAACGAATAATGGGATTGCATTAGTAAAAGTTGAGGAAGATATTTATTTTATTTATTTATTTAGGTTTTTTATATAACGGCATTCATGATAAAATCACATCATGCTGGTTTTCATCTGAACAGGGGTGCACAATAACTACAAACTTTAACTTAAGTGCAGAGAAAAATAGTTACAAATAACACGGCATATTGAACTGGGCGAAGAGAGAAATGAAAAGAAAGAATAACGTCAGTAGGGTGATTATACATTCTTGAAGCTAGGAAGACTGAGCTAGATAAGAAGAAATGAAGAGAGATTATGTAGGGTCCGGGAAAGCTTGCTTAAAGAGCCAAGTCTTAAGTCTTTTCCTGAAGGTTAGGAGGCAGGGCTCCTGTCTCAGGTCTGGGGGGATGGAGTTCCATAGGTGGGGACCGGCTGTTGAGAGGGCTCGATCCCTTGAAGTGATGTGTTTGGTGGTTTTGCTGGATAGGACCTGGAGTGATCCTTTGTATGCGTCTCTTGTCAGTCTTGAGGAGTTATGTAATCGGAGCGGGATTTGTAGGTCAATTGGAGCATGTTGGTGGATGGTTTTGTAAATAATGGATATGGACTTGTAGATGATTCTGAAATGTATTGGCAGCCAGTGGAGATTTTTTAGGATTGGAGTGATGTGGTCTCTCCTCCTGGTGTTTGTTAGAATTCGTGCTGCCACATTTTGTACCATCTGAAGCGGTTTGGTGTAAGAGGAAGGGAGACCTAGAAAGTAGGGATGTGAATCGTTTTTCAACGATTAAAATTATCGTCCGATAATGTTAATATCGTCTTAAATCGTTATAGAACACGATACAATAGAAATTCTAACGATTTATCGTTAAAAATCGTTAAATCGTGTTAGTGCGCACTAACGGGAGTTAGTGCGCACTAACTCCCCGTTAGTGCGCACTAACTCGATTTAGTGCGCACTAACTGAAAATGATACAAATAAACACTTTCCAGGTCACTGAAGGTCAGTTAGGAATGAATATGTGTTCCTATTGGCTGGCTGCCCTCATATCTATTGATGTTACCAAGGTTACCACTGAGGTGATGGTTGGGGGGATGGGAAATGGAACTGGAAACTAACGAACACCAACAGAAAATGAAACAAAGTGTTCACACTTCCCAGGTCAGTAAAGGTCACTTAGGAATGAATATGTATGTATGTATTCCTATTGGCTGGCTGTGCTCTTATCTATTGATGTTACCAAGGCTAACACTGAGGTAATGGTTGGGGGGATGTGAAATGGAAACAGTTGGAAGCTTGACAAAAAAAGTAATGTAATGATCAGCACTCACATGACTAGAACTTGTTTGTTTATTATTTTTGTTAGCAGGCACCTGAAATGCTAGTGCATGTTGAATTTGCCAATCACTGTGCATTTTAGAAAGGTGGTCCTGGCTGGAACTGTACACAGTTCAAATATATGTAATTGATTGTTGGTAAGTGTATTTTTTAAGTAGCCACACTGGCACAAGTATGTTTACGTTTCCTCCTACTTAACTCACTAGCTCAGCTTTGTAAGAAGGGCTTCTCTGCTTGTGTGTTGTTTTTGTTTGGTGTGAGGAGAGCAGAAACATCAGATCTTTATTCAATCTACTACAGTCATCTCTTACAGTGCCCTATCCCTATTAATACCAGGAGTGTTGTGATCTTCCTGCACACAGTGCCCTAACCCTGATACCAGTCTGAGACAGCTCCCTCCCTGCATTACTAGTGAGAGGCTGGTTTCACAGACAGGGGGGAGCTGCCTGACCCTCACTCCTGACTTCCCCCCATGTCCCAGCTAGTGAATGGTGTGTGGGTGAGGGGGGGGGGGGGGAGGATGGTGAAGTCTGAGACAGCTCCCTCCCTGCATTACTAGTGAGAGGCTGGCTTCACAGACAGGGGGGAGCTGCCTGACCCTCACTCCTGACTTCCCCCATGTCCCAGCTAGTGAATGGTGTGTGGGTGAGGGGGGGGGGGGAGGATGGTGAAGTCTGAGACAGCTCCCTCCCTGCATTACTAGTGAGAGGCTGGCTTCACAGACAGGGGGGAGCTGCCTGACCCTTACTCCTGACTTCCCCCATGTCCCAGCTAGTGAATGGTGTGTGGGTGAGGGGGGGGGGGAGAGGATGGTGAAGTCTGAGACAGCTCCCTCCCTGCATTACTAGTGAGAGGCTGGCTTCACAGACAGGGGGGAGCTGCCTGACCCTCACTCCTGACTTCCCCCATGTCCCAGCTAGTGAATGGTGTGTGGGTGAGGGGGGGGGAGGAGGATGGTGAAGTCTGAGACAGCTCCCTCCCTGCATTACTAGTGAGAGGCTGGCTTCACAGACAGGGGGGAGCTGCCTGACCCTCACTCCTGACTTCCCCCATGTCCCAGCTAGTGAATGGTGTGTGGGTGAGGGGGGGGGGGGAGGATGGTGAAGTCTGAGACAGCTCCCTCCCTGCATTACTAGTGAGAGGCTGGCTTCACAGACAGGGGGGAGCTGCCTGACCCTCACTCCTGACTTCCCCCATGTCCCAGCTAGTGAATGGTGTGTGGGTGAGGGGGGGGGGAGGATGGTGAAGTCTGAGACAGCTCCCTCCCTGCATTACTAGTGAGAGGCTGGCTTCACAGACAGGGGGGAGCTGCCTGACCCTCACTCCTGACTTCCCCCATGTCCCAGCTAGTGAATGGTGTGTGGGTGAGGGGGGGGGGGGGGGAGGAGGATGGTGAAGTCTGAGACAGCTCCCTCCCTGCATTACTAGTGAGAGGCTGGCTTCACAGACAGGGGGGAGCTGCCTGACCCTCACTCAAGCAGAGAAGCCCTTCTTACAAAGCTGAGCTAGTGAGTTAAGTAGGAGGAAAAGTAAACATACTTGTGCCAGTGTGGCTACTTAAAAAATACTCTTACCAACAATCAATTACATATATTTGAACTGTGTACAGTTCCAGCCAGGACCACCTTTCTAAAATGCACAGTGATTGGCAAATTCAACATGCACGTGTCTGCTAACAAAAATAATAAACAAAGAAGTTCTAGTCACGTGAGTGCTGATCATCACATTACTTTTTTTGTCAAGCTTCCAACTGTTTCCATTTCACATCCCCCCAACCATTACCTCAGTGGTAACCTTGGTAACATCAATAGATAAGAGCACAGCCAGCCAATAGGAATACATATTCATTCCTAAGTGACCTTTACTGACCTGGGAAGTGTGAACACTTTGTTTCATTTTCTGTTGGTGTTCATGAGTTTCCAGTTCCATTTCCCATCCCCCCAACCATCACCTCAGTGGTAACCTTGGTAACATCAATAGATAAGAGGGCTGCCAGCCAATAGGAACACATATTCATTCCTAACTGACCTTCAGTGACCTGGAAAGTGTCTATTTGTATCATTTTGAGTTAGTGCGCACTCAATCGAGTTAGTGCGCACTATCGGGGTGTTAGTGCGTACTAACGGGGAGTTAGTGCGCACTAACTTGAGTTAGTGCGCACTAATCGGAAAAAACGATTTTTAACGATTTTTCAACGAAATAATCGTGCCAAACACGATTTTCTTCTCCTGCCACACGATTTCTATCGTTAAGACGATATGGAAAACGATTCACATCTCTACTAGAAAGATTGAATTGCAATAATCTAACTTTGAGAAGATAATTGCTTGAAGAATTGTTCTGAAATCTTGCATGTGGAAGAGGGGTCTTATCCTTTTCAGCACTTGGAGTTTGTGGAAACAGTCTTTGGTAGTTCTGTTGATGGTAGCTCTCAAATTCATGCGATTGTCAATAATCACTCCTAAGTCTCTCACTTGTGTGGTAGGTGGAATGGTAAGCTGAGTAGAGGTGGTACAGCTATTCTCAGGAGATATGAGTAGGAGTTCAGTCTTGGAGGAGTTTAAAACTAGGTTTAGGCTGCAGAGGAGGTGTTTGATTTCTTGTAAGCAGATTTCCCAGTGATCCAGTGCTTCCGAATAGGTATCTTTAATGGGGATCAATATCTGAATATCATCTGCGTAGAGGAAATGTTTTAGATTAAGGTTGGTGAGAAGCTGGCAAAGCGGCAGAAGGTATATGTTGAAGAGTGTCAGGGACAAGGAGGAACCTTGAGGGACTCCTACTGGTGAGTCATAGCGTGATGATTCTTTGTTCTGGACTTTAACCTTGTAGCCTCTATTGCTGAGAAAAGTTTTAAACCAATTGAGTGCGGTGCCCGTAATGCCAATGGAAGCCAGCATGTTTAGAAGGATGGAATGGTTGACTGTATCGAAAGCAGCCGAGAGGTCCAAAAGGATCAATAAGAAGGATTGATCTTTGTCGAGGCCCATGATGAGGTAGTCAGTTAGGGAGATGAGTAGAGATTCCGTGCTCAAATCTTTGCGGAATCCATATTGAGAGGGGAATAGGAAATTGTTGTCTTCAATGTAATCTGAGATTTGAGTATTCACTAATTTCTCCATAATCTTGGCTATGAATGGAAGGTTGGCGATCGGGCGGAAATTGTTGGGGTCCTTAGGTTCCAAATTAGGTTTATTGAGAAGAGGTTTGAGGGAGGCCAATTTGAGTTCATCTGGGTAGGATCCTTGGGAAAGAGAGCAGTTTATGATGTCCGCCAGCGATTTGGAAATAGCATCAGGAATTGTTAAGAGATGTTTAGAGGGAATATGATCCGCAGGATGAGAGGAAGGTTTCATTTTCCTTAGAATGACTTGTATCTCCGAGGTGGAAATGGGTTCGAATGCTTCAAAGCAAATATTTTTGGAGGGGGATGATGTGGAGTCGAGATGGACGAAGTGCTGGAGGGCAGCTGATTCAGAAGGTTGAGGATTTTGGTTTGGAAATGGTGAGCGAGTTCATCTGCTTTGGATTGTGCCAAGTTACAGGGAATCTCCGTGGGGTTGATTTGTGTGAGATTCGATACATAAGCAAATAAGGCTTTAGCGTCAAAGACCAGGTTATGGATCTTGGGCGCATAGAAGTCCCTTTTGGTTCTTGTGGTGGAGGTCTTGTATTGATATAGGGTGGATTTGTAGGAGGCCAAATTGCTGGCACACTGGGTTTTATGCCATTTGCTCTCTTTCTGTCTTAAATTTTGTTTAAGTTTCTTTAGTTCTTTGGTGAACCATGGTTGTCTTTTGGAAGGGTTAGAGTGTGATTTCTTTGTTACTAATGGACATAGCTTGTTGGTGATGGATTCAGTGATGTTGTTCCAGGAGCGGAGAGCTGTGTTCGGATCGGTGAGGTCTATGAGATGAAGATGAGATGCCAAATGCGAACTGAGGTCTTCAGAGGAACATGATCTTCTGTAGGGAAAGGAGGGAAAAGGTGCGAGTGGGGTGATGGTTTCTTTCAGTGAGAATGAGGTTGATATAAGTGTGTGGTCGGACCATGGGACCTTTTTACATCTCAGATGCAAAGCTGGCTTGATACCAGGATTGACGAAGATAAGATCCAGCGTGTGACCGGCTCTGTGCGTGGGTTTGTTAACTATCTGGTTGAAACCCAAGGCTGAGAGGGCAGTGAGAAAGGCTTCACAGCTGGGAGAAAGTGTGGGGTTGTCCATGTGCAGGTTGAAATCACCTAAGATTATTGCTGGGGTGTCCAAATTGATGAGAGTTGTGGTTATTTCAACAAGAGGGGAGGCGTCTGTTTCCAGGATGCCCGGAGGGGCGTAGACAAGAAGGATTTGAAGTTGGGTGGAGGTGAAGAAGCCAATTTCCAGTTTAGAATCTGATTTGAATGGGTGTAGAGAGAGTCTGAGGTCTTTTTTGGCTGCTAGTAGGATTCCTCCTCCCTTTTTTTTATTCTGTCGGGGAATGGAGAAGATGTCATAGATGGCGTTGGTAATTGATTTATTATTGCTGTATCTGAAGGCTTAAGCCATGTTTCTGTGACTGCGCATATGTCAGGTTTAGCATCGCTGAGATAATCACTGAATATTAGAGATTTCTTGGATAGAGATTGCGCATTGAATAGTGATAAAGAGAATAGGGTGAAGCCAAGGAGTTGAGTGATTGGTTCGATCATGATTGGTGTGAGTGATTTTAAATTGTGGTGTTGAGCTTGCCTGGTTGACTTTTCTTTGGTGAATAGGCAGTGTTGAAGGATCGGGATTGAGAAAACTGGGTGCATTCTGGATTGTAGAGCTGGTGCAAGTGGTAGTAGTCAGACGGAAGGTGTATAGTGTGGGATGGTAGCGGTTTCTAGGCAAAGAAGGAGGAACTGATGTGAAGTTTGATTGGAGGCGGGTCAGCACTATGGTGTGGTTGTAGGGGTTGTTGGCATGAGAGACAGGTGATGACGTCTAGGATGGCTTCGGTTGAGTCCTGGGCGAAGAGAGAGCTTTGGAGGAGGAAGGATGATGAGGAGAAGCAAGGGGACTGCAGTGGTGAGCGGTCGTCTAGTCCACGGGGCTGCACGAAGGGGAGCACAAAGGGGCAGGCCCCTTTGTCGCGCCCCTTCGGCGCGCGATGCCGGGAGGGCAGTAGGGGATTTAAAAACCCCTGAGGTCGCCGCCTTCTGATGTCACCGGGAGCGCCTAGCTTCAGGTTGGATGCTGAGCTGGGGGAGGAGGCGGCGTGGTCGGCGAAGGAGGCAAGGAAGGGAGTTGCCTCGCGGTCGGTGGGGAGCCCGTTTGGTTGTAAGTGGATTTTTTAAATTTAATTGGCCTTACCCCGACGGGCTTCAGTGCCGACTGCGCAGGCCAGGCCCCGCCTCGATCCGGTTCCGGTCCATTCGCCCGAGGGTTCGTCCGTCCGTCCGTCCGTCCCCATCCGTCTGTCCGAGGGTCTGGTCCTTGCTGGAAAGGGCGCCGGGAGGGCGGTAGGGGATTTAAAAACCCCTGAGGTCGCCGCCTTCTGACGTCACCGGGAGCGCCTAGCTTCAGGTTTGATGCTGAGCTGGGGGAGGAGGCAGCGTGGTCGGCGAAGGAGGCAAGGAAGGGAGTTGCCTCGTGGTCGGTGGGGAGCCCGTTTGGTGGTAAGTGGATTTTTAAAATTTAATCGGCCTTACCCCGACGGGCTTCAGCGCCGACTGCGCAGGCCAGGCCCCGCCTCGATCCGGTTCCGGTCCGTTTGCCCGAGGGTCCGTCCGTCCGTCCGTCCCCATCCATCTGTCTGAGGGTCTGGTCCTTGCTGGAAAAGGACCCAATTGATATATATATATATATATATATATATATATATATATATATATATATATATATATAAATATAACCCAATTGAAAAAAGTTCAGACAACTATTATACAAGGTGAAACAGTGCTTTCAAGGAAAGTAGAAATGATTGAAAATAATATTCATTATACTAATTTAAGGATGGTTAACTTCCCTAAATGTAAATTAATTTCCCCAAAAGAACAACTGAGGAATTATTTTCAGGAGGTGCTTCTATTACCTCCAGAGATTATTCCTATAATTGTTAGGGATGCGCAGGCAAAAAGTTTTCGTTGCGTACGTGATCCGTATTCGTGGGGGGTCAATTCCGTTTCATGCGGAAGTATGGAGAATTCAATAAGTTGTCGATCTGCAAATACGTTACTACTAAATTAACTACAACCCCCCACCCTCCTGACCCCCCCAAGACTTACCAAAACTCCCTGGTGGTCCAGCGGTGGGGTTCGGGAACTCACTCAGACCCTCGGTGCTAGTTTCATCACGGCGCCGATAGCCTTTGTCACAGGGGCTACCAGTGCCATTGGTCAGCCCCTGTCACATGGCCATCGGCGCCATCTTGTGCTCCTACCATGTGACAGGGGCTAACCAATGGCACCGGTAGCCCCTGTGACATAGTATGGGCAAAGGCTATCGGCGCCATTTTGAGTCCTGGCGTCAGACGGCAGGTCGCTCCGGGACCCCCGTTGGACCCACAGGGACTTTTGGCCAGCTTGGGGGGGCCTCCTGACCCCCACAAGACTTGCCAAAAGTTCAGCGGGGGTCCGGGAGCTACCTCCTTTAACGCCGGCCTTCTGATCCCAATACTCAAAATGGCGCCGGTCGCCGCCATTTTGAGACTCAAAATCGCCGTCCCGCCAATACTCAAAATGGCGCCGATCGCCGTCATAGTGAGGGCAAAGGCAATCGGCGCCATTTTGAGTATTGGGATCGGAAGGCCGGCGTGAAAGGAGGTCGCTCCCGGACCCCCGCTGAACTTTTGGCAAGTCTTGTGGGGGTCAGGAGGCCCCCCCAAGCTGGCCAAAAGTCCCTGTGGGTCCAACGGGGGTCCCGGAGCGACCTGCCGTCCGACGCCAGGACTCAAAATGGCGCTGATAGCCTTTGCCCATACTATGTCACAGGGGCTACCGGTGCCATTGGTCAGCCCCTGTCACATGGTAGGAGCACAAGATGGCACTGATGGCCATGTGACAGGGGCTGACCAATGGCACTGGTAGCCCCTGTGTCAAAGGCTATCGCGCCGTGATGAAACTAGCACCGAGGGTGTGAGTGAGTTCCTGGACCCCACCGCTGGACTACCAGGGAGTTTTGGTAAGTCTTGGGGGGGTCAGGAGGGTGGGGGGTTTTAAATTTTTATTTAGGCCGAATTAAACAGAAATCTGTTTAATATGTGGGGAGTCGCGATGCGTTTCGCCTCCCCACGTATTTAACAGATAGCAAAAAATAAGTTGCGGATTACAAATACGTGGAAAACGGATGCACACCTCTAATAATTGTAAGTGCATATTTTATAAACTGGAAGATTGGGGAAACAGTATTAGATCAAGTAGAAACATCTTTGAATGTAACTGAATTGATAGAGACATCCTTTAGTGCACAGGTAGAAAAGAGGGGAACACTTTTGTTAACATTTTCCCTTTCTTCTGAAAGGGATAAAATTTTGAAAATATTTCTTGAAAAAAGAACCTCTTTATATCTGGGCCAAAAGGTATGGATATACCCTGATGTTGCCAAGGAAACTCAGTTGAGACAAAAAACATTTCTGGTTTTAGCTAATCAGGCAAGAACTTTTGGAATTCAAATAGCAGTTAGATTTCCGTGTAAGACTGTGATGCACATAGAGGGGGCAAGATATATATATTATGAACCTGAACATCTTGAGAGGTTCTTAGAGGAGTATCGTAGTCAAAGGAGGGAGGACCAACCTCAAACCCAAGTATAGTTGGAAAAAGTAGTTAATTCTGCTAACCCTTTATTTTGTTTTTGGTCTAAATTTATAGATGAAGTACTTACTTTAGTATAAATCTCCCTCAAACTTGTATTGTAAAATGGAAAATAAGAGTAAAACAAGTGGTGTTTGTTAGTTTACGAATGTAATTATGTAATATGTGGATCTTATTTCCTAATTATAAAGTTCAACTGTAATGTTGAATTATGTAATTTGAAAATTTAAGAAAAATAAAATGAAAAAACAAAACAAAACCCAACCCCCCCCCCTAATTTCATATAAAATTGTGCATAGTCCAAAACTCAGCTGTACTTAAATTCAGAAAATCTTTACTTTTATATCAGTTGTAATAAATGATCACATTTTTACTTTTTCTAAAATGAATATAATTTAGTTCTGAAAGTAGCATGTAAATGGAACTTGGAGATTGATGGAACAGCTAATAATTTCTTTTGGAAAGATTTCTGTGATCTTTGAGGTTGATACTAGATTAGCACATCTGCCAAATACTGTATCTGTTGCGATCCCGGGTCGGCCCCAGGACCGCCACTCACCCCCTGTCCTGGATCGGGCCGCTCCCAACTCCGTCGGGCCTGCCAGGCCTCAGACACAGTGCTCCCGCTCCTGAGGAGATGCCAGCCTCTATCTTTGCCTGACATGATGTGATTTTATCAGCTGCTGTACCTGCTTACTGGGATTTAAATGATGGATTTGACAAAAAAATGTTTTAATCTTTATTATTTTCACTTGGGTGAATGTGTGTGTCACTGACTACTAAACTGAGTGATCACTCTGTAATTTTGAACACAGTGAGAATGCACTACAGTACTATTTTAAAATACTATATTTTTCTCTTCAGACCAGTGCACTAAATAATAGAGATGTGATTTGGCTGAACCTTTTGGTTCGGCCTTCATTATGAGCCCGCTGCAGGAAAATTTGTTTCCCACAGTTCAGGCCAATTTTTTTTTTGGCTGTCCCAAACCAAAAAAATCCCCCACCCCAACCCTTCAGATTTAATTAATTACAACCCCACACCCTCCCGACCCCCCCGCCCCAAACTTGCCTAAAGTCCCTTGTGGTCCAGTGGGGGTCTCAGGTGCGATCTCCTGCTCTCAGGCCGTCAGCTGCCAGTAAACAAAATGGTGCCAGTGGCCCTTTGCTCTTACCTCTGTCACATGGTAAGAGCAATGGACTGCCGGTGACATCTTAAAAAATGGCGCAGGCCATCCATTGCTCCTACCATGTGACAGGGGCCGGCCAATGGCACCGATAGCCCCTGTCACATGGTAAGGGCAAAGGGCCATCGGCACCATTTTGATTAGTGGCAGCCGACAGCCCGAGAGGGGGAGATTGCTCCCGGGACCCCACTGGACTATCAGGGACTTTTGGTAAGTCTTGGGGGGGGGGGGGGGGGGGGGTTTGCAATTAATTAAATTTGAAGGGTTGGGGTAGGTTTGGGGTTTTTTTTATGTGCCCTCTCTCCCCCCCCCCAAAAAACAATAAGAAAACCAAATGAAATTTCATGGGTTTCCTTATCGTTTCGGCGCTCCCCCGAAACGTGACAAAATAGGAAATATCGTCTATATTTCCTATTTCATTGCAAACGAATGCACATCCCTACTAAATAACACACATGCACAAAGCAGAGAATGATAAACAATGCTATAATATGTGTGTGCATACAGCTATGCCTGCACTAGAACTGCAGTAAAAAAGAGGATAGCACACACTATTTACAAATAGTGTACGATATTCAGAAATAGTGCGCATTATTTGCCGAAATAAGAAAAATGAAAAAAAAAATAGCCCTTAGCAAAATGAAATTTGGGCAACAGTTTCCCCTCAGTGAAACGACATGACATGAAACAATATTTGGCCTTCATATCCCTAATTGTTCATAGGAATCTATAGTTGTTTAGTGGGTTTATTAGGAAGTGCAGAAGAGTTAATAAAAGGAACAACCCAACTTCTAGATGCTGCTTGCTGTAATTCTGAACAAGGCATGGTCAGAAATAAGAATAAAATAAGTGCATCCATATCCCATGTCACTGAATCCAAGACTATAAAATTCAAGGCTGTGGGACATCAATGACTCCTTCATCAAGCAGTGTTCATTTTGTGCTATTTGGTGTGTGGGAGGGGAGGGGGGGACACATAATTTAGAGTGAACAGGGAGTAGGATAATAGTTGTTTGTGTTAAGCTTTATGCTTTTGTAAATAAGAACCACACATGTGACACCTAGTTTTGTTAATTGTGAGGCTCAAGTTCTATCTATGGAGAGATGCAGAGCTTCAAATCTTTAGAAGCTTACAGCTGGGATGTTTTTCTGTGCTTTGCAACTATTTGGGAGTGAAAACAAATCCATGAAAATGTCAATGTTTGTTTCTCTCTAGAGGTTTGTTATGAAAGTGGAATCTTCTTGTATGCACACCCTTCCAAACAAGAATTGGCAATTGCCATCAAGCCTGCCCTAATGACCTTAGTAACATACTGTACTAATTTATTTATTTATTTATTTTTAACTTTTATATACCGACATTCCTGTATAGAATACAAATCATACCAGTTTACAATGAACATAACATCGCATGTGAGCATGGAACAAAAGGGAGAGGCAAGTAAATAACTGGGATAAGGGGACTTCGAACTTGCCCATTGAGATACATAACATTACTCAATAAATAGTTAATAAATACTTAATCAGAACTTGATAAATACTAGGGATGTGAATCGTTTTAGGACGATTAAAATTATCGTCCGATAATTTTAATATCGTCTTAAACCGTTATGGAACACAATACAATACAGATTCTAACGATTTATCGTTATAAATCGTTAGAATCGTGAGCCGGCACACTAAAACCCCCTAAAACCCACCCCCGACCCTTTAAATTAAATCCCCCACCCTCCCGAACCCCCCCCCCAAATAACTTAAATAACCTGCGGGTCCAGCGGCGGTCCGGAACGGCAGCGGTCCGGAACGGGCTCCTGCTCTGAATCTTGTCGTCTTCAGCCGGCGCCATTTTCCAAAATGGCGCCGAAAAATGGCGGCGGCCATAGACGAAAAAGATTGGACGGCAGGAGGTCCTTCCGGACCCCCGCTGGACTTTTGGCAAGTCTCGTGGGGGTCAGGAGGCCCCCCACAAGCTGGCCAAAAGTTCCTGGAGGTCCAGCGGGGGTCAGGGAGCGATTTCCCGCCGCGAATCGTTTTCGTACGGAAAATGGCGCCGGCAGGAGATCGACTGCAGGAGGTCGTTCAGCGAGGGTTCCGGCGCCTCGCTGAACGACCTCCTGCAGTCGATCTCCTGCCGGCGCCATTTTCCGTACGAAAACGATTCGCGGCGGGAAATCGCTCCCTGACCCCCGCTGGACCTCCAGGAACTTTTGGCCAGCTTGTGGGGGGCCTCCTGACCCCCACGAGACTTGCCAAAAGTCCAGCGGGGGTCCGGAAGGACCTCCTGCCGTCAAATCTTTTTCGTCTATGGCCGCCGCCATTTTTCGGCGCCATTTTGGAAAATGGCGCCGGCTGAAGACGACAAGATTCAGAGCAGGAGCCCGTTCCGGACCACTGCCGTTCCGGACCGCCGCTGGACCCGCAGGTTATTTAAGTTATTTGGGGGGGGGGTTCGGGAGGGTGGGGGATTTAATTTAAAGGGTCGGGGGTGGGTTTTAGGGGGTTTTAATGTGCCGATTTTTCGATTTTTCGATTTTTCACGATTTTTAACGATTTTTCACGATATTTTACCCCCCCAAACGGCAACAATACGATTCCCTCCCCCTCCCAGCCGAAATCGATCGTTAAGACGATCGAGGACACAATTCACATCCCTAATAAATACTTAATAAACACAATTAACAAATTTCTGAACCAGAAAATAAATATCAATTCCAATGGAAAAATGGTGTAGGCAAACTTTCCAAGTTAACAATGGATCTTAACTAGAAGTGCGAAACTAAAGGCGATCTTAGACAGAGGTCAGGAACTGAAGTCTAGCACTGAGGGTACGTAAAGATCTATTGGGAATTACTCTCATAAATAAGGGCTCGATTAAAATTAGACACTAGGTGGGATCAGTGAAACCTGAAAAGAAGGAAAAAAAATAAAGACATGGTAGAATGAATTGATCAGGCGAACATGAAATATGAAACAGATGTCCTCATTCTGGGAATGCTAGTTTGAAGAGCCATGTTTTGAGTTTTTTTTTGAATGACACAGGACATGGATCTTGTCGGAGGTCTGGAGGGAGTGCATTCCATTGTGGGGGACCTGCTGTAGATAGGGCTTGTTTCCTTAAGGATGTTTTTGCTGAGGGGGCGTACAGAGTGCCTTGATAGGCTCTTCTAATCGGTCTAACGGAAGTATGAGGACGTAGTTGGATGGTAAGATCAATATGGGAGAGATTGTGTAAGACTTTGTGAATTATAGTAAGGACTTTATAGAGGATTCTGTATTTGATAGGAAGCCAATGGAGGTAATAGAGGATAGGAGAGATATGATCTCTTTTTTTTGTGTTTGTCAGAATCCTGGCGGCAGAGTTCTGCAGCGTCTGTAGGGGTTTGATGGTGATTGCAGTAGTCAATTTTTGAGAAGATGATGGATTGAAGTACCAAGTGAAGTCATGAAAGTGTAGGAGGGGTTTCAGTTTTTTTAGGACTTGCAGTTTGAAAAAGCATTCCTTAGTCCAAGAGCACGCCAAGATCTCTCACAGGAGGCGAGTGATTAAGGTTAGAGGAAAGAGAGGAGATTGGTGCATTAAGAAGAAGGTTGTTTTCCTCCTGGGAGATAATGAGGATTTTGGTCTTGTTGGTGTTGAGGACTAGATTGAGACTGGAGAGGAGCATGTTGATTGACTGGAGGCAGCTATTTCAGAAGCTTAGGGTTTTATGTAGAGATTCAGTGATCGGAATGAGAATTTGTATATCGTCCGCATAGAGATAATGTGTGATCTTTAGATTGGTGAGTAGGTGGCAGAGAGGTAGAAGGTAAATGTTGAAAAGGGTTGGTGAAAGGGAAGATCCTTGGGGGACTCCCAGGTTGGAGCTGACCGGATGAGATTCTTTGTTGTTTATTTTGACCTTGAACGATCTGTTACAAAAGAAGGATTTGAACCAGCTGAGTGCCGTACCAGTGATGCCTGTGTCTGCCAGATGGTCTAAGAGGATTGCATGGTTGACCATATCGAAGGCCGCGGATAGATCTAAGAGAGCAAGTAGGTATGGATATCTTTTATCCATGTTCAGGATAATAGAGTCTGTGAGTGAAATTAGGAGGGATTCTGTGTTAAGTGATTTACGGAATCCAAACTGGGATGGAGCTAGGATCTTGTGTTCCTCCAGGTAATCCAAGCCTGATTAATGACTAATGTTTGTATGTGATGTTATTATATGTTT
The DNA here is from genome assembly GCF_901001135.1 of Rhinatrema bivittatum. Classification (NCBI taxonomy): domain Eukaryota; kingdom Metazoa; phylum Chordata; class Amphibia; order Gymnophiona; family Rhinatrematidae; genus Rhinatrema; species Rhinatrema bivittatum. The sequence goes on from NC_042618.1 coordinate 302,355,228, forward strand.
GTGTACTTTATGCAGATAATTTCATAGCATTGCGCATAAGTTAGCCGGCATATATGCACATAAGTTATAAATATTTTCAAAATGCACTGAAACACATAAGTCCATTTTGAAAATTACTTGTTATTATTTCGGGTATATAATTTCCTGAGAAAATTGACATACATACATTTTAAAGGGTTAATTTTAAAAGCCATTTACCTGCATAAAACCTGGTTTCAAGTAACCTAGAGAAACCCCAAGTTTTAAATTGTCTGCCTTGCCAAGCAGATGTATTTAAGCAAAGTTAAGCCATTTCCTATCTAAAAATTAAGAGGTCCAAATTTAGTGTCACATTAAATAGCAACTTATCCTCGGTAAACTTACTTGGGTAACTTTAACCAAGATATTCAGCAGAAAACAAGTCCCATTGAATAAACACAGTTAGATTTAAAGTTATCTGGATAAGTTACCCAGATAACTTTATATTAGACTTACCCAGCTAAATTTAGTTGGGCAGCATGGAATATCAGTGCCACTAAGATAAGTTTAAGCACAACTCACAACTCCCAGCCACGGGTTAGGAAAATGGATGCTCGTAAATTGAGCATCCATTTTCCTAACTTGACTGCTAGAAAGACAATTTTTTTTCACATTGCTGCTTTCTGTTTCCTCCAACTTATTATCGCCACATCCAACCACAACCTGTGCCTTAGCCTGAGCACACGGTATTACATCAGCCTGATTAGGGGTGAGGCAGCAGATAACACAGGAAATAACTACAGCTTTTTAATTTGCAGCTTGTCATTTCTTAAAGAAATTATTGCATGATGGCAAGTAATATCACATGATAGCAGGCTTTATCATGCTATATTTTGAGGCCTCCACCTTGACACACCTATTGAGATTTGCTGCACCTAGAAAAAAATACTTTACTTGCAACACTGTCTTCCATGAGCCACAATGGTAGGTGGCAGTTTGCTGATATTGACACACTGGATGCTTCAGGCACCTCATCAGCAACACCAAGAGGGAAGAAAGGCTCAAAAGCCATATAGGGAATTATCAGCACTGGGGGCAGAGCAGCAACCACAAAAGGTAGACCGGCAGGGCCCATGACAAGACTTGTCATGCAGGAGGTCTGTAGGCTCTGCAGGAAGTGCATCTTTTGTTCTCATTCTACACTGCTGGAATTTTAGACAAATACATAGTCAAGAGGTATCGCTTGAGCTATCAAGCCATAATGGATTTATGAAGACCTCAAAGTGGGCCTGAATCCTATAACTGAAAGGTTCCAGTCTATACCTGGCCTAGCAAAACTGTTGTGTGTCTTGTATATTATGCCTTCTGGCTCATTTCAAACAACTGCTGGAGTTGTAGGGGGACTGTCCAAAGCACCACTTTCCCAGTGTTACATTTGCCACTCACGGGATGGCCTTGCAAGCGGCTGCACGTACTCTGACAGACGCAACAGCGGACTATGGCCAGAAATCCGCCAACGATGATGCCACGCTCATGCGGCATGAACACCATCATCCTGCCTGGACCTCCTTCTGAATGTGGTGCCTTTTGAAGGCCCCACCATGGGAATACTCCTGCTGGGCACCTCTTGATGACATCAGGTAGCAGGGTATTTAAATCCAGCCACGATTCTTTCTCATTGCCTCAGCAAACAGGTCCTTTGCTTTGCATTCATCTTCAGCCCTTCCTTCAGTCTGCATTCATCTTCAGCCTCAGCCACTGTCTTCATCCTGTCATTGACTTCAGCCTCATTCCCAGTTTTCAGCCTGCCTTTGTCTTCAGCCTCAGCCACAGCCTTCAGTCTGCCTTCATCTTTAGCCTCAGTCACAGTTTTCCGCCTGCCTTCATCTTCAGTCTGCCTTCATCTTCAGCCTCAACCACCATCTTCAGCCTGTCTTCATCTTCAGCCCCAGTCTTTAGCCTCAGCCCCAGTCTTCAGCCTTCCTTTGCTTTCAGCCTCAGCCATAGCCTTTAGTCTGCTTTGCCTTCAGCCTCAGTCATAGTCTTCAACTTTGCTTGCTCCTTATTTATTTTATTTAACATTTTTCTATACCGAACCTTCATGGTTAAATACCATACCAGGTTGGTTTACATCGAACAGGGGTAAATAACTAAGGTAAAGGAAAACAAAGTTACATTAAACGAGGACCGTGAACTTGGAAGCTTAGGTAGCTGGAAGAAAAAGATTAAGTTAAGTTAAAGGGAGACTTAACAAATTCCAGACTAGAGTTAGTCCACATGTTAGAGTCGGTCCTTCTTTGTTTGGTCTCCAACCTTCACCTGTTCTTTGATCTGGCCATAGTCACAGACTCCTTGACCTTATTGTAGCCTGGTCCATATAAACACTTGTCTGTCCACCATTGATGTAGACTTTAGGGCCCTGCCCACCATGTCATGCTAACTACACCACGGCAAGAGGGGCTCATGCTTATGATGTTAGCAACAGATTGCTGAAGCCATGAGCTTGGTGAATGTGTCTCCATGAAAGGCCATTGCTACTTTGGCCACCCAGATATAGGAACAAAAGACCAAACTGAATGTTCTACTGAACAGGTTTATGCAACAGGCCCAGCAGCAACTTGATCAAGTAAATGGCTTAGATTTGCTACAGACCCAGCTTTCAGGTCCAGTCCTTGTATCAACTCTGGTAAATCCTGCACCGGCATCCATCTGGATTGTGGAGTCCATGCTATAGCTCCCTCCACCCTAAAGGGCGCAGAGAGTTTCTCAAGGTTTACAAGATTCATTTCAAGCTAGAGGCAGCTCATTTTTTTTCTGATTGTGTCAAGATCATGCAAATTCTCTCCCTGTTGGATGGTCCCACTCTTGCCTGGGCCTCTCCCTTATGGGAGCAAGATGATCTGCTTCTCAGAAATTTGGATAAATTCATACAAAAGTTTCTCCTTATTTTTACCAACCTAGTACGCCTCATCCACTGCCACAGACCTTCTTCGTATTCATCAAGGCACTCGTTCACTTGGCGAGTACACAGTGGATTTCGTACTTTGGCTTCTGAGCTCAGTTGAGGCGAAGATAGCCAAACCGCCATTTTTTGGCAGAGATTATCCAGGAGAATAAAGAGTGAATTAATGGCTTGGGATCTTCATCCATCCTTAGAAGAACGTATTGCCTTGGTTATATGAATAGATCTGAGATTCCAGGAACAAGCGTAAGAGAGGAAGTTTTCCCATTGGACTATTCCCATAGTTCCTAAACCTTTGAAACCCTGGAGTCCGCCCGAGAACCAACAAGGATTGTTGCCATTGAAGAAGCCATGCATTTGGGTAGCATTAAACTTTCAGTAGATAAAAAACAGAGGTGAAAATAGCATAACCTTTTCCTCTACTGTATAGCACAGGGACATTTTGTTAGCCGTTGTCCAAAGAAACTGGAAACCTCCATAAGGAGAAGTCTTGTTTGGAGGGCTGTTTTTCACCATCCTGTCTATTCCCCACAGGTAATGATACCAGTGTGCCTCACCTTTGGAAAGCACACAGATCAGGCTGAAGCCTTAGTAGATTCTGGAGCCGGGAGCAACTTTATTCAGGAATCACTGCTATGCCCCTGTGAGTGCCCTACTACCAACTTGACCACCCCTTGTGTTATTTCTTCCATTTATGGAGAACCCTTATCTGGCCATGTAACTGCAATCACCTTGCTTATCACTATGCAGACTGGATCTCACCAAGAAAGCCTTCAGTTCTGTGTACAACCTAAGGCATCCAGTACTGTTGTCCTTGGATTACCCTGGCTCAGCTCTACCAACTATGCATTAACTGGAATACCTTACAGATCAACCACTGGAGTCCATTCTGCCAGGAGCATTGTTCTGTCTTATCTTTATCTCTGGGCATTCTGCTCTGGACCACCCTGCTGAAATTCTGAATCTGCCACTCCAGTATACATCCTGTACCAGCTTATGCTATTAGTCATAACTAGGAGCCCTAGCCTCTTACAATTCTACTGACTGCTCAAAACATTTTAAATCCATTGTCATGGATGGAAGGGGCTGTCCTCATTCAACATGATGATCTTGAAACCTACAAGACAGGCCCTACCTCTCTTGAAGGATCCTTGTCCAAAGAACAGGTTCAGTCAGAGGATGGACTTCGTCAGAATCTCTGGACAACATGTTGAAACCCCCAAGCTCCCCAAATGTAAAGATGTATCTTTGACTTCTCCCCAGAAGCCAAAGATAAGAGACTTGGGGAGGTGGCTTAGAAGAGGGGGAATTGTTATGTTTGCCATGAGCGGGATGGCCCTGCGAGTGGCTGCACTTATCTCAACAGACTCAGCCAGGATGCTGCCAACAATGATGCCGTACTCATGCAGCATAAATGCTGTCATCTCGCCTGGACCTCCTTAGGCACATGGCACCTTGTGAAGGCCTCACCTTGGGAATCCACCTGGCGGGTATCTCTTAATGATGTCAGGCAGATGGGTATTTAAACCCAGCTGCAACTCTTTCTTGTTGCCTCAGCAAACAGGTCCTTTGCCTTGCATTCATCTTCAGCCCTAGCTTCAGTCTGCCTTCGTCTTCAGCCTCAGTCATGGCCTTCAGCCTGCCTTTGTTTTCAGCCTCAGTCACAGTCTTCAGCCTCAGCCACAGTCTTCAGCCTCAGACACGGCCTTCAGTTTGACTTAATCTCAGTCTCAGCACAGTCTTCAGCCTGCCTTTGTCTTTAGCCTCAGTCACAGTTTTCGGTCTGCCTTCATCTTCAGCCTCATCCACAGTCTTCTGTCAGCCACCAGCCTGTCTTCGTCTTCAGCCTGCCTTTGTTTTCAGCCTCAGCCGCAGATTTTAATCTGTCTTTGTCTTCAGCCTCAGTCATAGTCTTCAGCCTTGCCTGGCCCTTCAGCTTTGTTTGGTCCCAACCTTTGCCTGCTCTTCGCTCTAACCATAGTCAGAGACTCCTGGACCTTGTTATAGAGTGGCCCATGTAAAGACTCATCCAACCACCACTGGCGTGGATGTTAGGGCCCTGCCCATCATATTGTGCCAATTACATCACTGCAAGAGGGGCTTATGATTACTCCATTCACAACACCCAGCATATGCACCAGGTAATAAGAACAGTATGCAGCCGCATTCTTATGTATGTAAGCTTCCCTCCTGAAATCAGCACTTGCTGGCCTTGAAGAGGAGTTTCTATGCAATGGCTCAGTTCCTTCATATTCTGGGAGATGCAGAATGCATTCATGTAGCCTTCATCCCACCCCATAACAGGAAGGAGGCCTTCCACAAATGAAAATTCTTCAAGTCCATGAATGTGCAAGTGGCGTGTGATGCTCAAATTTGCCTCTTTGATGTTGTGTCCACGTACTTGGGAGCTACACATGATGCGTATATACTTCGGCAATCTGAAAGTTTTGAGGATTTTGAAGATGGTATGTATAGCCATGGTTGACTACTAGGTAAGAGCTGTGTTTAATTTCGTCGTCTCTAGCTATGTGTTTCTAGCAAATGCCTGGGAGGTTGGTGTCTATGTTGTTATTAAACACATCTGTAACATGATTTATGCATAGCTTGCATTCTAAAATAACTTATAGTGCCAGAGCTAACCTTTCTGTATAAATGGTGTAGAGCAGAGTAAAACTAGCAAGGTCATACAATAAAGGTTTCAGTAAGGACAGCTTGTGAGAAAACACTATAGTCTTAAATCTTTTAGGCATCCCAAAATAGCATGTGGAACACAAATTCCAGTCTATAGTATTAAGGTAACTATCAGTTCCTTATGAGATGTTGGGAATCCTGGCCGCAGCAACCCATAGCCAGTTCCCTCTACCTGCCTTGGTCCTCACGATCGCGGGTCTTCTCCGCGCTTGGTGCAGCATGGTCCAGCCCCGAGCCGGCCGGCGGCGCTTCCCCCTTATGGCCCAGGACGCCACCAACTTCCTCATCATGAGCGCTCTCCTAGGCGCATGCGCATGAGGGGCATGCAGGTATTTAAAGGGGATGCGGCGAGAAACAGCGGCCCAGCCCCAGAATATAACGTCACGACTCCGGGGTATTTAAAGCCCGGCTCAGCCTCCTGTTCTTCACCTTGGCAACAGGTCCTGCTCTTGGAGTGCGTTGTTGCTGTGTTCCTGCTTGTTCCTGATCCTGAGTTCCTGCCTGTTTCTGATCCTGAATTCTTCCTTGTTCCTGGTTCCTATGGTCCTCTCCTCGGATTGTCCTTCTGGTTCTGACTTCGGCTTGTTTTCCTGATTCTGCATGTCTGCTGCCTGTCCTGACCCTTGGTTTGTCTCCTCGTCTATGATTGTCCACTGCCTGCCCCTCACCTCCAGCTTGATTCTCCGTACTGCATCTTCACTGTCAGCCTTGACTCCTGGACTGTCCTCATCTACGCCTGTACTCCACCAGCCTCAACTCGGACCCCTGACGCTGTCTCAGCCTGTTCCTGGACTCCGCTTCACCAAGGAGACCCACACCTGCTGGCCCTGGCACCCAAGGGCTCAACCTGAGGGGAACGAGGGCTGGTATAGGTGAAGCTCCAGCTGGGTCGTCCTCAACAGTACCACCTTCTGGCGACGAGGACCACTGGGGCCATCCCTCGGTGGTGGTTCCAACCCTCGTCCCGGCCCAAGGGTCCACAGTGCTAACAGTTTGCCAAGGCCATGGACCTGGCAGACCTGTCTGGTCTCCAGGCCATTCCGGGCCTGGCTCAACGACTCCAGCAATAGTAGCAGTGCCTTGACATCCTGGCAGCCACGGTCAAGTGTCTGGCCAACTGCCTGTACTCCACCCCCGTGCCAGGGGCTCCTCCTCCACTGTCTGCAACAGTGCCTGTTTCTTCTACACCCCTTCATCTCCCAGCATCTCCCCGCTACTTCAGGGACCCAAAGCAGTGCCATGGGTTCCTGAACGACTGCTTCATGCAGTTCTCGCTTCAACCAGCACAGTTCCCCAGCGACCAGGTCAAAACAACCTTCATCCTATTGTTATTAGATGGTAAAGCCTTGGCCTGGGACTCTCCCCTGTGAGAAAGTGAGGACTCCATACTTGGGGACCTTCCGCGTTTCATCCAGACTTTCAAACAAGTCTTCAATGAGCCTGGGCGACAGTCAACCGCAGCCTCGGAACTCCTTCACCTCTGCCAGGGGTTCCGCTCCTTGGTAGATTATGCAGTGGAGTTCTGCACCTTGGCCTCGGAGCTGGGCTGGTGGGAGGACAGCCTTCGGAGCATCTTTCTTGAGGGCCTGGCTTCTAGAGTAAAGGATGCATTAGCCACTCGAGAATTGATGGAGGACCTGGATGCTCTCATTGATCTGACAGGTTGAATTGATCGCCATCTACAGCAGCGATTGAGGGAGCTGAAGCCGGGGCGCTGCACTGTTCCCTTGGCACCATCCTTTACTCGGCCCTTAGTCTCCCCCGCATCTTCTGAACCAGCTCCTGCTTGCAGTGAAGAGCCCATGCAACTCGACTGCAGTCTCCTCACACCGGAGGAAAGGCAGTGACACAGAACTCTTGGACTTTGTCTCTACTGTGCTGGCAAAGGACACTTACTGGCCCAGTGTCCTGATCAGCTGGGAAACTCTTGAGCCTAGGCATCACGGGGGAGCTGACCCTAGGCTGTGTAAACCCTACTCCCCAATGCACTGTCCCAATAACACTCCAGTACCCTGGTGGATCCTTTCCAACATTAGCCTTCATCGACTCCGGGGCCGTGGTTCCATGGACTCCACCATTGTTGATTTCTTCAATTCAAGGAGACCCGCTACTAGGTCGAGTCACTTCCGTCACAGCACCAGTGGTCCTCCGTGCCAGGATTCTCCATGAGGAGGAGATCACCTTTTTTGTACTCAAGAAAGCCATTCACCCAGTGGTACTGGGCCTCCTGTGGCTGCAGAAGCATACTCCTCATATCGACTGGGAGACTCTGCAGATTGCCTCCTGGGGTTTTAACTGTTTCTCCTCCTGCCTCCCAAACCTACCTAGACCCCAACTTCTGCTAGCCACATCCTCTCCAGTCCTGCAGGCCCAGTATGCGGACTTTGCAGATGTGTTTTCAAAGAAGAAAGCAGAGACCCTTCCGGAGCACTGACCATTTGATTGTGCTATTGACCTCCTGCCCAATATCACACCTCCTCGGGGTCGGGTTTACTCGCTGTCTCTCCTGGATACTCAAGCAATGTCTCAATACATCCATGAGAATCTGGAAAGAGGGTTCATCTGTCCCTCTACCTCCCCGGTGGGCGCGGGCTTCTTTTTCGTAGTTACGAAGGACGGTACCTTAGGACCGTGCATTGACTACCGTGGTCTCAATGCGATCACCCGCTGAGACAAGTATCCACTCCCGCTCATTCCATAAATACTGGACCGCCTCCAGGGGTCGAAAATCTTTACAAAGTTGGACCTCGCGGGATCTACAATCTGGTCCGCATCAAGCCCGGGGACGAATGGAAGACCACCTTTAATACGCGTGATGGCCATTACGAATACCTGGTAATGCCATTCGGCCTAGATAATGCACCGGAGGTCTTCCAGAACCTCATGAATGAAGTCTTCTGGGACATGCTCCACACCAATGTAGTCGTCTGCTTGGATGATGTACTAATTCTGAAAGTTGGTCACCTCACTCATCGTTCCTTTCTCTAGATCATTTATGAATAGGCTAAATAGCACAGGTCCTGATACAGATCCTTGGTGCACTCCTCTAATGACCTTTCTTCTTTTGGAAAACTAACCATTTAATCCCACTCTCTATTTCCTTTCTTTAATCCAGTTACCAATCCACTAAAAGACACTGCCTCTGATCCCATGACCTTCCAAGGAGCAAGTCATGCACAGGTTTAAGTTCAACAAGTAAAGTGTACGTTTGCCAGCAGTTAGAGCAGGAACTGTACCCTTCCAACTGGAGAGAGCATGCCTTGCCAGTACACATCAAAGTTACTGCAGCCCTGGCCTTCTTTGCCACTGGCACCTTCCAGACACCTCTATGGCTCACAGCTGGAACAAACCCTGCAGGTCCTTGTTGTTTACAGGTGGAGCTGGCCGGTGCAGAGACCAATACCAATTCCAGCCCTCATTCCCCGCAGGCTGAGCCCTTGGGTACTAGGGCCAGCTGGACTTAGGTGCAGGTCTCTGATAATGAGGAATCCCATGAAGGACAGTAGGTGCAAGCAGAGTCAACATGTTCCAAGGGTTGGGTCAGGTAGCCAACAGTGGTCCTGAAGACATACTGTTAGCGACCGGCTCCCCCAGAGGGGAGAAGTTAGCAATCTGATAGTGACCGGCTCCCCCAGAGGGGAGGAAATAGCAATCTGTTAGTGACTGGTTCCCCCAGATGGGAGGAGTTAGCAATCTGTTAGCGACCGGCTCCCCCAGAGGGGAGGAATTAGCAATCTGTTAGTAACTGGTTCCCCCAGAGGGGAGGAGTTAGCAATCTGTTAGCGACCGGCTCCCCCAGAGGGGAGGAGTTAGCAATCTGATAGCGACCGGCTCCCCCAGAGGGGAGGAATTAGCAATCTGTTAGTGACTGGTTCCCCCAGAGGGGAGGAGTTAGCAATCTGTTATAGATCTGCTCCTCTAGAGGGGAGGAGTTAGCAATCTGTTATGAATCTGGCTGCTAAATATTCCATTGAAGGAGGAATTAGCAATCTGTTAGTGAACACCCCGGCAGGGGGCGCAGTTAGCACTCTATTACAGATCTTGCTAAGGAGTAGCGATCTGTTAGTGCTCTGCTCCTCCAGAGCGAAGGAGTAGCAACTGTTATGCGTTGTTCCTGTAGAAAGATGAGCCAGCAACCTGTATGATCCCCATGGGGAGATAGCTATGTGATTTGGATCAGCTTCCGCAGAGAGAGGAGTAATGGTCTGATGTGGGTTGGCTCCCACAGAGTGGCAGATGATAATACCACTCTATTAGTGTAAGAAGTAACACTTAGTAGAAATAGTGAATCCCTGGGCCGATGGCAGATGACATCTCCCTCAAGTGGAGATCTTGAGAGGGACCACTGGCTAGGCTGGAATATTGAGACAAACACAGATAGTTCTTTATTAGACTGGAAGTAGAACCACCAGAGGTGGCAGTAATGAGTTGATATGCCCGGTAGGGCTGAAGTCCCTCTGATACTGGAACTACAATCTCTGAGCTGCTGAGCTGTAAGGAGAGACTATATGTAGTGAGTAGACAGGGTATGCTGAACATAACCTGTGGTAGATGATACACTCACAATTGTAGATCTCTGTAGTGTTTTCTTTCTGCAACAGAGAGTCTTCAGTATTCAGGAACAGGAGCCACAGGCGAGTACTGGTTCCTATAGGCGGTCTGAAATAGAACTCATAATAACTGTGTATGGGATGGCTTCTGGAATAGAAGAGAGGCTAGAAGAGATTTAGGAATGTAAGCCCTCGTGGAGCGAGTACCGGTTCCCGTCTGTTAATCTGTAATAGTAATCCATAAGATATTGGTCTGCGATATCTTCTGAGAAAGGAATTAGGAACATAGGCCCTCGTGGAGCGAGTACTGGTTCCTATCTACAGTCTGCAATTGTAACTCACGATCTCCGTACCTGTGATAACGTCTTAGACTGAAGGGAGCCTTAGCGACTAGGAACAAGGGCCCTCGTGGAGCGAGTACCTAACCCTGTCTGTAATAGGACTCACTGTGTTCACGTCTGCGATTGCCTCCAGGCAATAGGAGTCTTCTGAGTCTTCGGGAACGTAGGCCCTCGAGGAGCGAGTATCGGATCCTGTCCAACAATTTGAAAACAAGAATAGAGAGAGCGGAGCCCCCGAGGAGCGGGTACTCCTGTTAAGTTTGAAAAGGCCGAGCAGTGGAGAAAGGATTCCCCTTGCTGACTCGGATCGTTGTTGCAAGTAGCGTGGACTGCCAAAGCAAGTCCTGATGGAGTTCCTTGCTAACTTGTTTGAGGTTAGCAAAGACCTTTTAAATTGAAAACGGATGACATCACTATGGTTGGGATGCCCCCGAGGTTCGCGCCCTTGCTGGTATAAAGTCTGGAGCGCACACGCATGCGCCCTTACGTCCTCAGGAACATGGCGGATCCGTGGCATCAAGCCAGCCCGGGGATACCGGGACCAAGAGGTGGGGAGAAGTCACGGCTGCAACTGTCCGTCTGAGCCGAAGGGAGTCGCCACAAAAGGTAGAGAGGGTGGAGCGAGGGTGAGAATAGGCACGAACGCAACACATACCAAGAGTTGAGGTGGGCAGCGATCCAGTGAAGTCTAGAAGATGTACCAAGGGTCAAGACAGGTGGCAATCAAGCCAAGCAATGTCCAGGAACAGTTCGAAGTCAAGGCCAAAGAAGCAATCAGGAGAAGACAAGACGAGGGCCGGGAGTCAGGAACACGGAGTCAGGCAATCAGCTACTCCATGGAGCTCGACCTGTTGCTGAGGCACAGGCTGAAGGCAGGGACTGGCCTTAAATAGTCCCTGAGCACTGATGTCATTGGTGAGGGCCGCAGGGAATTTCCCACCGCTGGTCCTTTAAATAATGTAGAGAGGTGCGTGAGTGCATCTAGGGAGATGCCGATGGGGCCCGGAAGTCGGCGCATGATCGGCGGCTCTATGCCTCAGAGAGGAGGTTTGGCATCTGTAGCAGCTCCCCGCTATTGAAGGGGGGGGGGCCCGGGGCTGGTCCAGCTGTGGTGACACTGTGAGGAGTGATGTTGGCTGCAGAGCTCCGCGACCAGTGAGTGCAACAAGAGCTTTCCTTTCCTCTGTGGTGGTGATGAAGATATTGTTGTCAGAAGCATAAAGTGCAGGTGGTATAGTGATAACCAGATGAAGCCCTATCATGGATGGTAGTGATGGGTGCACTGGGGGAGTCTCCCACTAGGCTGTCAGCACTTCAACAGCGGATGGATAGTAGTGATGCAATGAAGAAGGAGGCTGCATCTAGGGGCCCAGTGACTGCCTTGGAGATTTGCATGCAGGTTGTGGATAGCATGATAGATTGCGCTGAAGCATCTCCCTCCAGACTGCTGTCATGCCATTCAGTTCCTCCTGCAGCATCTGCCCAATACCCTGCATCTCTTCCCTGACACCTTGCATTTTTCCCACACCATTCCTTCAGGGCCTGGATGGTCCTGTTTTAAGCCTTTTCTCTGGTCTGCCATTCTCTCATTAAGAAGCAGAAATTGGCTCTCTGCTGGAGTCCAAGCCACCTCATCCCTTTCTCTATTTGAGGAGCCTCCCTCTTCAAATGGCCATTCTTCCTCCTCTTGTATAGCATGCTGCAATTCTTTTGGATTACTGGCTGACTGTATGTGGGCTTGGCTTCTCCTTTTCCTCCTTCTCCTCCAACAAAGCCTAGGTGCGCTCAATTTCTGTAGTCACATCCCCCTCAGCCTTCTGTCTGAAATTAGTGAAATGTACTGACCACTCCTCTTCATCATCACTTTCTCCTTCAAGACTTTCCTGCAGTACTTGTGGATGCTGCTAAGCCCTTCCAGGCCACTGGGACTAGGCCCATCTGACTCATGGTTTGTCTGATCCCCTGCAAAAAGGTAAAGTGTGCAAACTATCACTACAGATTCTTTCCATCTGCCCTTCCTTTTAAGGCATGGGGAACAGCTCAATGGGCCCCAATCTAAGGCTTCCTGCTACCTTTAAACTTCTAATCTAGTATTTTCTTGGGTGTCAAAGCTACTGTTATCACTTTTTAGTTACCTACAAACATGGACAGAAAGAGGAATGACAGATATGTATAGCAGGACCTACCTGATATTTGGACGTTGGAAGATGTCTAAAATGGTAAATATGTATATTAAAGTAGGGTTACACAAGTTATTTGTATAATAATTAGGGATGTGCATTTGTTTCATGATGTTTTCAAAATGAAACACGGAAAAACAACAAAATCCCATTGGTTTACTTCAGTCTTGTTTTGAAAAAAAAAAAAAAGAAAAAACAGAAAGCCCTCCAGGGAAGACAGGAAACTTACCTGAGGCCAACTTGCTCTCCCTGGGGCTGACCAAGGGCCCACCAACCAGGCCCTCTTATTCCTCCTGCCAAAAAAGCACTATAACTCTAAATGTCACCTTGTAAACCATTGTGATCTATAAATGGAATGACGGTATATAAAATGCATAAATAAATAAACCACCATGCTCCGGCATGGTTAAAAGGGGAGGTGAAAGAAGCTATTTTAGCCAAAAGATCTTCATTCAAAAATTGGAAGAAGGATCCAACAGAAGAAAATAGGATAAAGCATAAACATTGGCAAGTTAAATGTAAGACATTGATAAGACAGGCTAAGAGAGAATTTGAAAAGAAGTTGGCTGTAGAGGCAAAAACTCACAGTAAAAACTTTTTAAAATATATCCAAAGCAGAAAGCCTGTGAGGGAGTCAGTTGGACCCTTAGATGATCGAGGGGTTAAAGGGGCACTTAGAGAAGATAAGGCCATCGCGGAAAGATTAAATGATTTCTTTGCTTCGGTGTTTACTGAAGAGGATGTTGGGGAGGTACCAGTAATGGAGAAGGTTTTCATGGGTAATGATTCAGATGGACTGAATCAAATCACGGTGAACCTAGAAGATGTGGTAGGCCTGATTGACAAACTGAAGAGTAGTAAATCACCTGGACCGGATGGTATACACCCCAGAGTTCTGAAGGAACTAAAAAATGAAATTTCAGACCTATTAGTAAAAATTTGTAACTTATCATTAAAATCATCCATTGTACCTGAAGACTGGAGGATAGCAAATGTAACCCCAATATTTAAAAAGGGCTCCAGGGGCGATCCGGGAAACTATAGACCGGTTAGCCTGACTTCAGTGCCAGGAAAAATAGTGGAAAGTGTTCTAAACATCAAAATCACAGAACATATAGAAAGACATGGTTTAATGGAACAAAGTCAGCATGGCTTTACCCAGGGCAAATCTTGCCTCACAAATCCGCTTCACTTTTTTGAAGGAGTTAATAAACATGTGGATAAAGGTGAACCGGTAGATATAGTATACTTGGATTTTCAGAAGGCGTTTAACAAAGTTCCTCATGAGAGGCTTCTAGGAAAAGTAAAAAGTCATGGGATAGGTGGCAATGTCCTTTCATGGATTGCAAACTGGATAAAAGACAGGAAACAGAGAGTAGGATTAAATGGACAATTTTCTCAGTGTAAGGGAGTGGACAGTGGAGTGCCTCAGGGATCTGTATTGGGACCCTTACTTTTCAATATATTTATAAATGATCTGGAAAGAAATATGACGAGTGAGATAATCAAATTTGCAGATGACACAAAATTGTTCAGAATGGTTAAATCACAAGCAGATTGTGATAAATTGCAGGAAGATCTTTTGAGACTGGAAAATTGGGCATCCAAATGGCAGATGAAATTTAATGTGGATAAGTGCAAGGTGATGCATATAGGGAAAAATAACCCATGCTATAATTACACAATGTTGGGTTCCATATTAGGTGCTACAACCCAAGAAAGAGATTTAGGTGTCATAGTGGATAACACATTGAAATTGTCGGTTCAGTGTGCTGCAGCAGTCAAAAAAGCAAACAGAATGTTGGGAATTATTAGAAAGGGAATGGTGAATAAAACGGAAAATGTCATAATGCCTCTTATCGCTCCATGATGAGACTGCACCTTGAATACTGTGTACAATTCTGGTCTCCGCATCTCAAAAAAGATATAATTGCGATGGAGAAGGTACAGAGAAGGGCTACCAAAATGATAAGGGGAATGGAACAACTCCCCTATGAGGAAAGACTAAAGAGGTTAGGACTTTTCCGCTTGGAGAAGAGACGACTGAGGGGGGATATGATAGAGGTGTTTAAAATGAGAGGTCTAGAATGGGTAGATGCGAATCGGTTATTTACTCTTTCGGATAGTAGAAAGACTAGGGGTCACTCCATGAAGTTAGCATGGGGCACATTTAAAACTAATTGGAGAAAGTTCTTTTTTACTCAATGCACAATTAAACTCTGGAATTTGTTGCCAGAGGATGTGGTTAGTGCAGTTAGTATAGCTATGTTTAAAAAAGGATTGGATAAGTTCTTGGAGGAGAAGTCCATTACCTGCTATTAAGTTCACCTAGAGAATAGCCACTGCCATTAGCAATGGTATCATGGAATAGACTTAGTTTTGGGGTACTTGCCAGGTTCTTGTGGCCTGGATTGGCCACTGTTGGAAGCAGGATGCTGGGCTTGATGGACCCTTGGGCTGGCCCAGTATGGCATTTTCTTATGTTCTTATGTTCTTATGTCCTATTTATCCCATCCATAGGGGTCCAGATGGGGCCAGAAGGATGCCCACTCATCTCCTACCCCAAGGTCATCTGCATGGAAATGGTGCCATTGTGTGATGTCAAAATGGCTTTGGCTGGCCCAGTGCCATAATATGACATCATAATTGCACTGGGCAGCTCAGTGTCATAGTATAAAATCAAAATGTCGCCTTCTCAGGGCTGGCTAGTGCCATTTTCCTATATGGTCATATATTTGTAAGGCACTAAAAGAAAATGGCACTGGCCAGCCCTGAGAATGCACCATTTTGACATCACTCTTTGATGCCAGGCCGCCGGTGCCATTTTGACATCGCACAATGACACTGGTTTTAGGGCTGAATGGCCTGGAGCCTTTATCATGTGAACAAACTTGGGTATGGTAGGAGGTGAGTGGACATCCTTCCTGTACTCTGGGTCCCCAGAGCTGGAGTAAGTGGGTGTTTGGGTGTTTTCTTGCCCCAGGACGTTTTTAGGGAGGGCAGAATTCACTTGTTAATCCATGCTAATGTTGTGTTTGAGGCATTGTGGACCCTTGGTCACAATGGAGATGACTCCGCCCATGGGGAGGAGCCCCACGAGGAACTACTGCGATAGGCTGACACAGTTAGCAGACACAGAATGGATAGAGTGTTTATTGTACTACGGTAATTAGTTAGTAATGCAGGAAGGTAAGGCACTGATCCACGAGGTGCCAATACACTCAGGCTCAGAAGTATAGTCTCACCCAGATGTTCACGATAGGCAGGAGCCCACAGTGAGGGTAACTCCATGGCTGGTGGGTGGAGTTGGAGCGCCAGTTCATAGAGGTACTCACAGAGTGAAGGCGTCTTCCTGATGGTAGAATGGTGGGACCGAAGGTCTGTGGGGCAGGATATGAAGTAGATAGGCTCTCGAGGAGCGAGTACCCAATGGTCCAATATCCTGGAAAGAATAAGAGAAAAGACCCCCGAGGAGCGGTTGTCTAGGTTAGTGAGGACCCCGAAGGGAAGTTGGAAGTGAGAGACCCCCGAGGAGTGGGTGTCTAGAGCTTCTGCTGGAGCGAAGCCCTTAGCGAAAGGAAGCATCTAAGCTGGCAGCTTAGAGCAGGCAGAGTAGCGAAGCGAAGTCTTTGCTAACTCAATTTGGTAGGAGAAGCGGAGGCTAGTTATACCTGGAGGTACTGACCATGCAGTGGGGCCGCTCCCGAGGTTCCCACCATAACGTGTATTTGAGCATCAGAGATGTGCGCGCTCGCGCCCTTGGAGGCCATGGGAGTGAGCATGGCGGATGGGGACGCCCATGCTGGTCTGAGAACGCCAAAGCCTGTGGCACCCGGCACCGGAGACAGCCATCTTGCCCAAAGAGAGAGAAATGGGAGAAACAGAAGTAAGGCAGGGCGGTCGCAGCCATCTGCGACCAACGGACGCAACAGCTAATGGAGTCCTACTGACCTGATACCAATTTTCTGCCATACTGTAACTAGCAGTGGACAAATTGAGTCTTGATTCCAATAAGTTCATGTTGCATTCGTTTAGAATTGGAGCCGCAGCCAATGCGCCACAGGCAGGATTGCAAATGGATGAAATAAGGCTAATAGGATGATGGAGGTCCTCTGCCACAGATGAGTATGTAAGTATTGACCAAGCCAAGTGTATCACTCATAATTCTTAAATATCAATGCAGAGTCACAGTGTCGTTGGATTGTGTGGATCATTGGTCATTCTTTTGTATACTAGGCAGCCAGAAAGACTAGCATTTGACTGTATGGACCACATCTGTGCTTGGCCCTGTAGGCAATCGCATCGTCTGGATGGGCAAGCAGGGCATGCGCTGGAACCAGTTACTACCTCTTATGTATCACAAAAGGGATTTGAAGTCTCCCCCCAGAGTGTTAATAATACATTTCATGGGTAGTGACTTGAGCAGCCTTTCCTGCAAACAGTTAATCAGACATATTAAGAAGGATCTCACTGAACTAGCTTCCTGGTGGCCAAACACTTGTTTGTTATAGTTGGATATTATTCAGCATCCAAAATGGGAAGATTTGAGGCTCTGGGGGAGAGGTCAAAAAAAGATCAACTTCCAGATCAGCTTCTAGACCCAAAGGTTGGGCTGATTTAAAATGTGTTGGTTTGTATTGGCTTGACAGAATACACTTGTCCAGTATTGGCTTCAACATATTTAACAATGCACTTCAGGAGGCCTTGGAGGGCTTATTTTAGGGCACGGCCCCTGAAGAGGTCTAGTGGGGGGTAAGAGGCAAGGACAGTCCTGTCTCACCCCTATGGCGGGTACCCGAGCTGATGGTGGCAACGTGACAGTGGTTGGCTGACAAGGGAATGCCTTTATGGCGAATGCAGGGGCATGGTTTACACCTCGGAATTGTGGTCCCCTTGCTTAGTAGGAAGGCGGGGGCTCGGTTGGAGAAAATCGCTGCCTTGCTTGGTTCCATGGCGGGTGGCAGAAATTGGAGGCATAGCCCCGGTACCAATTAGCACAGTTCGGGTATGGTTTTTTTTTCTTAACTACTGTTAATTGTTATTTGAATAAAATCTGCAGCTTTTACTGCCAAAAATTATTTGGTTCAGAATTTTTGCATAATTTCCAGTCTCTTGCTTAAATGAGGGATGATTGTGTGGCGGGGAGGATGGTCAGATTCGTGGGTGTTTAGGTCTCGGCTCCCAGAGTTAGTGCTGAATCTGTGTTCCAGCCCATTACCCCACAAATTATGCCCTGAGTACCTGTGTCTTACAGGCTTATTAAGCTTTGTTTGCATTCAGTGTTAATGCTAAGATGATAAAACGAACAGACAGGTAATTGTAACAACTCACTCACAGTCTGATAAATTCTTATAAATATAAGGAAAACAAAACTGTGAGTAGCACTTTCTACCCATGATATAAAATCCTTAAACAAAAAAAGGAATACGCAGTTGTAACATCTTATATAATGCTATTTAATGGGAGTGTGAATAATTGCAATTTTTTCTTTGATTTGTCAGGTTATCACACATGCCAAAGTTAGAATTCAAACATTTACCCTTAGAGAGGTTCAATTAAAGCAGTAGTTCTCAAAAGGTGTGTCGGAGGTCCCCAGAGGTGTGTCATGGGGCCAGCAGGAGAGTGCGTTCTCCTTATCAGCCCAGATGGAAATTGGCTAACTTCTCCTTTATCTTGCATGACAAGAGTTGCTTTCTCATACTTTTTCTATTCCTGGCCCAGTGGGAGGCTGTTCTCTCCTCCTTCACCTAGATAAGAGTGACACATCACATCACAACTCCTGTTCTTGTGGACCTGGCTGGACACCAGCTTTATCCTCCCCCTCCAGGTCAACTAGCAATGCTGCTGCTGATTTCTTCATCCTGTGAGACCCGGAAATGGCAGACAGTAGGATACTAAGGGAGATAGGCACATGCTTGCACAGATAGATTCACTGCTGAGTCCTACTGCCACTGCCTCCTGCTCTCTTCCCAATGCTTTTTGCCCTCATCTGTTGCCAGAAAGGAAGGAGAGAGATTCTGAACCAGACTGGAGGTGTTTCTGCTGGCTGGGAGCCAGGAAGAGGGGGAAATGTAGGTATTGCTAGGCAGGGAGGGGTGCTGCTAGGCAAGGAGGAATGAGGGAGAAGGGGATCAGGACTCGGGAGTTTTCTGAGTGAAGTGGAGGTAGAGGGGTTTTGGGCAGGCTGCCGGACATGGAGGAGTAAGGGAGAGAAGAGGTGTGGGTGCTATTAGATAGGGGTGAGATGGGGAAGAGAGAGACAATGTGTAGGTACTACTAGGCAAGAAGACATGGGGAGATAGGGGTCCAGGAATTTACTGGGGAGGAAAGTATGGGAGACAGGGGAACATAAGTCTGGTAGGAAGAGGTGGGGAAGGAAATTGAGGCTGATGGGCAGAGAAAGATGGAGGAGAAAAGGGATATGAGGGATGCTGTGCATGGGGATAGATGGGATATGGGGGCTACTAGGCATGGGGAAGAGATGAATGTGTGTGTGTGGACGGTGGATGAAGAGCGGAGATGGGATGTCAGGGGGATGCTGAACAGGGAGGGATAGTAATGAGATGGTCAGGGGTTTGTTGGGCAGAGAGAGGGGAGGAAGAGGGTAGAGAGAGCTGAGCAGGGGAGAGGGAGCATGAGGAAGAAGATGCAGGGAGGGGCATCAGGAATGCTGGGCAGGGATTTTAGCATGTGAGGGAATGATTGAAAGGGAGAAGTGAAGGATGGAGGAGGCATGGAGGGGAATGACAGGCTGCAAGAACCATAATATGTCAGTTTTTGGAATGCACGTTTCTTCTCTATGTGTAGTTTATTTAGTAATGGCAGAAATGTCTTTCTGTATTTAGTTCTCCTGTTTTATACTGCACATAGAGTCACTTTTTAAGGTTTCAATTCCATTATTTTGTCTCCATATTTGTAACTTGTGATCTTTTATTCTGTAGTTGGTGAAGGTCAGTCTGTGTTCTGTGCGTGTGACTGAGGTGTGATATTTTACTAGCATGTAGTGTTGCGTTCTGGCTGCGAGCACCGCGGCCAGGCCCTTACCTCCGGGTTCCTGGACCTGCTCCCGCTTCCAGAGGCCTGGTTTGCGGCCGGGTTGGCGGCATCCCCACTAGGGCTGCGCCGCTGCAAGCCCTCCCATGGATGCCCGGCTCCTAGGCGCGTGCGTGTGCCACTTGGGCGCTTTTCTAGGCCGTTTCCCGCCAGTGGTGACTCTGCCCAACTCCTGACGTCAGACGCCGCGGCCTTGATAAGCCGGCCGCGGCCATCCAGTTTTTGCCTTGCAACGGGTTAGCCACCCGGTTTCCTGTTGCGCTGTGCACCAGAGTGACTCGCTTCGCTTCATCGCTCCATTCCTGCTACAGTACCTGCCTGGTTCCTGCTTACTTGCTACAGTACCTGCTGGTTTCTGCTTGCCTGCTACAGTACCTGCTTGGTTCCTGCCTGATTCCAGTACCCGAATTCAGCTACAGTTCCTGCCTGGTCCCAGTACCCGGAGCCTGCTACTGTTCCTGCCTGGTTCCAGTACCTGAATCCTGCTACAACTCCTGCCTGTTCCCAGTACCCGGAGCCTGCTACTGTTCCTGCCTGATTCCAGTACCCGAATTCAGCTACAGTTCCTGCCTGGTCCCAGTACCCGGAGCCTGCTACTGTTCCTGCCTGGTTCCAGTACCTGAATCCTGCTACAGCTCCTGCATGGTCCCAGTACCCGGAGCCTGCTACTGTTCTTGCCTGGTTCCAGTACCCGAATCCTGTTACAGTTTCTGCCTGGTTCCAGTACCCGAATCCTGCCACAGTTCCTGCCTGGTTCCAGAAACCGAACCCAGTTACAGTATTGCTACTGTCTTGGTCTGGTTCCAGTTACCTGTCCTGATCCACAACCCGCCTAAGTCCCAGTGGCCGGGTCCCTACCTATGGGCTCCTCCCGGGGGGGCTCGGCTTCCAAGGGTGAAGCCACCTAAGTCCCAGCGGTTGGGCTCCTTCAGGCTCCTCCCGGGGGAGTACCAGCTTCCAGGGTGAAGAGCATCTACGTCCTGCCTGAACATCTGCCTCCCGGCCTGCTATATTCACTAGAGACATTGACCACCTTTCCCAGTCTCCAGCAGGTCGGCCCAAGGGTCCACTAAACAGAGACTCCCATAACATGTAGGGATTTGTTATCAATCTTGTTTAATGTTTTACTCAATAGGATATGCATTAGTGGTTCACTGCTGCTTTTTCATAGGTAGGGCTGCTGCTGTTTTACGTCCTTGGAGTTTGTACTGCTATGGTTTGGCAGGTTTGCTACACATGTGATGAGGTTTTTTCAAGGTTTTGTAATGCACCTGAGGGAGTTTGTGCTCCTGTTACTGAGAGGACAGAAGTTTTTATTTACACACATTATTTTAGAAAGTTTTGTTAGTTTTAAATTTTATTGTACATCACTCTGATTTACTGATGTTATAAGCTGCAATATATTAAGTAATAAATTACAATTACAATCAGAATATCTTCTATGTATAGTGAAATGTTTGAGGGAAATGTCCTAGTTCAGTTCTGCAGGAGAGCAGGTGAGGGGTTCCTGTGGATGCAGAGTACGTGTTTACATTTAGCCTGGTGATGGCCATGTGTTCAGGGAGTCACACATGTTAACCTGGGACACACCTGACAGATGATGCTGAGCACCACTGAATTAAAGGATGCCGTGAGGTTAATCAGATTGCAAAGGAGTCCAAAACTCAAGCTAAACTGATTGTGAAATGTAAAGCTGAGCAATATCAAAACTTCTTTGATATATGTTTAAATAAAAAATACAAAATGGTTGCCTGGATGATAAAGGGTTTTTTGTTTTGTTTTTTTTTATCACTGACTATGAGTAAAGAGAGAGAACAGCATAATTCAAGCATGGTGAATCCACAAGTTAATTTGGATATGCCATCCCTCAAGAATGAATAATGGAAAACAACATTCTCTAATGTTTAATAATTTTGTATTTTATGACATATGTGAATTTAAATATTTTGTTTAAAAGTACATTAATTAAACTATCTCCTAGTTACATTGTTTTGGTTTGCTTGCAACTGCCATAGATTCTTTGTGATGTTACTGGCAACTTGGGAACAGATGGCTTTGTGACATCAGTTATATCTGATTCGCTGGAAATGTTCTTTTGCATCATTGCATTCCTATATCAGACCACTCTTCAGGTTTCGCACAGCAAACAAAGAAACTGGTACAAGAGGATGCAAGATTGCTCTCTCTAACCATTCATGTGATACTTTTGGGGGGTTTGTCTACAATTTTCATTTTATTTTAGTATTTCCTTCAGTGTTTCTTTCTATTCTTTTGTTTTTGTTTTTTAAATTCTCCTAAAAGAAAAAAAAAAGCCAGATATATTTTCCATAATTGGCTTTATAATGTCAGACAAACAACTATTTAAGCTGTGTGAGAAATGTGGCCGCAAAATGCAGCCAACAGCTTTTCACTGTATCTGCCTAAGATGCCTGGGTCCATCCCATGACACCACCAAATGTGAGGCTTGTGGAAAAATGTCTCCAGTGGTCAATAGACTTAGGAAGTACATACTGGCCCATGAGACTTCCCCACTGGAAAACAGCCAGTCTCTTTCTTCAGGGGAACCGGAACCTAAGAAAAAAAGGTCAGAGTCTCCTAAGCGCCACAAAGCAGAGCCCACATCCTCTTTGTCTCCAAGAGGTAAGGAGAGATCACCATCTGCTCATAAATCATGGTATGGAAACCATAAAATGACACAGAAACAATTGCGGAAACACTCAGCCCCCTCTACTTCGAGCTACAGGGCACCAACAGTCTCAGACCAAAGACGTTTAGCACGGAGAGACATGGCACACCTGGATCTAAAGCACCTATCACCAAAGCATGTGACACCGATACACCCATTGCAGAAACAAATGACGCCAACATTGTCAAGTCACAAATCAGTGACATCACCTTCATCATCAGAAATGGCTACATCTTTCATAGCAATTCCTCCCAACCCCAAACACACATTTGTAGAAATGAAGTGGGAAGAATCTGTGTCTAAATACAAGTCAGATATACAAAATAGTTCTGAGGAAATTACTTCCGTTCCTGAAAAATTTGCTGTACAGTTGGAATCTTCATTTTCAATTCAAAGATCACAAGGACAAGAGGTTACATCTCAATCTTCTCAGATGCAGTCGGAATCTCCAGATCAGTTCATACTTTCAGACTCTGGGTTGCAGGATAATTCATCTTGCAGTTCTTTTTCAGATCTTCCAGACTCCCAAGATCTGCCCCCAGACCCTTATCTGGAAAGCCCCAGGAACAATATTTATCTGGATGACTTATCACAATCTGATTTTCTGCAGAAAATGCCTGAATCCCATTCCTCACCAGAATTGGATACCTCTTTCATAGCAATTCCTCCCAATACAGAAAATGAATTTGTGCAAAAGATACAGCAGGAATCTGTGTCCAAAAATATGACAGATATACAAAATAGTTCTGAGGAAATTACTCCTGTTCCTGAAAAATTTGCTGTACAGTTGGAATCTTCATTTTCAATTCAAAGATCACCAGGACAAGAGGCTACATCTCAGTCTTCTCAAATGCAGTCGGAATCTCCAGATCAGTTCATACTTTCAGACTCTGAGTTGCAGGATAATTCATCTTGCAGTTCTTTTTCAGATCCTCCAGACTCCCAAGATCTGCCCCCAGACCCTTATCTGGAAAGCCCCAGGAACAATACTTATCTGGATGACTTATCACAATCTGATTTTCTGCAGAAAATGCCTGAATCCCATTCCTCACCAGAATTGGATACCTCTTTCATAGCAATTCCTCCCAATACAGAAAATGAATTTGTGCAAAAGATGCAGCAGGAATCTGTGTCCAAAAATATGACAGATATACAAAATAGTTCTGAGGAAATTACTCCTGTTCCTGAAACATTTGCTGTACAGTTGGAGTCTTCATTTTCAATTCAAACATCACCAGGACAAGAGGCTACATCTCAATCTTCTCAGATGCGTTCGGAATCCCCGGTTCAGATCCTTCATTCAGACTCTGAATTGCAGGACAATTCATCTTGCAATTCTTTTTCATTTCTTCCAGACTCCCCAAATCTGCCTCCAGACCCTTATCTAGAGATCTCTAATACACCTCCTGATGACTTGTCATATTCTGCTTTTCTGCAGAAAGTGGCTGAATCTGTATTATTCACATTACAAGAGGAACCTCAGCCTGACCAGGATTTTCCAGGAGTTCTAAAATACATAAAAGTGCCAAAACAGCTATGTGCCATCCCAGTGCATAAAATTCTTAAAGACCTACAGGCCAAAATATGGGAAACTCCCCTTTCTATAAAACCTGTAGCCAGCAGAATTGATTTAAAATACAGAGTCCAAGAATGTCCAGGCTATGATAAAATGCAGCTGCCTCACAATTCATTTGTAACGGAATCAGCAGGGAAAGAATGTAGACTACTGAACAACATGGGTGAAAAGATGTACCAGTCTGCCATGATGCAAAGTAAAACATCAGCTCATCAATTTCAAATGACCCAATACTTATATAATATCTTACAAAACATAAGGGATGATGCTCAATCTTTACCAGCAGATATCTATATTGAACTACAATCCCATCTCTCAGAAGCTGTTGAGTGTTCGAAACACCTGATAAGATCCATCTATGATAATTTTGACACATCTTCCAGAGCTTCAGCACTTGCTATAGCTGCAAGAAGGTTGGCATGGCTTGAGGCATCAGGCATCAGAGAAGATGTCCGTGATGAATTAGCAGACACCCCTTATACAGGGAACTACTTATTTGGTGAACAGGTTAATGAAACAGTCAAAATTATTAAGGAGCAATGTTCAATGCTTCAAACCTCAACTTCAGCCAAAACAGACCCAACGGCTTCACAGAAAAGATTTCAGTATCAATGTTACAGAAAAGAAGTCAACTACCCTCAAAGACGGTTCACACCATACACGTATCAGAAGAAACGTTTTCAGAAATTTCCTCAACAGTAACAAACAGAAACCAGAAGGAAAGAGATAACGCAGTAACTATCTCAACAATCACAGAATTATTGACTAGCAACAACTTCCAGTGAGGGGGAAGAATTCAATGTTTTCATCATCAATGGTCCCTACTTACAACAGACAGTTGGATTTTGTACATTGTTCTCAAAGTCTACCAATTTAATTTTATGAAACTTCTATCTACTTTTCTCCATATCCATGTCAAATTCTCAAAAATCAAATGCCAATATTGCAGTAAGAAATACTTTCTCTGTATTATCACAATCTCAGAGAGGAACAAGGAGTTTTGCTCAAGATATTTTCTGATCCTAAATAAGTCAGGAGGCCTTTGTTCTATTTTAGATCTAAGAAAGCTAAACAAATATCTCAAATGTGAGAATTTCAAGACCTCCTTAGAAATCAATGAATGGCTGACAGCCCTAGATCTCAAGGATGGACAGTATAGTAACAGTGTTCCAGATAAGCAAGGAGGAACATTATTCTTAGACTATTTCAAGAAGTACAGAAAATATAGAGATGGCATAGATGAT
The DNA here is from genome assembly GCF_901001135.1 of Rhinatrema bivittatum. Lineage (NCBI taxonomy): Eukaryota > Metazoa > Chordata > Amphibia > Gymnophiona > Rhinatrematidae > Rhinatrema > Rhinatrema bivittatum. The sequence continues at coordinate 302,380,469 of NC_042618.1, forward strand.
ACATAATTGAAAATGTGATGTTAAACATTGATGAATCTGTAATATGTACTCCACCAACTGGCCTTAAAGAAACACACCTGGAATATGATAAATTGCTGGGAAAGCACAAATATAAATTCCATATCTGTGCTGTAAAAAAGCTCACGTAGGAAAGCATGCAGATGTTCCTGGTCCTATTGTTGTTGAAGAGAAATTGGAAACCCCAGAACTTAATCTTGATCTAGAATTTTGAAAAATAATAAATATAAAGGCTGAAGGTTCATTGATATTATTTGTTCCTGTGAGAGGACAACCTGCACCAAAATTTAAATGGGCAAAGGTGGATGGTGAAATCAGGGAGACAGTTCAGATGGATGTCATCAGCAGCCTCGTTTCAATTTTACTTGACAATGTTAATATATTTGACAGTAGAAAATATAGTTTAACGTTAGAAAACAGCAGCAGGACTGTCTGCTTTCATCACTGTAAGAGTGTTGAATTCATCTATCTTCCCTGTAAACCTCAAGGTGAAAGAGATCACCAAAGATTCATATCACATATATGAGACCTATCATTACTGGCTGGAGAAGCTAAAATAAAGAACTATATTGTTGAAAAAATGTGAAACCACCAGAAAAGCATATTCTACTGTTTTAACAAATTGTCTAAGACATCTTGGAAAATAGACCAACTTCAAGGATGATGTAAATACTAGTTTAGAGCTACTGCTGAAAATAAATATGGAATTGGCCTTCCAGGAGAAATAGCTGATCCAGTTAAAGTATCTGAGGTTCCCCAACTTCCAGGAAAAATAACCGTAGATGATATCACAAGAGATAGTGTATTTCTTGATTGGGAAAAACCAAAACATGAAAGTGGAAGTAGAATCTTCCAGTACATCACAGAAATACATGCTAAAGGAAATGATAAATGGTCAGACCATGCATGTGTGAAAGCATTCGAAGCATTGATTACTAATTTAGCACAAAGAGGAGAATATCTCTTTAGAGTGATAGCAATAATTGATAAGGTAAAAATGATACAAGATCTCTTGCTGTTCCTATGGCTTTCAAAGATCTGCTCATTGAACCAGATGTATGACCAACATTCAGTAGCTATAGGGTTCAGGTGAGTTATGACTTCAAAGTTGAAATACCAATATGTGGACAATGAAAACCAACCATAATTTGGATAAAATATGGTCAGGCATTAAAACCATACAAATAAGAGACAATGTCAGTGAATCAGCTAACTTCACTGCACTGAATATTAAAGAGACAAATAAAGAAGATGTTGGAATGTATGCAATTTCACTGGCCAGTGGCTATTGTCATTGGATAAAAAGTTGAAATTATAACATTAGATAAGCCTGATTGACCAAGTGCCCTGTTAAATTTGATGAAGTTAGTACTGAGAGTATTACATTATCCTGTAATCTTCCAGTACATATGGATGGCTGCCAAATCACTAATTAAATTGTTGAAAAGAGGGATACAACTACTACTATGGAAAATCAGCTACTATTGAAAAAACCACTCTGAAAGCATCTAAAGTAAAAACTGGCACAGAATATCAATTTAAAATACATACCTGCAACAGATATGGATAAAGTGTTGCCTTGGATTGTGAAGCAATAAAATCCCAGTATCATTATAAAAATTCAGGTTCTCCTTTTACATTGTTGGTGACAGCAGTTACAAAAGATAAGTGAGTGTGCACGCAGTAGCATGAACCAATAAATGATGAAGGAAGTAAACTCCTGGGTTATCATATTGAATGAAAGAAATGGTATTCTGTTAACTAAGATAAATAAAACAATTATTCTAGATACATATCTGAAAACAACTAATCTTAAAGAAGGAACTGAATATAAATTTAGGGTTTATGCAGAGAATATTGCTTGAATATACAAAACAAGCCAAGCTTTACACTGCTACATAGCTTGTGACCCTTATGATCCTCCAGGGTGCCAGTATCAATAATTATAACAAGAAATACAATGTCTCTCCACTGGATCAGATCTGAATATGTATTTATGTATTTCTTCAATACTAAAAGCCCCTAAACAAGTGAACAGACATAATAAATTATACCATTCTTAACTGAATGAGCAGAAAACAAACAATGAACAAACACAAATTTGAAAAGGCCTCATATCAGCTGCTGTGATGACTTTTCAGCCAAATGCTTGCTGAAATAGAAATGTTTTTAACATGGACTTAAGTCTTTGAACACTCCATCAGCCAAAGTGCTTCCAGGAGTGAATTTCATGTTGTCGATGCTACACCGAGAATTCATACTCTCTAATTCCTGTCAGTTGGGCCTGATGAACAGAATGAACACATACAATGCCTTGCTGTGAAGACCTGAGTTGGCACATTAGATTATGAATTCATAGAAGGACATTAGCCAAAAGCAAGGACTCAAGTCCCAGTAGTTTATGAACCATCATAGAAATTTGAATTGTTAACCAGTGTAGATCAGACAAAGTCGGTGTAATGTGGTCTTTCTGATTTTTTTTACTGATATCAGCTGAGCCATGGAATTTGTTTTATTATTTTTATTTTTAAAATTTCAATTACAATACAAAGCGAAAACAAACTTTGTATAAAGTGCATATGGAAATCAATATATGAGTGAAAAATGGCAATAATATAAAAGTGAATCTAATTTTCAAACAGTAGTCAGAAAGAGAGGGAGGAGCAGAAATGAAAAGGGAGACATTAAGAAATCCTATTAAGAAAAAGCATGATATAACCACAAAAATCACTCAAAATAACCCATTATAACCCCACAGTGGGACTCTATGAAGATGGTAGTAATTTGGAATCCAGAAAAGTATGTTGCTGTTCAGGAGGATCAATATGAAACATTCATTATTGAACTTGGCAACACATCTACAAGGGTAACTTAAGGTAAATGAAGCCCCTACAGACAAGGTAGCTTATCTCAAAGAAAGAAACAGTCTCCTCCTCTCTTGAGTGTGCCTAGATGAATCAGGAAAACTTCTAACAGTTTGCCATAGAAAAGGGAATGTATACTCCTGAAATACAAATGCATTACATTACCTATATCAGCTTCATTAGCAAATGATACCAAAGCAGTCCCCCTTTCTAATATTTTAGGACCAAAGTTCTCAAGGTAATTCATCAAATTAGATAAATCAGGGGCAGAATGCATTGGTTGACCAGAGGAAATGGTGCGAGAAGGAATAAAGGAAATCTTATTCACCAATGGAATGGAATCTGACTCACATTTCAAGATATCCAGAAATTATTTCCTTAAAGTCAACAGTGGCAGTTCACCAATTACCTTAGGAAGATTGAGAATGCGGACATTGAAGTGCCTAGAACAATTTTCAAAAGACTCCAGCCATTGTTTAAGAGCAAGACAATCCTTAACAAGAGAGGTATTGAGATCCTTAATATCTTGTATATCTTTCCCATGGAATTGGTCTTTGCTTCTTGCTCCTGTAGTTGATTTCCATAGGCTCCGAAGAGGCAGCCAGGAAGTCAATTTTTCTGCTACAGTAATTAATGGAATTACCAAAATTTGCTATAAGATCCTAAATGGAATCTAAGGTAACACTTCAGGTTTGGCCAGCAAAGGTGAAGACTCACCACTCACTGCTGGGAAGTTAGAAGCTATAGATGCTATGGAGACCCCCAGGGGTAATCTCCAAGTAATTCCCCTCCAGCTGCAATGGAAAAGAACTTCCCAAAGCTGATCTTCTGGAATCTAAAGCATCTCCTGGTGATAATGTTGGAACAGATGCTAATACTGCCACTGCCCCCTCCACCTCAGATACCCTGGTGAGATCATTGACCGGCGTTGAGGAAGGCAGATTGGGAGAACTGCGTCTTTGCACTGGAGGAAGTCAATGGTCTAAAGGGCTGAGAGACACTTCCTCCCCTGATGATAGGGACACTTCCTAGCCTGAAATCACAATGCAACTTCATCTCCCTTACTTGTGAAAGTCTGAGGCACAAATGCTGGAATCTGTTGTTGATCAATGAGTAATAATGGGTCTGGAGGGCATACACGAATCTCTCCTTTGCATTTAGCAAGTAATTCAAACAAAGGGGGTCATTTTCCAAGGAGTTACCGCGGGTGATAATTCCGCAAATCGTGCTAACAGCCGTTAATGTGATTGTAAATTTTGAATTCAGTTTTCAGGGGGCGGAGCAAATGTAAAGTAGGGAGGATTTATTGTGTGCTGCGAAACAGCTGCAGTGTTAACGTGGCTAATAACTACACCTCTTTCATTTGCATTACTTTGTGTGCTAGAGGCCAGTAAAGGTTTATTGTGGTTCATGATGTTTCCAGACAGCCTGTTTGAGAGAGAGAGAGAGAGAGAGAGAGAGAGAGAGAGAGAGAGAGAGAGAGAGAGAGAGAGAGAGAGAGAGAGAGAGAGAGAGAGAGAGAGAGAGAGAGAGAGAGAGAGAACCTTGCTATAGTGCCTCCTCCCTAGACAGGTATTTGTATCCCTATGGGAGGCCCACCTAGTAACTCGAGGTGGGGTTTAGATATGAGTGTAGGGGGTTGGGGGCCACTTTCACATTCAACGTGAGACGTATGAACAGAACAGTGGTCTCTTGTGAAGATTTGCTGGCCTTTTGAGTGAGGAAACTCACTCCAAGATGAGATTTGTTCAACAAGCTAGGTGGAGAGAACATTGCACAAATCTTATCTTGGAGTGAGTTTCCTCACTCCAAAGGCCAGCAAATCTTCACAAGAGACCACTGTTCTGTTCATACGTCTCACGTTGAATGTGAAAGTGGCCCCCAACCCCCTACACTCATATCTAAACCCCACCTCGAGTTACTAGGTGGGCCTCCCATAGGGATACAAATACCTGTCTAGGGAGAAGGCACTATAGCAAGGTTCTCTCTCTCTCTCTCTCTCTCTCTCTCTCTCTCTCTCTCTCTCTCTCTCTCTCTCTCTCTCTCTCTCAAACAGGCTGTCTGGAAACATTGTGAACTGTGATAGATACTGTCAATGTAGCCCAAATTGGGCTAATGGTGCAATAAGAGCTTTTTGCATAGCTGATATTGCAATTTGCGATACACATGCTTATTAGCATAAGGTACACCCCTTTTTGGTATCGCATGCGATACCAATGCGATATTGGAAAATGAGGCCCTAAGTAACTAAAACTCCCAGTAGCTCATACAGTATGCACTGGTCATACCACCTCCTTGCTCCACCCTCAAGCCATGGAATTTTGAAGGAGCTGCATTTCTCTTAGGATTGACCCTGGCAATCCAATATAAACTGCATTGCAGTAGTCCAAATTTGGCAGAATCGAAGCCTGTACCACGATTCTAAAGTCATTGTGTTCCAGTAAATGTTTAAGCCCGTGAAGAATGCGCAACTTGTAAAACCCTGCTTTCGCAACCGAATCAATTTGCTATTGAAAATTCAAACATGAGTTGATCCAAACCCCAAAACTCTTGACTCAAAGAATTGGGAACAGAATACCATCAATGGTTATGATGGAAGGGAACTAGTTCTCAGCATGACGGTGGATTATAGTGAATTCTGATTTGGAGATGCTTAATGACAATTTACTATGTGTTAACGATTGCTTAATGGTGGATAAACAAATCTGAATGATGGAGCTAACATGATTACTGGTTATATTGTAGAAAACTTGATCTATCTGAAGGTCACTGGATGAAAGCTAGCTTTACAAATGTCATTGAAACTCTGTTCACTGTAACAGGGCTTACTAAAGATGAAAGATACAATTTCTTATTGTAAGGAATGCTGCTTGCATAGTCAGCAAACCGTCTGATAGTACAAGGCCAATTATAGCAAAGGGTGAAATAGATCCACCAAAAATGTCAATGGATCCAAAATATAAAGACACAATTGTTCTAAATGCAGGTGAAAAATTCAAACTTGAAAACTGATGTACATGGATAGTCTTTTTCTACTATTCAGAGGTTTAGAGAAGACAAGGAAGTTGAGGAATCTGCAAGATATGAGATAACACATTTTAATAATTATAGTAAAACATAATTAGAATTAATGGTTAATATTTAAGAACCTTTGTTTTCAGTTTTTCATTTTCTGGGAATTTCAATGTTATAATAAAAGATCAATGGAAAAGTGACTAACAAACAGGAGAAAAATCAGTGAAAAAGTCATTTTTCCATTGATTCAATTTTGTTCTAAAATAGAAATTCCCAGGAAAAATAAAAAAAAATTGAAATGAAGGCCCCATGGATAATATACTTTGCAAGTTTCTTATGTAGCAGTTCAGTTCCAATAAATGTAAATGTATTGGACAGACCAGGGCCTTCAGTGGGTCCTGTTTGAGTTACTGATATTACGTGTGGAAAATTCATTAACATGGTAACCACCTGAATATGATGGTGATAGTAACATTTCTCACCACATTGTTGAAAGTTAGCAAGATTTGCTTGTGTCATTCAAGGTGAATTGATAGTGAACCACACCAATCTTAACTTATTCATGGGCAAGTTAAGCTATTGTTTCATCGAAGGACTATCAAGTTACAACAACAAAATACAAATCTTTCTTTGAGAATTCTGTGGAACCTTCAAAGAAAGGAAGCTATACCGTGCTGATAGAGAATCCTGATGGCAAACAGGAATCATATTTTACTTTGACAATTAAACAGGCAAGGATTATGGAAAAAAAAACAATTGCGTAATCACTTACAATTTAGTCTTCTGAGCCTCATGTGAAATCTCCAGAGCCAACAAAATCACCTGAAAGAGTAAAATCTCCTGAACCTGTTTGGAGTCACCCAAAGACTAAGTCCACAGTATAGTTTCAGGTAAAAAGCAGAATTATCAGCTGCTGTTCCTCCTAAGATAAGGCAACTATTGAAAGTGGAAGCTTGTGAAGATAAAGAAAAATTTACTTGTGCAGTTGAAAGTACTGTTTTAAATGTACAAGAAATATCATGGTGCAAAGGCGGCAAAAAAATGAAGGCAGACAGGCACTACCATTTACATTATTCAGATGATGGTACCTACAATATAGACTTAAAATCCATGGTATCAAAGAGCTGATCAAGGAGAATATGTATGAAATTAATTGGGAGGGAGATGTTGGCAGAAAAACCTTCCAGTTTATTGGTCATGCTTTTAAAAACGTCTGTTCTCAAGTGACAAAATTGAAACTGCAAAATCCATTCAAAAAGAAGCCTCAAAGCCAGTAATTACTGCTGGTTTTAATGATATGACTGCATCCTCAGACACTATTGCCAAGTTTACAGTTGAAGTGACAGGAGATCCTTTACCAATTGTTTCCTGAACTAAGGAGGGAAAGGTAAATTTTCTTATCATACTATTTTATTGTCTAAAAATTAGAAATTAGTTGCAGTAGTAAAAGTGTTTTAAAATTTTTTGCAGGCTCTTATACAAGGAGGAAAATATAAAATAAATGAAGAAAAAGGAAAAATAAATTTATGACATATCTGACACTGGGTTATAAACATGCACTGCAATCAATTCTGTAGGATCTACATCTTCAAGCTGCAGGTTAACCATAAAAGGTACATTTTTATTGCATTTCAAAAATTTGGAAAGCATTAGGGGTGAATTTTAAAAGCTTGGTGTTCACCAAAGCTGGGAGATACGCATAGAAGTCAGGCTGGTTTTTATGCCGCATGGATTTTAAAAGGCGCCCACAGACGCACATATTAACCCGGTATGTGAAAAACATTTTTTTTCTGAAAAAGAGGCAGAGTGTGGTCTGGGCAGGTCATGGGCATTCCAGATTTATGAATGAAACCGATGCATAAATGCATGCACAAGCACATGCCAGGGTCCCCTACCACGTAACATTACTTCTGCTATGGATGGCGGGTAAATCCTAAAACAAAAAAAACGAGGCTAGTCAGTGGGGTTTTAAGGGTAGGGGCTAACAGGGATAAAGGGAAGGGCTAACAGGGTAAAAGGGAGGATAATTAACTAGAGGGGTTAGGAAGTTATCCTTTTCCTGGGCGAACTGGGAATGAACTGGGGAAACTGGTAACTGCGTCAGAGCGTGTCTACTAAAATCCCCCCACTTATAAGGTAGAAGTGGCATTTGCGTGCACATGCGCGCATACTTATAAAATTGTGCGTTCATGTATGAGCATACAGCCCATTTTATACAATGTGTGCATATTCATGCATATATTATAAACTGGCCACGTCCTTTGGCGCAAGCTGGCATATGCACATACATGTATGCCCGCACGGCTGTTTAAAAGTTACTGTCACTCTACTTTTGATATAGGCAACTATCTGCAAATCTGTCTGTCACATTCTTTAATAAAACATTGGGATTACTGGTCATTCTTGCTATTTGAATACTGAGTAATGTTTTCCTGAAAAATATTCAGAAAATCTATATTAATTCTAGTGTTCAGCAGAATATCATATAATATCGTACTCTACAGTGGTTCTAAATTCATCTTTTCATTTCTATTTTATAGCCCATTTTCAAACTGAATCCATTGAGAATAGCCTTTCCTTTTTCCCTATTTGTCATAGAAACACAGAAACATAGAAATGATGGCAGAAAAGGACCAAATGATTCACCCAGTCTGCCCAGCAAGCTTATGCCAGTATCTGCTGCACTGTGCAGGTTACCCTCATGCTTATCAGTTTCCCATACCATAAAAGTCAGGGCCTTCGGATGCTGTCTGAATCCAATTTTCCTTAACCCCTGCTGTGGAAGCAGAGAGCAATGATGGAACAGCATCAAAAGAATCAGGCTTAATGAGTAAAGGTAGTAAAACCTGCATCAGCAAGTTATCCCTATGTTTATTTGTTCCCCAAACCATAAAAATTGGGGCTCTTGTTGGTGGCTGTCTGAATCCAATTCCCCTTTTCCCACTACCGTTGAAGCAGAGAGCAATGATGGAGTTGCATTAAGCCTTGCTACTGTTATTTTATACTGTTATTTAAGAGTGCCAACTGCCACACCAGCAAGTTACCCCCATTTACCTCCATGCACTCTTTTCTTTAATCCTTCTTTCTGCAGGAGTTGAAAAACTAGGGATGTGCAGACCAAAAGTTTAAGTTCATAAGTCCATAAGTCGAAAGGGGGTCCCATTTGCGGTCAATATGGACATATGGAGAATTCCATAAGTTGAGTCTATGTCCATATGTGCAAATAAAAATTTAAACCCCTCACCCGCCTTAATCCCCCCCCCCCAAGACTTACTACAACTCCCTGGTGGTCCAGCGGGGTCAGGACGCCATTCCTGAACTCCTTTGCAAGGAGGACGTGACGTCGGCGTCACGTCGGAGTGACGCGGCGTCACGTGATTCCCCTCGGGTTCGCTCCCGGACCCCTCGTTGGGCTCAAAAGGCACTTTTGGCCAGCTTGGGGGGGTCAGGAGGCCCCCCCAAGCTGGCCAAAAGTTCCTTTTGAGCCCAACATTCTCCCAGGTCTATTTTTTTTTTTTTGGGGGGGGGAGGGGATTGAGGGAAGACTATGCATGGATATCTTAAAAGATAGGTCCTCTGCAGTTGTAGTTTCCAGTTCTTGGCAGCTTGTTCAAATTTAAGAATTTTAGAGATGTACAGAGAGGTTTGCATCCCTCTAGTAGGGATTATGCTTTGACATGGCTCACATAGTCATACTGATTATTTTTTATGCTCATCAAAAGTTATGGCCTACTTAAGCAATTGAGATATATTATCTTGTTGTATCTCAGCTCACCATTCTATTTCTAGAGAGTTCATTGGTGATGGTTCTCCCAAGTGATGGCTACTTAATTTACCTCTGCACTTTTACCTCTGCACTTTTGGCCAGCTTGGGGGGGTCAGGAGGCCCCCCCAAGCTGGCCAAAAGTTCCTTTTGAGCCCAACGAGGGGTCCAGGAGCGAACCCGAGGGGAATCACGTGACGCCGCGTCACTCCGACGTGACGCGGACGTCACGTGATTCCCCACGTGTCCACTCCCGGACCCTCACGGAACTTTTGGCCAGCTTTGGTAAGTCTGGGGGGGGGGGATTAAGGAGGGTGAGGGGTTTAATTTTTTATTTAGATCAACAATCGCGATTTCCAACGTATTCAACATAGCTATGTTGAATAAGTTGGAAATCCGATCGTTTAAGCCTCATCTTTTTTTTAAGTTAAAAAAAAAAATAAGTTGCGTTTTCCATTTAAGTTCAAAACGAATGCACACCCCTATGAAATACTACTGTGTTGTTTATGGCCCCCTGTTAGTCTGAACCATATCCTCAAATAAATCAGGAAAGCAAAAGGTCAAGTGGAAGAAAGGATTTCTAAAGAGGCAATCAATTTCAGATATATGAGAGAAAGAAGAAAGGCCCAAAGAGGTAAAGTGAAATTGAAAAGTGACAACGAGCAATGTATAGCGAGAGACAAAGAAATGGCAGAAATATTAAACAAATATTTCAGTTTGGTGTTTACTAAAGAAGATCCTGAAGAAGGTCTATTGCTGGTTAACAAGACCATAGATGGCGTGGGATAGACAGAATTCCATTTACAGAAAAGAATATATAGAAATGGCTAGGAAAACTGAAAATGGACAAGGTCATGGGGCCAGTTGAGGTACATCCCAAAATACTAAGAGAGCTCAGAGATGTGCTGGTGGGTTTGCTGAAAGTCCTGCTTAATAGATCTCTGGAAAAAGAAGTGGTGCTGCAAGACTGGAAAAGAGCAGCTATGGTCCCACGTCACAAGAGTAGTAGCAGAGTGGAGGCTGGGAACTACAAGCCGGTTAGCCTTACCTTGGTGATGAGAAAATTCATGGAGACTCTGCTGAAGAAAAGGAAAGTGAACTATCTACAATCCGATGGGTTGTTGGACCTGAAGCAGCATGGGTTCATTAGGAGAAGATCCTTTCCGACAAATCTGATTTTTTTTGATTGGGTGAATAGGCAGTAGGTTTATGTGGTTCAATCAGTTAGCGTGTTTGGCTGTTAACTGAAACTGTGGTTCAAGTCCACCCAAGGATGCTTTAAAGCTTTGGAGGGTCATATGGTCTTTTTTTGCCATCATGTTTCTATGAATTGGATCAAGGAAGAGTACTCGATACGATTTACTAGCATTTCAGCAAAGTTTTTGACATGGTCCTGCATAGGAGGCTTGTGAATAAAATGAAAAGCTTGGAAGTGGATGCAAGGATGGTGGAGTGGATTACAAACTGGTTGTCTGTTAGGAGACAGTGTGTAATAGTAAGTGGAACCTACTCTGAAGAGACAATGGTGTTAAGTGGATTGATTTTGGGACTGGTTCTGTTCAATACCTTTGTGAGAGATATTGCAGAAGGGATAGAGGGTAAAGTTTGTCTGTTTGTACATACTAAGACCTACGACAAAGAGGATAAGCTTGAAGGAGTAGAGAGAATGAAAACTGGTTTAAGAATGCTTGAAGAGTGGTCAAAGATTTGGCAGTTAGGATTCTATGCCAAGAAGTGCAGAGTCATATAATCTGGGGTGCAATAATATGTGATGGGGAGTGAAGACTAATGTGCACGGTCTGGGAGACGAACCTTGGGTTAATAGTGTCTGTTGATCTGAAAGTGTCAAAGCAATGTGATAAGGCGATAGCTAAAGCCAGAAGAATGCTGGGCTGCATAGAGAGAGGACTAATCAGTAAGAAAAAGGAGGTGATAATGCCTTTGTACAGGTCCTTGTTGAGGCCTCACCTAGAGTATTGTGTTCATTTCTGGAGCACATATCTCAAAAAGGATAAGGGCAGGAGTTAAGGGCAGGTAAGGATAAGGGCAGGAGGTAATCCAGAAAAGGGAATCCAGAGAAGGGTGACCTAAATGTCATGGGGTCTGTATTGGAAGACTTATGAGGAGAGGCTGAATGATCTGAATATGTATACCCTGGAAGAGAGGAGGTACAGGGGATATATGATACAGACCTTCAGATACCTGAAAGGTTTTAATGTTGCACAAAGTTCAAACTTTTTCCATTGGAAAGGAAACTGTAGAACTAGGGGGTCATAAAATGAAACTCCAAAGGGGATGACTCAGAACCAACATCATGAAACATTTCTTCATGGAGAGGGTGGTGGATGCCTGGAATGCCCTTCTAGAAGAGGTAGTGAGGACAAAAACAGAAATGAATTCAAAAGGGCATGGGATAAACACTGTGGAGCCCTAAAGGCTAGAGGTTGGAAATGAAGAAAAGGGTGCATGGGGTAACTGGCATGGAGCGTCAGTTACTATCATTAATAGAAGGCATGGGGATTACTATCCTTGATCAATTAGCCTTGATGCTTTTGATGCAATTGCATTCTCTCTGCTTTGTCAGTGGGGGGAGAAAAGAGGAGTTGGATTCAGACGACAGCCAACACTGAGCCCTGAATTTTACATTCTGGGGTACTGATACACAGTTACTAGAGTAAAAAGCCAGGACTGCTTCTATGATGGCCAAGTGCGAAGCAAAGCACATTCAAGCAACGTTATCCAAAATAAAAAAAAAGGGCTGCTCATCTCATAAAAATGTTGCTAACAGTAATTTTGTTATGGATTTGACAGTTGTTTGATTTTGATTATAAATATTACTACCCTTAACATAAGACTTGGGGTAACCAGCACAGAGCAGCAGTTACTACCATAAGAAACTTGCTGGGCAGACTGGCTGGATCATTTGGCTTTTTTCTGCTGTCATTACTATGCTACTATGTTACTGTCCCTCTCCACCAAGGAACTGAGGCTATTTAGGATATCACAGCTAACATGAGTCATATGAAAGTTAAAAAAAACCCCCAAAACATTGCCGATTATGAATTTCTATCATAGCAGCATAAAGCTCTATAATAACATATTCAACTCTAAGATGCCACATGAAACAGTGTATATGATTTGCCCACTGTGAATCAGTGGAAGCATTGAGTTTTACATAAGTGATACTCATGGACTTCAGGAAAAGGTCACATTTGCCATTTAGCTTTTTTCATAGTAGAAAGAAAAATATAAAATAATATAGCAAGGTCCATTTTAGTCTTCTGTAGCAGTGGGTCATAGTTCTAATTTCAGAAGAGTTACAGTAAGAATGTAAAATCCTTTTGGTTTCTGAGGCCAATTTTGTTTTCTTTATAACTCATTTAACCAAATTTTCAGGCATACACAGCAAAAGAGAAGGCCACATAAGGGCATCATTCAATATAGTATTTAGCACAACCGCTCTGTAATATCCAAACAAAATTACAATACTTAGAATGACAACAGTATTCCAGGTATGGACCCCAGACTTGATCATATTTAAAGTGTATATTTTTTAAATCATGGCCCAATTCTTCAGTGTCACATGTCTGGTTCAGCCAATAATTTAAAGGAGGGCTGGTTTTCCAGAAGGTGGATATAGTAAATCTTGTCACCAATAATAACTGACCCATCAAGGCCCTGTGCTTAACCAACACTGAAGAGCAAACCCAGCTACCTAGGAGACCTAATCTTGGCCCAATAAAGCAGGAAACTCCACAATAACAGCAATCTCTTGCATAACTAAAGACCAAAAATGTCAAGTACTCTGACATATATAAAAAAGTTCCAGTTTCCCTGCAACCTCTCCAGCAGGCTTCATCTGAACTTGGGCATATCTTTGCAAAAAACACAAGAATTCTGTAGCTTCTATGCAAGAGTTGTATCATCAAGGCCACTCTTTTTGCACAAATAGAAATATGACGAGCGGAGGGAGGTCCATATAATTTTCCAATCCCTGCTTACCAAAGATAACACCAACTTGATGTTCCAATCATCTATAAGGGCTTGAGGTGTATCAGCACCATATTTACCCTCTAGATACCCTGATAAATTAGAAGAACACTCCGTAACCGCACATCTGGATTGCCAAGAAATTTATCCATATGATTTAAAGGCTGTAGTGGATGTGCAATGTCTAGCTGGGTGCCTAGGACCTGTCAAAACTGTAAATATCATAATCTTCCACCAAAATCTGGAAAGTATGTATACCCATAGCTTCATCCCACAGCTGGAGGGCCAAGGTTACTAAGCCTTGTCCCTCCAGTCTTTAAAGACTGAAGAAAAATTACAGCATGACAATGTTGAGTTACTATATATAGGAGAGATAGGGGACAGCTTCTTCCTGGCCAAGTCCAAAAATTTAATAACTTGCCATATCTGCAGCATTTGTGCCAGCATTGAACAAGGCTGGCAACCTCTACGGAATGGCGGCAGATCAGGAGCCATGAAGGGAAGCACAACCAGATCAATCAGGTCTGCCTGTTCACACTCCATGAGCAGCCAAGAAGCAGAAGAACCACAAATCCAGGCGTGAAGACACACTAATCTGGCCGCCCAATGGTAAGTTTGAAAGTTGGGTAGGGCTATCGCTCCTTGTGTTTGCTCAACCACAATTGACTCATTTTAATTTTAGCTGGCTTGTGATTCCAAATACATTTCCCCATTAGGCCTTGCAAATCAGAAAACACCTGCTGAGAGATGTCACATGGGACATGCTGAAAAAAATAAAGCAATTTTGGTAAAACATTCATTTTCAACAAACTAATTATGCCCCACCCATGAAATAGACATATTGTCCCAAACTTGCAGTTATCTATGAATCTTTCCAAGTATACCAGCATAGTTGCTAGAAAATAGACCATGGAAGTCTCTGTGAAAATAGACCCCTAGAAATGTAAAATCATCTGTTACTACTATAAACTGCGAGAAACAGCTTGGGATGGGCATTTCATGATCGATGGGGAAAAATCTCCAACTTGTCCAAATTAATTTATAACCTGAGAGCAACCCATATTTTGCAATGAGATCCAAAAGCACAAGTCTGGAAACTGATGGAGTCGGTATGTAAATCTATACTTCATCTGCATACAACAATATTTTATGTTCTCAACCCCTCCAATTTAATATCCTGTATTCTGAGGTGTTGCCTACTACCAAAAGCTATTAGGGATCAATAGTGAGGTCAAAAAGAAGAGGGGGCAGTGGACACCCCTGCCATATTCCACATGATATATATATATATATATATATATATATATATATATAGTAGAAGCAAGGAGCCATCAAGCAACAACCTTGCTTGAGGCTTCTTATACATTGCTTTTGCCCAACCAATGGTTCTATCAGGTATGCCTATATGCGACAATACCTGAGCAGAAAAGACCATGCCAGCCTATCAAAGGCCTTCCCTGCATCGAGTGAGAGTATCAGCGTAGGTTTTCCCCTATTTTTTGCCATATGCATAACATTAAAAATCCTTCAAGCATTAGCTACTGAGACTCTTCCCTTCACAAATCCAGTTTGGTCCCCATGATTCAGAAATGGAAATAATAACGCCAGTCTAAACTGTAACACTTTCAAAGTATCTTTATGTAAGAGTTTAACAATAAAATGGGTTGATAGGAACCACACTCCTGCGCATCTTTCCCTTTCTTATATATAAGGGAAATCAGGGCATCAGCAATGTTTCCTAGAGCCGTATCCAGCTCCCCTGCCTGCTGAAAAAGCAGATATAAGGGGGAAATTTCTGGCAAACATTTCTTGTAAAATTCCATCTGAAATCCATTCGAGTCAGGGCACTTCTAGCCTGGAAGAGTTTTCACAACCTTCTGAATTTACATCAGAGTAATAGGGGCCCCAGGGTTTGTTTTTGCTCATCCCGGATTCTAGGAAGATTGACAAGAACTCCCAAATACTCTCGGAACTGGAAACACCAGGGTCAGCATAGAGATTGGAAACTTACCGAACAACTTGCCTCTCTATGTCCGAATCTACCGTGAGCTCCCCAGATTGTTTTCCTATAAAACAATATGCAACTTAAATATTCTTTGCTTATCTATTCTAGCAAGTAGGGTACCTGACATCGCCATGTTGATAGAATTGTAATCTGGAGAATTTTAGGGAGCGTGCTATTTTCCCAAATTCAAGCATTTTAAACTCCCTCTGGGCACTCTCCCATAATTTATATGTATGGGTAGAACAATCCTGTTTGTGTCCCCTCCAAATCCCAAATTGCAGCCAACAGGACCTTGGATTTTTCCCTATGTAACCTCTACAGATGACTAGCA
The DNA here is from genome assembly GCF_901001135.1 of Rhinatrema bivittatum. Lineage (NCBI taxonomy): Eukaryota > Metazoa > Chordata > Amphibia > Gymnophiona > Rhinatrematidae > Rhinatrema > Rhinatrema bivittatum. The sequence goes on from NC_042618.1 coordinate 302,396,455, forward strand.
TAACTGATAATTTTGTCCTTCAGAAATGGCTTAAAACTGCCCTTCAGAAATGGCTTAAAAACTGCCCACTGGGAGCATAATCCTCCATAAGGCTAAACTCTTTAAATTCTGAAACCACTTTGTTAAGGAGCTCTAGAAAGTTTTATCACCCAAAAGAGATTTTTCAGTCTCCACACAGTACTACGGGGCATCAACTTAACCATACTAATGGTGATCTGAACTAGATGATGATCTGAAAGTGTACAAGCCAAAATAGCACGCATAAAATAATTCTGCTGTACACTGTATGTCTAAGAGATTAATACATATAATCCTTCTCTCCTGAATGTTGACATCTCCAGACATCCACCAATTTAAATGTCTGAGTGAGATCAACATGATTAGGACATTCTCCAGTTGATTTATCCAGTTTCAAATCTGAGTACACGTTCCAGTTCCTTCCCACATACATATGATCAAAACCAAATGAAGCAAGCTTATCCGTCAGTTGTTTATAGAAAACCTGCTGATAAGAGTTTGGCCCATATATATTAACCAGTGTAAACCCAACAGGGTGTAGTGTGCAATCCAGGATAAATATTTCCCATCCACATCTGAGTATGTTCTATTCACCTGCAAAAGAAAATTTTTGTCGATTTACGATACAAACTCTCCTGGGATCCAAGATGGCCGCATGCTAAGTGTTGCAATCATGGACCCTTGGCCCAAGGTGGTGTTGGCGCCACCTGTGGGGGAAACCCACAGGTGGAAACCTCCACAGGTCACCACCGCCGGGTGGTGAGGCCAGATGGGAAGCAGAGGCCAGCAAGAGCTTTGCCACTACCAGCCCACATTCCCCACAGGTTGAGCCCTTCGGTACCGGGGCCGGCTGGTCTTAGTTGGGCCTCTGCATTGATGATCCCAGGAACTTGGTGAGAGAGCATGGAGGCAGCCAAGAGAGAAAGGCCCAAGGCTGAAGCCAAAGGCAGAATCAAATCCAGTCCAGTGGACAAGGCAGGCAGAGGAATGCATGGTCAGGTCCGATTCAGAGGTCAGAGGCAGGCAGCAGGATGCATGATCAGGTCCAGTCCAGAGGTCAGAGGCAGGCGGCAGAATGCGTGGTCAGGTTCAGTCCAGAAGTCAAAGGCAGGCGAAGGTCCGTCTGAGGAAGTAGGGAACAAGCGGGAACTGAAGCGATGGGGTCTGGAGTGGATGCAAGAGCAGGAGACAGATGCTGGAACAGGAACACAGGAACTGGTACTACATTTTTGAAGATTCTTTCCCTTAGCATTTGATCAGCTTTTATTTTTTCCTCTACTATATTTCCTCTCTTATTTTCACTGAATCTCCTTCTCTTTTGTGGTCTGATAGTACTTTGAGATCTCATATTTCCTATTGTATTGTTTTTTTTCCTTTGTACATTTAATTTGATCTCTATTGTACCATTTCTTGAAAAGTTGATTTAATTTGTTAATATTTAAAAATGATAAATAAAGAGTTAAAAAGACACAAACTCCCCTGCTTCTAGAAATATATGAGAAATAGTATACCTATCCAACCTACCCATTTTCAAGTTTTCATGTTCCCTAGACAATAAATGCATTTCATACAAAAACAGGATTTGCACCTTATTTTTATGGGCAAATTGTAAGATACGCTTGCGCTTGATAGGAGAAGAGATCCCTCTAACATTCATAGAAATATATTTAACACTTGTAGGCATATTAAAGAGTAAAACATACAGTTTGAACAAGAGGAACTAATGCGCAAATTGTGTGTATAACCTTGCAAAGCATATATAGAGGTCCAACCCAAAAAGATAATGAACAGTATGCCCCTGAGATAGGAATCAACATTTCAATCTGAATGATAGCTAAGCTGCCAAAGATACCAACTTATTGTACGCCTTTTTACAATCCCCCCCCCCCCCCCATTTATCCCAAAACTACCACATGGTCCTCAATAAAACCTAAGTCCTCAGCAAACCCTAACCACAAGGTCAGCTAACCCCTAACCCAACCATAGCCTAAAAAAAAAAAAAATTCTGCGAGAAAAGGAGCCCAGATCCCCTCAGATGGGATGTCCATTGGAACCCAAGAGGAGGGCCCACTAACTTCATACCACCCCATCCTTCCATAAACAACAGCCTCAATTCCCCTTCATAACCTCTAATCTTCTGCCAAAAGTTTCTTCTCTCCCACTAAACCTCCTAACCACTCCCTGACCAATCCAACCTCATATAATTATCACCCAGCACTGCTTAACGCAAAACCGACAAAGTAGAATAAAAATCAATAAATAGAAAAGGTAAAAGACAAATCAGAAAGCTTTCCAAACATTCCTATATAATGTCACTCTGGCTGTGACAAAAAGCCCAGCCAGCCCATATTTTGTAGGTCTTTTCCCGGTCAATGCCATACCTCGCAGTGCACCATGGGCAAACAAAAAAAAAATAGCAAGCCTGTAATCTGGCAGCAAAGAGCTGTAAAACTGTCAGATGAAATAAAAAAGAAAAGGAAAAAGGAGCCAGTGAATCAAGTGATTGCTGTCAGTCCCACAGTCTAATGCCAGACTTGTAGATCATAGTCAGCACAGATCCGAAAGATATCAGCTCAAAGTGATAAAAAAACAAAAATTGGAGTTAGTTTTCAGGTCGGTATAATTAAAAGGAAATAAGGTCCACACACAAACTCTGTGTGTTTAATACTATAGTAGACTGAGTGTTGGACAAAATCCAAGAGATCTGGCAAAAAAACAAAAACAAAAAGAAAAGAGGAAGAAATGTTGAACCAGCATATCTGGGTGGGAAGCAATAAACATGTTGATAATGTACACTACCTCTTATCAGTTTGTCGATCAGTCAAACATATAACAATTGGTTGTCGCCGTCAGATGTGAAAAAGACTTCCTTGTAAATTAATCGGCTAATTTTTAGCCATCAGTGAGAACAATCTGATTGGGGAGCAGTTATAAAAAATATCCTAAAAAATATTTTTAATCACATTAGCGCACGTTTCAGAAACCAAAAAGCACTTAGGATGGAGGTGGATCGTTAATGATTAAAACTTGGTACATTACATGGTGGTAATGATATTGAAAAACTTATGAAATGTTCCACCCTCTCCTTAAAAAATGTTTTTCTGGCATTTTGAAGCATATCATTTTTAAAAAAAAGTCACATGAAATATTTATACAAAAGGGAAACACGTTTTCCATAGTGAGAAATCAATAAAGACACAATTAAGAATTCTATATGGGATATTGTTGGAGTTGGGATTGACAAGGAAGTTGATGGCACAGTAGTTTGAACATGAAGTAAAAAAAAATGTTTTGAAGAGCATCATACACAAATTTCAGGTGACATTTTGTCCAGCAAGATGATTTTGTCTATCCAGCTGGTTAATAACATTTAGAATGATGCACATGCTGAACTATGTTAGTTTTCTTCCAGTTTGCATCTAAGGCCCTGAGTGCACTCATTTGGTGACAATGGTAGAACAGCTGATGTCAAGTTTCTCATACTTTCAGTAGAGGGAAAGTTTGTTCCTGCTAACATCACCTCTCTACCACCCCAGCAAACTGGCAAGCATTTGCAGGTTCTCAACAGGAGTCCCCCCTGCAATATATCTACAATAAAATGTTGCCAGTACAATATATTTCAGATTGTTGTTTCATCACATGTGAGTGAATTGCTCCAAAAATACACTTGGAATTCAAAGTGCAGTAGAGGAAGACAGTGGGAAATACACTGTTAAAGCAGAATGTACTTCACAAGTTGAAACTTGAAATATTACTTCCATTAGAACTTTCTGTTGCGTATTTATTTTGATTTATGGTACAAACCTGATTTAAAAAAAATAAAATATGATAAAATGTATTCATTAGGGACATTGGTTTGTGCTGGCATCCAAATGCAAAAATGTAATGTCCTACAAACTAGTAAGTAGGCATTGCATGGCTTTCACTTCATATTATGTCCTGTGATACTTTCATTTACTTTCTATAATTTATTGTATATTTTGAATGTTCTCTATATGTACATTTAGACATAATATAGCATAGAAAATTCCTAGGAACAATCCTGAAAATGAGCTAGCATTCCTTAAAATAGTTACTGACGGTCTTTACCTATATTTTTCAATTTGTTAGATTTCAAAAGGGAACTAGAAATATAAACCTCTTTAAAACAAGCATGTCAAATCTACCACGAAGGAACTATTTTGAGTATGTAATTATCCTAGTATATGAGTTCAGTGGCAAAATTGAAGTAGCCCTGCTAGTCCACTCATAGCAGTGCATACTACCAAGCAAGTTTAGTACTCAATGGGAAGATTTTTCTTCTTTTAGGCTTTGTGAATCAGAGATTACTGCAGACATAATTCTTTCTGCTACTCAGAAAGCGAGCCACTTATCACTACATTGGTATTCAAGAAGTACAAACATGAGTTCTACAGATGGGTCTGTGTTATCCACTTGTCCACAGAATGCCATTCATGAATCATCACATGGACATGATCCATGAAGGGTAGAATAAATCAGATAGGAAAAGCTGTGGGCTCTGCTGCCTAGTTACTGTTGAGAGTATTCTGTAATTAGGGCCAAAACATAGGGAAAAGTGACACAGTTAAGTTCAATTACAATTGGGGAGTATTTCTGCAATCTCACTGGAAGGAGCAGACCAGATTGAAAACATGAAAATGTTAATTTTGTCATCAGTATTACCCTTTCCATTAAATCATTAAGTTGTTGCTATATCTGCTGGGTTTATACTATAAAATAACACACTTCTATCTATTTTGTCACTTTACCCTCATATGACTTCACCTATGAAAATGAGATAATTTATGATTCATTCTGTGTTTGTTAAACTCCACAGCTCTAGTTGAAGAACCACCAAAACAAGTAGGGTTGAGAACTGGTTCTGAAACAGAATGCAGCAAAACTTCTCTTCTCAGTCAACCCAAACATCAACCTCTAGAGAAGATGCTTCCTTTAGCAGTAGCAGCATATCTTCTAAAAGCATGTCCTCCATGGCAGAATCCTATGTAGAAATGAGCTCCATCAATATTTTGGAAAAATGCAGTTTGACACAGTTGGAAAGTTCAATTAGTAGAACGAGCAAAGGAGATTTGAAAGGTAAGCAATAATTTTATTGATCATGGTAGTGGTACTGGTAGTGGTCCCTTGGCAATAGCATGTAAGTTAACATAATTTTACTGAAGTAAATTATAAAGAGACAGTTGTCAGTGTACAGTAAGATAGGGCTGTATGTTCAATTTATTTACCTTATATTTAAAAAATCTGTAAGAAGGCTGACATTCCATCTGTATGCACTGTTAATGTGGTCCTTGAGATCACACTGATTACATTTAGTTTAGTTGTTTTCATTGTGCAAACGTTTAAAAAATGCCTTGAACCTTAATACATTTGTGGTTTATGAATAGTTATTTTAACTAGCAGTAAATGCATCATGTAACTTCTTTTGCTGTTGTGCTTTCTGATTTGTGTGGAGGAATACCTCAAAAAATTGAAGCTTTTCCATATTTATTTATTTTGATTTATTTAGTCATTTTAAATACTGTCATTCCAAAAGTAGGTCACAATGGTTTACAAAGTCAGCATTCAAATTCTGGGTCGACATTCACATACTGGGTCAGCATTCAGCATTCATGTTTCCATATGACATATGACATCAGCACTGATGAAGGCAAAGTTCTCACAGTGAGTTTTTCACCTTTCTAGGTGACCCTGTTCCTGAAGTGACTTGGGCTTGTGATGGAAGAAATATTTCTAGTCATGAGCAGCAGGGATGGTTCCTTATTGAAACCAGTGAAGATCTCATTGCTCTTTATGGACACTCAGAAGAAAGTTGGTAAACTTCACACACTGAAATTAAATCAAATCATTTTTGATCTAATACAGAAATTGTGAATATTAATATTCGATCAATTTAAAGGGCTTAACGTATCAACTACATTCAACTTTAAGTTGTTCACATATACTGGAATATGGGAATTGCAAATATGAAAAGTATTTTTGCATCTACCTGGACAAGACAAAGACTAAAGATACAGATTTTGACTTACTACTTTTAACTTGAGAATTTTAAACATTGTTCATTCAATATACATACTCTATATAGCTGATATTAACAGTTATAAAGTTGTGTACCGTTATTTGGTGGCATTTTAAAATGTTACCTTTGAAACTAATGTTTGTCGGAGAAAGTTCCGTGGGGAACTAATACCCTGCTAAGCCTTTAACTGATTTGTATGCCTCAACACAATATTGACGTTCAAGAATGCATCAAAAGGTAGATAGACTCCTGTTGAAGATGACCTATACTCAAGAAAGAATACTGCATTTCAGCTCCTCATATGTGCAAGCACATGATTTATGTGGACTCAAAAAAATGTAAACAGTATGCATTGTTTACAAATACTCTCCTATATGCAACATTTTCATATTTTACATTGGAAATGATGATGTCACACTACTGCTTTTCAGAGACATAAATATTATATTTTAGGCAAAGTGCAAGCGGCCACCACTTTGTTCATTCGTTTTTCAAAAGCACAGTTTCTGACATATAAACTGAAAAGAATAACATCATCTGAACATATCTTCAGTTAATCAAGCTGTTATGTGCTCCAATGCAGAAACTATGCCAACTTTTGGAGATTCGTAGGGTATAGTGATTAGGATTTTATGTGATAGTATTAAGTCGTTATTACATCTTCTCAGTTCAAGGCAACTAGGCAGTGGACTACAGAGAAGAAACACTTTAGTTAAAAAAATAAAAATTTCCCTTCACTTCAGTTAGATATAGTTCCTATAATAGTAAATGTAAATTCAGTAATTGAACTTCCTGTATATAGTATTGTTGATTTCAAATAAAGCACGTTATCTGCAAGTTTCCATGTCTTGATTTCATTCATCCTGTTATTTGATGGAGTAGGCCCAGATCTCCTCTCATTTCTTTCATTAGACATTATTGACAAAATCAGAGTGTGATGCAATTCACTTATAACTAGGAAATAGGGATGGGCATTTGGGAGAAACAAAATAGGAAATGAGATGAAATTTTGTATTTCATTTTGTATTTTCAAAATGGAACGGGTTAAATTCCAACGAAATTTAATTTCATTGCCTTCTGGTACAGCTTCATAGTCCCTCAGGATATTGTTGGCAATACTCTTCCTTTTATATAATGATTGCTTTCAATTTAGACAGAAGTAGTATTTATATAGTTAATATATTTCATTTCTCCATTCACACATGTGGGTGATGTCACTGCTTGGCAGCCAGTACAGAAGGTGATCAACTATTGGCTGGATTAGTCTACAATGTTTTGCACATGTGCAGTAAGCTTGCACCCAGCAGCTCAAAGCTAAGTCTTTTTTCTTCTACAAAACAGAGAACACATGATCAGTGCAGTTCCTCATTGCTAGCTTCCTCAGGTTATCATACTTTATTCTAATTTTCAGTTTTCATTTTTTCTTAGCTTATTGAAAAAAATGTTCTTTTCAGTTTTTCAGTCTGGCTGAGACCCTCTTTACAATCAAATCTGACAAAAGACCTCTGATTAAAAGGTGCTTAAATTGCAAACGCTAAAATAGCTCTCATGAATACTCATGCAGACTATATAAAATGCCTGGGAGTAGGGGGGAATACCTCGGAAGGTGCTGAAAACATTGCAAGACTGGAAGATTGGGCATCCAAATGGCAGATGAAATTTAATGTGGACAAGTGCAAGGTGAGGCATATAGGGAAAAATAACCCATGCCGTAATTACACAATGTCAGGTTCCATATTAGGAGCTACCACCCAGGAAAAGATCTAGGCATCGAAGTAGATAATACATTGAAATCATCAGCTCAGTGTGCTGCGGCAGTCAAAAAAGCAAACAGAATTTTAGAAATTATTAGGAAGGGAATGGTGAATAAAACAGAAAATGTCATAATGCCTCTGTATTGCTCCATGGTGAGACCACACCTTGAATACTGTGTACAATTCTGGTTGCTGCATCTCAAAAAAAGATATAGTTGCATTGGAAAAGGTACAGAAAAGGGCAACCGAAATCATAAAGGGGATGGAATGACTCCCTTGTGAGGAAAGACTAAAGAGGTTAGGGCTGTTCAGCTTGGGGAAGAGGTGGCTGAGTGGGGATATGATAGAGGTCTATAAAATCATGAGAGGTCTAGAACGGGTAAATGTGAATTGGTTATTTACTCTTTCAGATAATAGAAGGACTAGGGGGCACTCCATGAAGTTAGCAATTAGCACATTTAAAACAAATGGGAGAAAATTCTTTTCACTCAATGCACATTTAAGCTCTGGAATTCATTGCCAGAGGATGTGGTTAGTACAGTTAGGGGTAGATTTTAAAAATTTGCGCGATCGCGTACTTTTGTTCGCACACCAGGCGCGCGTAGCCGCGCGTATCTTATAAAATCCGGGGTCAGCACGCGCAAGGGGGTGCACATTTGTGCAACCTGCGCGCGCCGAGCCCAGCGCGCGTTGCCTGTTCCCTCTGAGGCCGCTCCAATTTCGGAGCGGCCTCGGAGGGAACTTTCCTTTGCCCTCCCCCCATCTTCCCCTCCCTTCCCCTACCTAACCCACCCCCCCGGCCCTATCTAAACCCCCCCTTACCTTTGTTGGCAGATTTACGCCTGCTAAAAGCAGATGTAAATCTGCGCGCGCCAGCGAGCTGCTGGCGTGCCGTCACCTGACCTGGGGGCTGGTCCGGAGGCCTCAACCACGCCCCCGGGCCAGCACCACGCCCCCGGGCCCGCCCCCAAAACACCGGGCCCGCCCCCGAAACGCCGCGTCGTTTCGGGAATGCCCCCGACACGCGCCTTTTACAAAGCCCCGGGACTTACGCACGTCCCGGGGCTCTGTGTGCGCCGGCGCGCAAGTGCCCTGTGCGTGTAAATCCAGAAGGATTTACGAGCGCAGGGCTTTTAAAATCCACCCCTTAGTGTAGCTGAGTGTAAAAAAGGTTTGAATAAGTTCTTGGAAAAGAAGTCCATTAACTGCTATTAATCAAGCTGACCTAGGAAATAGCCACTGCTATTAGAAGCATTAGTAGCATGGGATCTACTTAATGTTTGGGTACTTGCCAGGGACTTATAACCTGGATTGGCCACTGTTGGAAACAGGATTCTGGACTGATGGACCCTTGGTCTTACCCAGTATGGCAACTTCTCATGTTCTTATGTTCTCCCTGCCTGTAGCCCTGAATGGATTCAGAAACTGTTGTTCTTGCCGAGGCACTGACCACACCAGAGTGCCAGGGCTACTTTAAGCCATTTCCTGAGGTGCGCTGTAGAGGAACACCTCAGAAGGTGCTGCTGACATTGCTTCCTGCCTGTAGCCCCAAAAGGATTTGGAAGCCGTTGTTCCTGCCAAGGCACTGATGACACCAGAGCACCAGGGCTACTTTATGCTGCTTCCAGCAGCATGCAGCCACTGGCGTGCTTCACCAAAACCACATGCCAAAGGGCTGTGATCCTTTTAGCTGAATTTTACTTTTTCCAGAGATCACCATGAAAAGAAAGGGAAATCCACATCCTCTCCAACTGCTTCCACTCTAATAAGAGGTCTATGGACCAACATATATTAAAATTTAGAGCGATTCATCCAATGTTCTTGACTGGGGAGACTTATGAAACATTGTTGAGTCCCTGGGATAGTATTCCGTCCTCTCTACCTACTTCAATATCTCTGGGAGCTGGGTCTTGTGAGTGTGCTGAAAGGAATTTGTCCGATATACCATCTATTGTGCTTCATTCGCATTCCCCAGTGACTGTGCCCCTGTCCCCTATATCAAGAGGAACAGGGATATTGGGGAATCTCAGCTGGCTCCATCCAGCATTCCTAACCCGGTAAGGCAGGAAATGGCATTGGAGCCTGTTCCTTTTCCAACAGATACCAAGCTAGTGAGAGCTGCCAGCTTTGATATGGAGCCAGGAGAAATAACTCTTAAGGGTATCTGGCAAGTTTAAAAGTGAACTGAAATGTCACTAATGGGCACCCTATAACATTTATGCTCTTTCTCTGATGGAGTCACGAATAAGGTTGTGAAATTAAATCTAGAGTAGCCAAGATTGAGCAACAATTGCCTGAATTAAATTCAGCTGTGTCTAAAATTCATTCCTTTGAAATCTATTATTAAAGATAATTTATTTTTATCATAGAAGACCGAAGCAATAGACAATATGTTGAGAATCCAGAATTTGTGATTTGTACTTTTTCCTAAATCAAGATGGATCTCCACAAGTGAGCTCTTGAAAAATTATTTTCTTGAGATTCTTCAATTCTCTTCTCAGAAAGAATTTCTAATATCTAAATGTTGTTATCTTCTGGATAAAAAGATTTCTTCTAATGTTCTTGTTGGAAATTCAAATGTTTTAGAGTCTAATGTTTGTTTGGATCTCTCATTATTTCTTCAAGACTCATAAGATAATATTGAGATTATTGCTACTTTACTAATTACATTTTGTTTTGACTCTGACAGAGAATTACTTATATGATAGTTCATATAATTTCTTGCAATATAAATTAGAAGGGAAATATTTTGAGATTTTAAAACTTTGAGACAGCATAGTTTATGGATGCAGAAGGTTTTAAAAAATTGTTTACTTCCTTTCTCATTATCCCAGTGAACAAAGGCTCAGCAAAGGGCCCAGGCACTAGAGGGAAAAATAAACATAAACCAGAGGACAGTCAACCTCATCCCATGGATCCATACTTATGTGGTTCAGATAGAGTGATAACTATGGATGCTGCCTTCAGGGCATTGAGCCCTCAGCTTCTTTATCCCAAAAGCCCTTTGGCTCAAGCTGCTGAAGTTTCACATGCTGCTCAAGGAATTTGTCCTCCAAAAGGAGCCTAGCCTACAGATAAGCAAGCATCCCTCTTACCTTCCCTGCTGGGATCAGGTGATACTCCAGGGCCCTCCTCTAAGCTGCAGTACAGCCTAAGACAGAAGAGTTAGGACATTTCTTGTCAGCAACTTTCAAGCCAAGCTGTGAATTGATGTCTTTAGGAGCTCAGATTTCAATCAAGCATTTATGCAGGATATCAGTGAGAATGCTGATGTTGATAGAAGCACTGCCAGTCCATGGTTCCCTGTGCCTTTAAGGAGACTGACTTCAATGGGAAACACCACTGCCCATGGGCTAGACATATAAAAGTATGAGGTCATCAAAGTTTGTTACTTTTGACAATGATTTATTTATCATCTTTCCTATCAGTCCTTCAGAGTTTGGAAATGTCTAGGCTGGGCAGAAGCCTATTTATACAATAGCTCTTCAGCAGCTTGAGAGATCAACACTTGTATAAAGTATTTGCCTTGACCACAGTAGAGTGAAAAACAGCTAAATTACTTAGTTGAGTGGATGGGCAGACTAGATTGGCCAGACGTCTTTTGCTGCCATCAGGTTTCTAGGTTTCTATGACAGGCCATGGAGACAGTGTTGGCTAGAAATGAAAAAGGGTCTGTAACCATTGCCATAAAGACCTACATGGAATGTGGGTGAATGAGGGGCTGGCCACAGTGCCCACTCATCTGTTTTGATAAAATGATTAGATGAGGAAGTGAGACCCTCTTTTTCCTTCTTACCTAGCAGATAAGAAGGTGAACCGGTAGATGTAGTATACTTGGATTTTCAGAAGGCGTTTGACAAAGTTCCTCATGAGAGGCTTCTAGGAAAAGTAAAAAGTCATGGGATAGGTGGTGATGTCCTTTTGTGGATTGCAAACTGGCTAAAAGACAGGAAACAGAGAGTAGGATTAAATGGACAATATTCTCAGTGGAAGGGAGTGGGCAGTGGAGTGCCTCAGGGATCTGTATTGGGACCCTTACTTTTCAATATATTTATAAATGATCTGGAAAGAAATATGACGAGCGAGATAATCAAATTTGCAGATGATACAAAATTGTTCAGAGTGGTTAAAACACAAGCAGATTGTGATAAATTGCAGGAAGACCTTGTGAGACTGGAAAATTGGGCATCAAAATGGCAGATGAAATTTTGTGTGGATAAGTGTTGGGGAGCGCTAGGAGAGCGGTCCCACTTACCAAGAGATGTGTGTTCTTGGGCCACGGCTTGACCCCAGAGGAACTCCGAAGAGGTGCCATGGTAGGCGAGGCATGCCCGAGCATGGGCTGGACAGGAGTGAGGCTGGACTGAAGACTGGAGATACTGACCCTCCTCTGGACCTGCATGCTTCGGAAGACCAACAACGCAATGATGGTCTTATGAACAGTCCTCCGACCATTCCAAGCCCTTTCGGACCTGCCGCAGGGTACGGCAAGAAGCGGCAGGCCGGATGGAGGCCAGGGCAGTGAAGACCAGAACATGGAGATTCAGATGAGACTCAGAGACTAGGTACTTGGATGCACAGATGTAGACTCAGGAATAGACATAGACTCAGGAACGAGGTACTTGGGTGCACAGACAAGACTCGGGTATACAGACAGTGGCACGATCCCTCAGGGCGCCCTACTCAGCCAGTACTACTGGTCTGGTCACGGACCACCCTGTCCTACATCCGCAGGAGCGGGACCAGCGCAGGAAGGAACGAGGTACTTGGCTTTCAGAAGACTCAGGAGTGAGGTACAAGGCTTTCAGAAGACTCAGGAACAAGGTACTAGGCTTGCATCATGAAGTGCCCTACTCAGCCCGCCCATGGGGCTGGTCGAGGACCACGACATGGCTTGACGCAGGGTAACAAGCTTATAGAAGACTCAGGAACAAGGTACTTGGCTTTCAGAAGACTCAGGAACAAGGTACAAGGCTTGCATCATGAAGCGCCCAACTCAGTCCGCCCGTGGGGCTGGTCGCGGACCACGACATGGCTTGCCGTGGGGTACCAAGCTTACAGAAGACTCAGAAACAAGGAACCAGGGGTTCAGGAGAGCATGGCAGAATCACAGACTACAGGATGAGGAGAAGCAACATCAGAGCTGGGTCACGAACATCAGGAACAAACATCTGGACTGGAAAATGGATAGGATCAAAAGACAGACCTCAGGGCTGGAACACAGTCTTCAGGAACAGGAGGTGAACATCTGGACTGGAATGTAGACATCAAGACAGGAAGAGGAGCTCCAACGAAGAACAGGAAACACAGGACCTTGAAGAAGTGCTGGAACAAGGAAGACTCCTGAAGCGAAGGACAGCAGGATCCCAGGAGTGACCAACTCCTTGTGAAGGCAAAGCTGGAATGGACGCTGAGCCCTTTTGTAGTGCTGAAGAGGACAATGCCCAGGGAGGGGTCAGCAGAGGGCCACACCTGGCTGGCCCTTGAAAAACAGACGAGAGGCGCGCGCCCGCACCTAAGGAAGCTAGAGAGAAGAGAAGCAGGATCGTTGGTGGCGTTCCCTGCCACATGGAAGGCCCAAAGAGAAGCAGGCAGGTAGCGGAGCAGCCCTGCCACGGAGCTGAAGGTAGGCAGGCTGCAGGAGTGGCTCCATGCCATGAAGACTGAAGCTGAAAGGGCTGCAGGAAGCAAAGGATGGCTGCAGGCAGGACCCGAGCAGCAGCAGGCACCGGCCGGGTCAGCCTCCCTGCTGGTTGAAGACCCCAGCACGGCAAGGACGGCTTCCTTGCCTCCGGAGGACCCCGGGAGAGGCTTCAGTGCATCGGGAAAGGCAGATGCGGCAGTGGAGGAGCCGGCCGCAAGGGGAAGCTCCTGGTGGCCCGACCCTGCCACGCAGGGCTGGAGGCAGCCGGGGAGGAACCCGGTGACGGTGGCACTCTCGCCACGAAGGCAAAAACATCAGCGGCCCGACTGGCCATGTAAGGTGAGGATCCTGTCCGCGCTCCTTGCGGGCAGGACCGCAATAAAAAGTGCAAGGTGATGCATATAGGGAAAAATAACCCATGCTATAGTTACACAATGTTAGGTTCCATATTAGGTGCTACAACCCAAGAAAGTGATCTAGACGTCATAGTGGATAACACATTGAAATCGTCAGTTTAGTGTGCTGTGGCAGTCAAAAAAGCAAACAGAATGTTGGGAATTATTAGAAAGGGAATGGTGAATAAAACGGAAAATGTCATAATGCCTCTGTATCACTCCATGGTGAGACTGTACCTTGAATACTGTGTACAATTCTGGTCACCGCATCTCAAAAAATATATAATTGCGATGGAGAAGGTACAGAGAAGGGCGACCAAAATGATAAAGGGAATGGAACAGCTCCCTTATGAGGAAAGACTAAAGAGGTTTGGACTTTTCAGCTTGGAGAAGAGACGGCTGAGGGGGGATATGATAGTGGTGTTTAAAATCATGAGAGGTCTAGAATGGGTAGATGTGAATCAGTTATTTACTCTTTCGGATAATGGAAAGCTAGGGGGCACTCCATGAAGTTAGCATGTGGCACATTTAAAACTAATCAGAGAAAGTTCTTTTTTACTCAACGCACAATTAAACTCTGGAATTTTTTGCCAGAGGATATGGTTAATGCAGTTAGTGTAGCTGTGTTAAAAAAGGATTGGATAAGTTCTTGGAGGAGAAGTCCATTACCTGCTATTAATTGAGTTGACTTAGAAAATAGTCACTGCTATTACTAGCAATGGTAACATGGAATAGACTTAGTTTTTGGGTACTTGCCAGGTTCTTATGGCCTGGATTGGCCACTGCTGGAAACAGGATGCTGGGCTTGATGGACCCTTGGTCTGACCCAGTATGGCATGTTCTTATGTTCTTATGTTCTAAGAAGTCAGGATGCTTGGGCCTATCCTTCAAGCAGCTATCAAGGAGGATGCTATGCTGGTGGCAGTAGTGAGAGCTGAGATTCAGCCATGGTTGCATCATCTAAAAGAAGAAGCTTCTTGGGGGTCCCCAGCAGCCACATCATTAGTGAGATCCGAAGTGACATATTGACCATGGTAGCTGTAAAAGCAGTGAGAAGCAGGGCTGGTGCTTTCATTAGACAAAATAGGCAGTTGACTATAGTGCCAACATTTTGGGTTTGCAAAATTCTGCTCGCACAAGGCCAAGTGCTGTACCAGAGCCAATACTGCCAAAGAAGGGAGTTCTATGCTGGAGTCATTACCGCTGGTAGGAGGGGTGCTGTGCTGGAGCTGCCTTCAGTAGGTAAGTTTGGGAGGGGATTCATGAACATAAGAACATGCCATACTGGGTCAGACCAAGGGTCCATCAAGCCCAGTATCCTGTTTCCAACAGTGGCCAATCCAGGCCATAAGAACCTGGCAAGTACCCAAAAACTAAGTCTATTCCATGTTACCGTTGCTAGTAATAGCAGTGGCAATTTTCTAAGTCAACTTAATTAATAGCAGGTAATGGACTTCTCCTCCAAGAACTTTTCCAATCCTTTTTTAAACACAGCTATACTAACTTATCCAAAGGTTCACCTAGAGTACCAAATACTCCTGCATCAGCTCTGGTGAGAAGGTTCAAGTATCAGCAGCATGGACAAAAGAGACAGAATTTAACAGTCATAAACTGGACTGACATGAAATTCAAGTGAACATTAGAAGCAGAAAGCTGGCTAGATAGAGAAATCAGATTAAAGATGGTATCCTCAGCTGACCAAATACAGTGGGAAAGGTGCTCTCACTGCTCTCATGGTTAGCTGCAGAAGTTAAGGACAGCAGTAATGGGGACCTGCCAACATCTGTACAATCAATAGCTGCATATGTCACCTAACTAGCCCACTCCCTGAAGGCTACTAGCAGCAGGGTAATAATTCCGAGGTATGTACTACCCAGATGATGGCAACCATTTAAAGTGCCAAAGAAGAGATGGCCATCTTAGAGTTGGTGGGTCAGGCTTATATATCTGTGAACAATTGGTTGCCTGGAGCTATAGCAATATTGAAAAATGTGCTCATGGCTAACACATGGGCAAGGTATAAAAGGGATTGAAAGAAATTCAAAAAATTCTAGGACTGTCAAAACAACTCCATATCAGCTGCCCTGCCTGTACCTGTTTATTATACAGCTAAAAAGAAAAGGTGCAGACTAAGGGCTTGATTTATTAAGGCTTTTTCTCCCATTCTATATGAGAAAAATGCTTAGTAAATGAGGCCCTAAAGTAACTAGTAGGCAAATTATGTGTCTTGGTCACAGATGAACAAGAAAACTTACTGTTATGTTTATCAGGGCATTCAGAATCACTGAGGTCATTTTACCTTCAAAAAACAGAGATATGCTCTAGGTTATGGATGGAGGATATAATACTGGAGACTGACAGGGTGAGGACATTGATACTCAGGACAAAACAGAAAAGGCATGAAGAAGCAAATAGATTTTATAAGGAGCAGTCACTGTCTCTCATGCATATCTGAAAAGCTCTACATAGGTCTAGTAGTGTTTTAGAAATTATAAATAGGGATATATAGGATACCTGATCCAAGATGGCTGCGCTGGCATTGCATGCTTGAGCTTCCTCTTACCTTGCTCCTCCTGATTTTCTGTATAATGCCTCATTCTGGCTGTAAACGATGGGCTAGAGAGTGGGATGTTTCTGTCGCTTCTCTTTCAACTCCCGTAGTAGGGCCGATAGATGCTCATTTGGTGCAGGAGAAAATTAATCTGGAAGAAGGCTTACTGGATTCATATTGGGAAGAAGAAGGAGTCGACCATCTCCCTGAACTGCCTACAACTCTGTCCCCGAAACAGCAGAGCCCTCCGGTCAATCCAGTTGAGGCAAGGCTGTGTGGAATGTGATGATGCAAGATACCAACTGATAATGTCATCTGAATTGTTCCTCATTCTGAAGCAGCTGCACATGTACCAGTACCAGTTGACATTCTCGGTGTAGCTGAGGGAATTGCTGGAACAAGGCTCAACGGCAGACCGGAGAAAGTGTTTTACCCCTAGGAGAAATATCTTTCTCTGAGTAGGTAAGACTAGTTAATATTACCCTTGAGTCTATTTGGGAAGCAATCTAGACTTTAAATAGTAATATCTCAGTGAAACTATCTCAGTGGTAAATCGGGTTAATGTTCTAGATACTCGTGTGCAAACACTAGAAAGTGAAACTATCGACCTTAAAAAATCCTTGGAGAATGCTACAGTGGAATTTTAAAATGTTACTGCATTGCAATAGATTGTCATTAAAGAAAATGAATTCTGTATGTCTAGGTTGGAGCAACTGGAGAATCAAATGTGGGGAAGGAATCTACGCTTTATAAATTTTCCCAAGGTTCCACTTATCCGTCCTAAAGATATGTGGAAAAAATACTTGTTGGAAGTTCTAAAAATACCTGAGCAAACTTTACCATTGGCTACGAGGGTATATTATTTTCCAAGCCTTTAAAAAAGATACATCTAACAATGAGAATATGCAAGTTCTTTCTCCAATTGAGCCAGCTAGATTGAATCTCACTGCTATTCTTGAATCTTCAGAGACTGATTTGGTCACTCCTGTAACTCTTATAGTAACTTTTCTTATGGAGTCAGACCGAGATTGGGTCCTAAGAATGATTTTTCAACATCATCAGGAAACCTTCCTAAGTCTAAAAGTTTGTATATCCTGTTGTTGCCAGATCAATTCAAAAGAAGAGGAGACAATTTTTGTTATTAAGGCCCAAGGTGTTAGAATTGGGTGCTTTTTTTCTTGTTAAAATTTCCCTGCAAATGCCTGATTAAATATCAAAATGTTACATATATCTTCTCTCCTGCGCAGCTAACTGTTGTTCTGAGTGATAACTTGCCCTCTATAGTCACATCTTCTGTTATAGATAGCAGAGCTTCTATTGTTCATTGATTAAACTGCTCCAATGTAACATTGTCTCCATATGTATGCCAGTATTACCTGATTGTTGGAATTTATTTTAACTTTTTCCTCAGGTTGTTTTCCTTGGATCTCCTTAATTTGAGGACTGGGATTAGATGAGACTTGTATTTTTCTTTTCTTGTTAAATCATTATTTCCAATTACTGTATTATGGCAGTGCATATACTATTTTTCTTATAATTGTCTCATAGTTTATCAGTTCAAGTATATTCTTGGAAATGTAACTTGAAATGCAATAAATAAGTAGTAGTAGTAGTAGTAGAAGATTTTGCTAACTATAACCCATAGGAGTAGTTTACTCCTAGTTAACACCTTAACAGTATGGTCAGGAGGTATGGGGTTTTCAAATACAACAATGGTACATGGATGTCCTGGTTTGATTGCAAGGATCTTAGATATGTGTCTGAAAGCAACAGGAGAGAACACAAGTGTGTCAAGTCCCTCAATATGAGCCTATGTCACTAGAGCATGGCCTTGGAGAGAGTCTGGGTGGGGGACTCTCATGACAAATTGATTGTAAATGTTTCTGGGTGTTGAGTGAGGAATTAATCTTTATGGGAAATACTGATAATATTACAGTAAAAAGCCACTGGATGGCAAGATATAGGATAAAAAGCTATAAAATATGTTAATCAATGGGACATGTGGAGTTTAAGTGGCTCTGAATCTTAAGGCTGTGTCTCCTTTAAGAGGTCTGGGAAAAGGATCCTCTATAGATGGCGGTTCAAAGTATAAAATGTTATATTCAAAGTATGGCAGGAGAAGCTGGGAGGAGCTCCCCAGAGTAGTTTGGAGTAGAGCACCAGACTGTTGGTGGGTTCAGCAGAGATGTGGACCTTGCACAAAGGTTAGGGCAATTTTTTTTCCCTGCTGGAAAGGGAAACCCATCCACACCTGTTTTCACTCTGTGATCCCTTTTGACTGCTCCCTTACTTCCTTCTATTAGGATACCAGCCTCTGAAATGACCCTCCTCCCCCCTTGGAATAAAGTAGGGCTTCACACACCAAAGGTTTCCTGGGGACAGAACCAGAAGATCAATCTGTAGGGACGAAGAGCAAGGCTGGGACTGGAGACGCGGAACAGGAATGCTGGAACCAGGAATCAGGAACAGGAAGCAAGGCAGGAATGCTGGAAACAAGGCAGGGATCAGGAACTCGGACAACTCACACTCACGAATGAGCAGAACCCATTGCTGAGGTGAAGTGCTAGTAGCAGGACAGGGTATATATACCCACTCTGCCTGATGTCATCTTCGCTGGCCACAGGGAACTTTCCCACAGCTGGCCCTTTAAATTTGCAGCAGAGGTGCGCGCATGTGCCTAAGGAGCCAGGTGCAGAGCTCGGTATCGGCGGCATGTGGAGGCAGCGCATGAGCAGGCTGCTTCTGTGGCAGTTGGTGGGAGCCAGCGATGGGGGGAAGCAGTTACGGGCCACCTACACGTCCAGGTAAGGGGACTCGGTCCAGTCTCCTGCAGCCAGGGATCCTAACAATAAGAATATTATTTTTTTTTTGTTGTAATATATTTATTATTATTATTACGGTGTTAGGCAACAAAGTAGCCATACATTGATTACATGTCATCAATGAGAAACATAGTACAATTGTCCAAAAAAGGAAAGACACCGTATAAAGAATACACCAGAAAACACAAAGAAAAACGAGTAAACAATAACCAGGAGACATCCAGGGTACTGGGATGGGACACAAGTCAGATAGAGTATTAAAGATAGGATAAAGGAAAGAAGAGGTAAGGAGTGCATCCAACCTAACATGTCCAAAAGACAATGCAAAAGTAACAAATTGTGTTGCATATTAGGGGTTGTAATTGTCAAGGGGTTTCCACATTAAGTCCCATTTAGCAAGTCGATTATATTTAATAGCCATCGCTCTCTCATATTTACTATAGACACAAACCGTGTTCCACCATAAAGGTTCAGAGAGAAGGTCACTCCTCTTCCAATTGGAAGTAATATTGTGCAAAGCTACTAGAAGGAGAAAATCAAGTAATTTCCTGTGAGGTAGTATTAAATCAAGATCAGGATGCGCTCCTTTGAGAATTATCAAAGCATATGAAATCGGCAGCAGGATTGGAAGTATGTTCTTTATTTTAGTCCATATTTGTGACCAGAATTCAAAGAGCAGCGGGCATGCAAAAAGCATATGTTCTAGAGAGGCCTCCGCACTGTTGCAAGTCCAGCAATGATGCGAGGTAAGCAGCTTAGCTCTATATAGTTTCCATGGAGTCCATAGAGCTCTATGTAGGATGAAGAAAGACGTCTGGGATAGGCTAGTAGATAAAGAGATCCGTGTTGAGGTGGACCAGACATAAGTCCAAGTTGCGGTAGAAGGCAGTAGCTTCAAATCGTGTGACCACACTTGTTGCAAGGTAGAGGCCTGAGAGGGTGTGGAGAAACTTCTAAGTAACTTATAAAGTTTGGAGGCTAAGTGTCCTCTAGTACCAACTTCCTCAAAGAAGGAAAGGAGGTACGGTGGTTGATCTAGTGCTAAGACCGAGAGATTCAAACCCTTAAGGGCTTCACGAAGCTGTAGCCAGGCATAGAATTGGGTATGGGGTATAGAAAAGTGAGATCGAAGGGAGGAGAAAGGAAGGAGGTTTCCATTAGAGACAAGGGAAGACAAAAACCAAATTCCTTTATCCTGCCACTTAGGCCACTGTATGGGAGAGCCAGCAATTCGAATTCCACTGTTATTCCATATGGGAAGAAAGTTAGAATTCGACCAGGTGGGTTTCCCTCTAGGGCATGAGGCATCAAACTCTTTCAGCGCTTTATGTAAGGAAAACAATATCTTATTATGAGTCTTATATGAGGAGAAGAGCATCCCTGGGAATGCTGAGACAGGAAAAGGATGTATAAGGGAGCATTCAATGGGAAGCCAACTAGGTGGGTCAATAGTACAGGTCTCAGGGCTAACTAAATGGGAGCCTTGTTGTAAAATAAAGGCCAAATGGTATGAGCGGAAGTCAGGGAAGTTAACCCCACCCTTGTCCTTCGTGGCTTTTAACTTGCACAGAGCAATTCTGGGAGCTTTATTATTCCAGAGGAACCTAGTTAGAATACGATCAACATGGCTATAAAAATCATGCGAGAAGAAAATTGGAAGCATGGACAGTACAAAAGTGATTTTAGGAGCAAGGGTCATTTTAATGGTGTCCAGTCTACCCCACCAGGTGAGATGCAATGGAGACCATTTGAGGACGACCTCCTTGAGACATTGTAAGGTGGATTGCTCACATGAATCAAGGGTCTTTTGAGGGTCTGTGAAAAAACGAATACCAAGATATTTTAAACCTGATTTGGCTTTTTGAATTGGAAAGGAGGAGAGATCTAACATTTGGGAGAAATTGTTCAGGGGAAGGAATTCAGTTTTACTCCAATTCACTTTATAACCGGATAAAGCCGAGTATGAGTCAATGAGCAAGAATAGTTGGGCAAGTGAGCGTTCTGGAGAGGTCAAAAAAAGTAAGACATCGTCCGCATAAGCAGAGAGTTTGTATTCTCCTGATCGTGTTACAATGCCAGATATATCATTAGATTGACGAATAGCAATAAGTAGCGGTTCCAGAGCCAGGTCGAATAATAATGGGGAGATAGGACAGCCTTGTCGGGTTCCCCTGTGCAAAGAAAAAGGCGGGGATATCTGGGAGTTAACATATATAGAAGCCAGAGGCGCACCATAAATCAATTTAATCCAATTAGTAAATGTAGCACCAAAGCCGAATCTGGACATAGTATCGAATAAAAAGGACCATTCTATGCGGTCAAAGGCCTTTTCCGCATCTAGGGAAACGGCAATGGCCACCTCTGTGGTGGGGAAAATGAGGTCTTGAATATGAAGGAGCATACGAGTATTATTAGCAATAAGCCGGTTTTTGATAAACCCGGATTGGTCAGTATGGATAATGGATCCTAAAATTTTGGATAGGCGAGTGGCGAGTACTTTAGTAAAGATTTTGTAATCTACGTTTAGAAGTGAGATAGGTCTATAGTTAGCAGGTGAAGTGGGGTCGCGACCTGGCTTTGGTATCACCACAATTCGAGCATCAGTGAAGTTGGTGGAGACAGAACTTAGAGAGGAGAAAGAAGTATAAAAAGCAACCAAATGAGGTAATAACGTCTTTTTAAAGGCATGATAGAAGTCAGTGCTGAATCCGTCTGGACCTGGGGCTTTGCTCAGAGGCAGGGACATGATGGCAGCAGAAATTTCCTCCGTGGTGATGGGCGCATCCAAAGTCAAACGTTGCACATCAGTCAATTGTGGAAGATCCAGTTTAGCAAAGAAGGAATCCAGGTCATCAGGAGAAGGATGGACTTCAGACAGATAAAGCTGGGCATAGAAATTCTTGAAAGATTGAAAAATGTCCTTATCTTGAGTGGTTATTGTGCCTGTTGAAGTGACAAGTTTAATCACACGTGACTTTTCATTCTTCTTTTTAAGGTATGTAGCTAGTAATCTACCACATTTATTACTAGGGATGTGAATCGTTTTAGGACGATTAAAATTATCGTCCGATAATTTTAATATCGTCTTAAACCGTTATGGAACACAATACAATACAGATTCTAACGATTTATCGTTATAAATCGTTAGAATCGTGAGCCGGCACACTAAAACCCCCTAAAACCCACCCCCGACCCTTTAAATTAAATCCCCCACCCTCCCGAACCCCCCCCCAATAACTTAAATAACCTGCGGGTCCAGCGGCGGTCCGGAACGGCAGCGGTCCGGAACGGGCTCCTGCTCCTGAATCTTGTCGTCTTCAGCCGGCGCCATTTTCCAAAATGGCGCCGAAAAATGGCGGCGGCCATAGACGAAAAAGATTGGACGGCAGGAGGTCCTTCCGGACCCCCGCTGGACTTTTGGCAAGTCTCGTGGGGGTCAGGAGGCCCCCCACAAGCTGGCCAAAAGTTCCTGGAGGTCCAGCGGGGGTCAGGGAGCGATTTCCCGCCGCGAATCGTTTTCGTATGGAAAATGGCGCCGGCAGGAGATCGACTGCAGGAGGTCGTTCAGCGAGGGTTCCGGCGCCTCGCTGAACGACCTCCTGCAGTCGATCTCCTGCCGGCGCCATTTTCCGTACGAAAACGATTCGCGGCGGGAAATCGCTCCCTGACCCCCGCTGGACCTCCAGGAACTTTTGGCCAGCTTGTGGGGGGCCTCCTGACCCCCACGAGACTTGCCAAAAGTCCAGCGGGGGTCCGGAAGGACCTCCTGCCGTCCAATCTTTTTCGTCTATGGCCGCCGCCATTTTTCGGCGCCATTTTGGAAAATGGCGCCGGCTGAAGACGACAAGATTCAGGAGCAGGAGCCCGTTCTGGACCGCTGCCGTTCCGGACCGCTGCTGGACCCGCAGGTTATTTAAGTTATTTGGGGGGGGGGGGTTCGGGAGGGTGGGGGATTTAATTTAAAGGGTCGGGGGTGGGTTTTAGGGGGTTTTAATGTGCCGGTTTTTCGATTTTTCGATTTTTCGATTTTTAACGATTTTTAACGATTTTTCACGATATTTTACCCCCCCCCAAACGGCAACAATACGATTCCCTCCCCCTCCCAGCCGAAATCGATCGTTAAGACGATCGAGGACACGATTCACATCCCTATTTATTACCTTCCGCATAGTACTGCGTTTTGGAATGAAAAAGATGCAAGTGAACTTGCGCACTGAGTTGGCGGTTATACTCATACCGCACGTGTTGCAGTTGGGTGAGGGTATGCGGCGAGGGAGATTGCAAATATAAACGTTCCAGAGTTTCAGATTGATTTTGTAAGCGTTGAAGGTTTTGCTGTTGAAGACGGCGTCTGTGAGCAGAGAAACTAATGATCTCACCTCTTATGGTCGCTTTGTAAGCTTCCCACAATATTTCTGGAGAGGAAGTAGCATGTGAGTTATCCATGAAGTAATCTGCAGTTTTCTCGCTTAGAAATGACTGAAATTCAGGCTCCGAAAGTAAAGAAGCATTAAACCTCCATTGTCTATCCAGGCGAATAGGAGTAACGAGTTTGAGTTGAAAGGATACTGCAGCATGATCCGACACCAGGATAGAGCAGATTTTGGACGCAGTAATGTGAGGGATCAGAGAGTTAGAGACCAAAAAATAGTCTATTCTAGAGTGAGATGCGTGAGGCGCTGAGTAAAATGTGAAATCTTTATCAGTGGGATGCTCTATTCGCCAAGGATCTTGAAGACCAAATTGAGACATGAGATGGTTCAAGGTTTGAGTTGCCTTTGAAGTTGTGTACCGGGCCTCAGTCTTTTTGTCTAAAAGAGAATCTAATGGTTGGTTGAAGTCTCCCTCAATAATAGAAAGGGAGGGATTAAGAGCAAGCAATTTCGCAAACACATCTTGGAAAAAAGCGGGCTCATCGGCATTAGGCGCATATAAATTAAGAATGGTGTACGACCCATCCTGTAGGGTAAATTGGATAAGATTCCATCTGCCATCAATGTCCATTTCCTGATGTAAAAGAGAAATATCTAGACGCTTGTTGATTAAGATAGCCGTACCACGTTTCTTCTTAACAGCGGGGCTGAAAAAAACATGTCCTACCCATTGCGTTTTTAATTTGAGAGATTCAGCCATGGACAGATGAGTTTCTTGTAGCAGAGCAATGTCTGTATGCAATGTTTGGAGATAAGTCAAGATTTTCTTCCTTTTGATCGGGTGGGTAAACCCATTGACATTGAGCGATACTACATTAATGGAGTCTATGGTGGACGCCATCGGGGTATTTGTGATGCAGCAAGTATACTGTTGTATCTTACATTGTCAGGTGGAAGCTCCGCTGAGGGGATATGAATGATTAGCCAAGAATGCACATGTAGGTGGAGGTAAAAAGCTAGAGGCACGAAGTAAAGAAAGATGAACAGCAGTGTCCCGAGACTAGCATTCTCTATGCTAGAGAAAGGTATAGAAAAAAAAAGGCAAGTTACGAACACGAACATCCAGTGTTCGTCGCCCATAATCATGAAGTGGGCCTCAAGGGGACCATGACCACCTGAGTTGCTCACGGGAAATGTAGACAGGTGTCATTCACGGGAATATGAAAAAGAAGAGGTGCCAGTAGATACAGAAGGTGTTTTCAAGTAACCATGTCTTGCGAGCTACCAGCGGACTGTAGAAATTTTTCAAGCTCCTCAGGGCTGTGAAAAAGCTGCGTGCGATTTTGGTGAGTGATTCGCATCATAGCAGGGTATAAGAGGCCAAATTTGGCGCCAAGAGCATGAAGGCGAGGCCTCAGCGCTAGGAAAGACTTACGTTTAGCAGCAGTAGTTTTCGCCAAGTCAGGTACAAATAGAATATTGGATCCATGACACTGAAGAGGCGATCTTGATTTGGCCGCAGAGAATACTTGCAACACTTGTGGATAACGCAGGAGTTTGAATATGATGGGTCTAGGATAGGCTGAGGACCGGAGAGGGCGCGACGGTACTCGATGGGCCCTTTCTATCTCCAATGGAGGTGAAAAAGTAATGCGTAGAACATCCGGGATCAGGTTGGTGAGAAACGCAAAAATATCTGTACCCTCCGAACCTTCCGGGATCCCCAAAAGTCTTATATTATTGCGTCTATTCCGATTGGAAAGATCTTCCAGGTTTCTCCGCAGCGCAGCAAGGTCGTTCTCCACAGTAGAAAGTGACGCAGTAGTAACCAGCAGAGACGAAATCTGAGATTCGGCATCCTCTAGTCTATGCGAGAGCTGATCAAACCGAGTGGATAGATTCTGGAGGTCTGATCTAATAGCAACACTGTTGTCCGTATTCGTTTGCAACATGTCTTTTAAGGTTTTTAGTTCCGCTAAGACCAAATCCGCGGACACCATTTGCTTAGCGGATGCGGCCTTGTCTGGAGTCGGCGGGTCCGGTTTAGCCGGTTTAGCCGCTTCGATTTTCCCCGGATTTATAGTAGACATCTTAAGAGAGATAATGAACGAGGTAGCGTTGAAAAAAGGTTGTAAAAATCGCTAAATTCCCTGTAATATCTTACAAGTGTTCCCGGAGCTGAGCTTCAGGCGGCCATCTTGGTTTCCACGCGAGAGCGCCCCCCCAACAATAAGAATATTAAACAATGTTGTCTGACACCGCAACAAAAGTTTATACATAGGTACAGTGCCATGCAAAATTCTTCCTACCCTTGCACATTTTTCACATTCTGCTATATAAAACAGAAATCAAAATGCATAAAATATGTTGTGTCTGTGGACTTTTAGGCCAAGGTGAGATTGGCTCTAACTGCACGGAGGGGCCCTGCAGGTTCTCACTGTTGGCAGGCAGACCCAGGCGAGGCAGAGACCAGTCAGGACCTTTAGCTATACCAGCCCACATTCCCCTTGGGTTGAGCCTTTTGGTGCCAGGGCTGGCAGGATTTAGGTGGGGGTCTCTTCCCATGAGGAAAGGGCATATCTGAAGTCCACGCAGAGATCAGAGGCAGGTGGCAGGTATCTAAGAGAGACGGAAAGACGGGCAGACAGGCAAGGGCTGAATCAAGTAGACAATGGAGAATGGAACAGGCTTGAAGAAAGAAATCATGAGAGGTCTAGAACGGGTAGATGTGAATCGGTTATCTACTCTTTCGGATAATAGAAAGACTAGGGGGCACTCCATGAAGTTAGCATGGGGCACATTTAAAACTAATCGGAGGAAGTTCTTTTTTACTCAACGCACAATTAAACTCTGGAATTTGTTGCCAGAGGATGTGGTTAGTGCAGTTAGTATAGCTGTGTTTAAAAAAGGATTGGATAAGTTCTTGGAGGAGAAATCCATTACCTGCTATTAAGTTCACTTAGAGAATAGCCACTGCCATTAGCAATGGTAACATGGAATAGACTTAGTTTTTGGGTACTTGCCAGGTTCTTATGGCCTGGATTGGCCACTGTTGGAAACAGGATGCTGGGCTTGATGGACCCTTGGTCTGACCCAGTATGGCATTTTCTTATGTTCTTATCACGACAACCTGGATGAAAACTGAAGACAAGCTGCATGAAGACTGAATATATGCATGTAACTGGGATGCATGCAGGCCGCGTGGATTTTAAAAGGCCCGCAGCCACACACGTATCTCCCGGTATACACTTTGCTAAGGATTTCAGAAAAAGGGGCAGGCCTGGAGTGGGGTCTTGGCAGGGAGTGAGTGGGGCATGAGCGGGCCGTGACAGTGCCATTAAGTCCGAGTCATGCACAAGCGCACACATGCACATCCGACGACTGCGTAATTTGCCGCTGCTATGGACTGTGGCTAAGTAGTAAAATAAAACAATTTAGGGTAGATAGCAGGATTTTAGGGGTCATTGCTAGTAGGGTAAAAGGGAGGCAGGTTAGGCAGGGGGTTTAGGAAGTCCATTCCTTTACAGGGGCGAACTGGGAGGGAAGAGGGAAATAAGCCCTTATGCATCACCGCACGCATCTACTAAAATCCCCCCACTTACGAGCATTGATATAAAATTGTGCGAGCATGTGAGAGTGGGTAGCAGATTTTGATACATGCGTGCATATACACACGCATGTTATAAAATCAGCATGTCCATGTGCATGTGCCAACAAACGCGCACATGTGCGCCCATGTGCGACTCTAATAATCTATTTTAAGGCAATACGCATTACTATGAAGTAGCTGCTGAGGCAGTGAAGGAAGGACAGGGAGGGCCCTTTATAGGGCAGAGTCTGTGAGGTCATCAAGAGTTGCTGTGGGACTTTTCTCACCATGGGCCCTTTAAATGAGCTTACATCGGGCACGCGTGCACCTAAGGAGAAGCACATCTGGTGCTGGCAATGTTCCGCTGCATTGGAGGGCTGCGAGACAGGGTCAGAGCTGGCGGAGTCCTGCCGCATAGGTAGTCAGCGGCAGTACACTGCACAGAGGAGCTGCGAGATAGGTCCAGCCAGGGGAGGTGAGTGTGGCAGTTCATGGGAGTAGCCTGCGGACTGCCAAATGAAACAAAGTGGTGATCTTACTTAAAAATATTCCATGTAATGATGATCCCGCCATCTTTAATTGTGAAGGCCAGGACATCTGTATTTCACAGCAGGTTAGGAATTGGGGGTCATTATAAAATCTGATCTATTGCTATGGGCCCAGGTGTTTTCAAGTTTTTCGGGTTCAAGCTTTTATTTATTTATTTTTTTAAGCAGATCTACATATTTGTGAAGTTTTTTTATATAAGATTTAATTATCAACATATATACCATGCTAAAGGATATACGTCTGCAAAACAATACTTCATATACTGGAACTCCTGCAAAATAATTATTAATTTCAACCTGTCAGAAAAAAATGATTGCCTCCCTGACATAATGCTAGCCCTAACAGCTTATTGGAAACAATATATTTTCATCTGCTTTTTTAATGTTTGAGTGCAAATGGGGACGATGACTTAAAAAGCCACACGAGCACACATATATGCTGGCTCGCGTCAATGGATAAAGCAATATTATAACATAGGCACATATATGCGTGCATGGTATAAAATAGGCTTTACATTCGCACAGATGTGCACAATTTTATATAGACTCACTCGTGTGTGCACAAATTTATTTATTTTATTTATTTAATACTTTTCTATACCGACCTTCATGAATAGATTCATATCAAATCGGTTTACATAGAACATGGGGGTTAACTGAATAAACTATTTAACAAAGAAGCAAAAGTTACATAAAACAAGGAAATAGAAACTTGGGGGCTAGGGTAGCCAGAAGCAAAGGACAGTGGAACTAAATAAATGAGAAATATAAAAGCGTCGAATTAAGCGTGGCGTCTAGTCAGGAAGTAGAGTCTGAATATGTAGTATATTGACAGTTTTAGGGAGTTAAGGGAAGGCTTGACGGAAAAACCAAGTCTTAAGTTTTTTTCAAAAGGTTAGAGGACAGGGTTCCAGTCTGAGGTCTGTGGGCACGTTATTCCATATGGCAGGACCCGCTGTAAAAAATGTTCTTTCTTTGGTAGTTGATAGACACGTGGCTTTAGTTGGTGGGACTTGAAGGGTTCCTTTATACGCTTCTCTGATGGGTCTAGAGGAGGAGTATAGTTTGAGTGGGATTTGCAGATCAAGTTGAAGCTGCTTGTGGATGGTTTTGTGTATTGTGGTAAGGGACTTGTGCAAGATTCTGTATTTTATTGGCAGCCAGTGTAGGTTCCGGAGGATAGGAGTGATGTGTGCTCCCCGTTTGGTGTTAGTTAAGATCCTCACCGCTGCGCTCTGGAGCATCTGTAGAGGTTTGGTAGATGAGATGGGGAGCCCGAGGAGGAGAGTGTTGCAGTAGTCTGACTTGGAGAAGAGCGTTGATTGAAGGACAGTCCTAAAATCCTGGAAATGGAGGAGGAGTTTGAGCCTTTTCAGAACTTGTAGTTTATAAAAGAAATCCTTAATTGTGTTGTTGATGGATTTCTTTAGGTTTAGATGGTTGTCGAGGATTACTCCTAGGTCTCTTACTTGCGTGATCTGGGTGTTGTGGGGTGTCTGATGGGTTAGGATCGTGTGGTCGGCGGAGATCAGAAGGAATTCGGTCTTGGCCACGTTGAGAACTAGGTTCAGGCTGGTGAGGAGGTTGTTAATGGATTGGAAGCAGTTATCCCAGTAGGTGAGTGTTTTTGGGAGGGATTCTGTTATGGGGATCACCGCTGTTATGGGGATCACCATGGCGATAGCTAAAGCCAGAAGAATGCTGGGCTGCATAGAGAGAGGAATATCGAGTAAGAAAAGGGAAGTGATTATCCCCTTGTACAGGTCCTTGGTGAGGCCTCACCTGGAATACTGTGTTCAGTTCTGGAGACCGTATCTCCGAAGAGACAGAGACAAGATGGAGGCAGTCCAGAGAAGGGTGACCAAAAAGGTGGAGGGTCTTCATCGAATGACATACGAGGAGAGATTGAAGAATCTAAATATGTACACCCTGGAAGAAAGGAGGAACAGGGGTGATATGATTCAGACTTTCAGATACTTGAAAGGCTTTAACGATCCAAAGACAATGACAAACCTTTTCCATCAGAAAAAAATCAGCAGAACCAGAGGTCACGAGCTGAGGCTCCAGGGAGGAAGACTAAGAACCAATGTCAGGAAGTATTTCTTCACGGAGAGGGTGGTGGATGCCTGGAATGCCCTTCCGGAGGAAGTGGTGAAGACCCGAACTCTGAAGGACTTCAAAGGGGCATGGGATAAACACTGTGGATCCATCAAATCTAGAGGACGTGAATGAAGAGGGGGTGGTTCGCATACAGTATGCCAAACAAGCAGCAGCCCTCAAGATGGAAGGGCTCAGAATAGAAGAACAACAGGAAGCCGCTGCTGCCACAGCTGCCGCCACAGCCACTGCCGAAGTGTGCAGAAAGGCTGAGCTAGAGATCACCTTAGACCTGTTGCAGTAAAAGGGAGAAGCAGCAGCCCTTGAAGCCCAAATTAAAGGTCTTGTTGTGGGGGGGGGGGGGAGTTGTCACAGCCACAAAAAGTAGCGGACGCAGGGATCAATAACCGGGGCCCGCAAGGCCAGGGGTGGGAGGAGGCGGCATAACACTGCATGGAGCGGCAGTAGCCACAGAGGCATTCATGGAGCAGGATGCCAGTGGTCGGTGTTCCACCTTCACGGAGCGGAAGGCTGGAGTGGCATTCACGGAGCGGGATGCCAATGGTATACCACCTTCATGGAGCAGAAGGATGGAGAGCTGCCATCTCAAAAAAAAAAAAGCAGGGGTGGGTAAGAGTATGTAAAATTACCGGTGAGGACATAGGCTATAGGTATTGCCAATTATTAGGCTTGTTCAATATTTGTTGATTGTTAATGTGGCTCGCGAGAATGAGCGCTACTACCTGGAGATAATACCCTTGTTCAATGTACATACACACAGTTAATGAGACTCCATCATTGCTCTAGGCTTCAACAGCAAGAGGAAATGTGGAAAAAAAAAAAGGATTTGCATTCACAAAAAAGCGAGGTGTAGCTTGCTTGTTACGGCGGTTACTTCCCCAAAATCAAATAAGCCAATACTTTACTTTCAATACATATCCAGCATAGCTGTCTGCTTCAACGGCAGGGGAGAAAATCTAATACTTCACTTTCAACACATAGCTCTCTTCTTCAATGGCAGGGGGAATGAGGAAAAGAGGATCTGTATATGAACAACAACCAACAAGGTCTGAATTACATAGTCTGAGTGGACAAAGGCATGGGTGTAGCCTGCTTATTGCTGCGGTTATTACCCCTAATTAAGCTAGATATTCACTTGGATGCGGTTCTGGCACTGCTTTCTACATTGGTGGTAGGGTGGAGGGGAAATGGAACTAAGGGGTACTAAAAGCCAGGCGTAACAAGTATGAGAAAAAAAAAAAGAGTGCATGGCTTGCTGGGCAGACTGGATGGGCCATTTGGTCTTCTTCTCCCATCATTTCTATGTTTCTATGTTTCTATGATCAGAATCTGTACATCGTTTGCATAGAGATAGTGTATTAATTTTAGGTTTGTGAGAAGCTGGCAAAGGGGAAGAAGGTAGATATTGAAGAGAGTAGGAGACAGGGAAGAGCCTTAGGGTACGCCTAAAGCTGATTTGATGTCGGGAGATTCTTTATTATTAATTTTGACTTTGAAGCTTCTATTGTTAAGGAAGGAGTTGAACCATCTGTGGATTGATCCTGATAATCAGATGTCTGAGAGGCGATTAAGTAGGATGGCGTGGTTCACGGTGTCGAAGGCAGCAGAGATGTCTAGAAGGACTAGAAGGAATGAGAGTCCTTTGTCTAGGCCCATGAGGATGTGGTCTGAGAGGGAGATAAGAAGATTTTCTGTGCTGAAAGATTTATGGAAGCCGTATTGGGATGGGTAGAGGATTTTATCTTCTTCTAGGTAGTCTGAGATTTGTGTATTTACTACCTGCTCCGTGAGTTTTGCAAGAAAAGGGAGATTAAAGATGGGGCGGAAATTGGAGAGTTCTCTTGTGTCCAGGTTGGGTTTCTTCAGAAGTGGTTTGAGGGAAGCAGTTTTTAGTCTGTCAGGGTATATTCCTTGGGATAGGGAGCAGTTAATGATGTTGGCCAAATGGGGGGATTTTAGTAGACAACCTGATATGGTATTCAAATATGGAGAGAACACAGATCCCTTAATTCTTTACCAAATAAACGTATATATAGGGAATCTACATGCTAATTTTAGACACACTTTTTTTTATATATATTCAATCTAGCACAAACAATATTTTCTTCAATGATATAAACTTACATCATAGAGTACCCAGGGCAAGTCTTGCCTCACAAATCTGCTTCACTTTTTTGAAGGAGTTAATAAACATGTGGATAAAGGTGAACTGGTAGATGTAGTATACTTGGATTTTCAGAAGGCATTTGACAAAGTTCCTCATGAGAGGCTTCTTGGAAAAGTAAAAAGTCATGGGATAGGTGGCGATGTCCTTTCGTGGATTGCAAACTGGCTAAAAGACAGGAAACAGAGAGTAGGATTAAATGGACAATTTTCTCAGTGGAAGGGAGTGGGCAGTGGAGTGCCTCAGGGATCTGTATTGGGACCCTTACTTTTCAATATATTTATAAATGATCTGGAAAGAAATACGACAAGTGAGATAATCAAATTTGCATTTGACACAAAATTGTTCAGACTAGTTAAATCATAAGCAGATTGTGATAAATTGCAGGAAGACCTTGTGAGACTGGAAAATTGGGCAACCAAATGGCAGATGAAATTTAATGTGGATAAGTGCAAGGTGATGCATATAGGGAAAAATAACCCATGCTATAATTACACAATGTTGGGTTCCATATTAGGTGCTACAACCCAAGAAAGAGATCTAGGTGTAGGTGTCATAGTGGATAACACATTGAAATCGTCGGTTCAGTGTGCTGCGGCAGTCAAAAAAGCAAACAGAATATTGGGAATTATTAGAAAGGGAATGGTGAATAAAACGTAAAATGTCATAATGCTTCTGTATCGCTCCATGGTGAGACCGCACCTTGAATACTGTGTACAATTCTGGTCGCCGCATCTCAAAAAAGATATAATTGCAATGGAGAAGGTACAGAGAAGGGCTACCAAAATGATAAGGGGAATGGAACAGCTCCCCTATGAGGAAAAACTAAAGAGGTTAGAACTTTTCAGCTTGGAGAAGAGACGGCTGAGGGGGGGGATATGATAGAGGTGTTTAAAATCATGAGAGGTCTAGAACGGGTAGATGTGAATCGGTTATTTACGCTTTCAGGTAGTAGAAAGACTAGGGGGCACTCCATGAAGTTAGCATGGGGCACATTTAAAACTAATCGGAGAAAGTTCTTCTTCACTCAACGCACAATTAAACTCTGGAATTTGTTGCCAGAGGATGTGGTTAGTGCAGATAGTATAGCTGTGTTTAAAAAAGGATTGGATAAGTTCTTGGAGGAGAAGTCCATTACCTGCTATTAAGTTCACTTAGAGAATAGCCACTGCCATTAGCAATGGTAACATGGAATAGACTTAGTTTTTAGGTACTTGCCAGATTCTTAGGGCCTGGATTGGCCACTGTTGGAACAGGATGCTGGGCTTGATGGACCCTTGGTCTGACCCAATATGGCATTTTCTTATGTTCTTAGTATCATATTACATTTTTTTATTCATAAATATGGTATCAAAAATACACTTATTAATCATAAGAACATAAGAACATAAGAAAATGCCATACTGGGTCAGACCAAGGGTCCATCAAGCCCAGCATCCTGTTTCCAACAGTGGCCAATCCAGGCCACAAGAACCTGGCAAGTACCCAAAAACTAAGTCTATTCCATGTAACCATTGCTAATGGCAGTGGCTATTCTCTAAGTGAACTTAATAGCAGGTAATGGACTTCTCCTCCAAGAACTTATCCAATCCTTTTTTAAACACAGCTATACTAACTGCACGAACCACATTCTCTGGCAACAAATTCCAGAGTTTAATTGTGCGTTGAGTAAAAAAGAACTTTCTCCGATTAGTTTTAAATGTGCCCCATGCTAACTTCATGGAGTGCCCCCTAGTCTTTCTACTATCCGAAAGAGTAAATAACCGATTCACATCTACCCGTTCTAGACCTCTCATGATTTTAAACACCTCTATCATATCCTCCCTCAGTCGTCTCTTCTCCAAGCTGAAAAGTCCTAACCTTTTTAGTCTTTCCTCATAGGGGAGTTGTTTCATTCCCTTTATCATTTTGGTAGCCCTTCTCTGTACCTTCTCCATCACAATTATATCTTTTTTGAGATGCGGCGACCAGAATTGTACACAGTATTCAAGGTGCGGTCTCACCATGGAGTGATACAGAGGCATTATGACATTTTCTGTTTTATTC